>NC_057804.1:453955501-454261271 GCF_018294505.1 Triticum aestivum
CCGATATGGTTACGGCATAACGTAATCTCGGTGAGACCGATTACACAAACTTGGTGAGACCGATTTTGGTAATGGACACACAGAGGTTGGTCAGGCAAACTCGATGGGACCGATTCGCTCATCTCGGTTGGACCGAAACGTTACGAAAGGGAAATAGAGAGTTTGCATTGCATCTCAGTGGGCCGATCGCTCATCTCGGTTGGACCGAAACGTTACGAAGGGAAACAAAGAGATTACAATCCCATCTCGGTGAGACCGAGATCCCTATCGGTGAGACCGATTTGATTAGGGTTTGTGGTAGTGGCTATGACATCTGAACTCAATGGTGCCGGATAGAAAGAATCGGTGAGGCCGAGTTGGACTTTTGGTTTGGGTCATATGTGGATGTGAGAAAGTAGTTGAGGGCTTTGGAGCATATCACTAAGCATTTTGAGCAAGACCCTCATTAAGCAACACCTCATCCCTCCTTGATAGTATTGGCTTTTCCTATAGACTCAATGTGATCTTGGATCACTAAAATAGAAAATGTAGAGTCTTGAGCTTTGAGCTTGAGCCAATCCTTTTGTCCTTAGCATTTTGAGGGATCCACTTTTCTCATCCATGCCATGCCAATCATTGAGCTTTCCTGAAATAATTATCTTGAAATAGCATTAGCTCAATGAGATATATGTTGTTAGGAATTACCAAAACCACCCAGGGATAGTTGCACTTTCAATCTCCCCCTTTTTGGTAATTGATGACAACATATAGATCAAAGCTTCGACAAATGATAATAAGATTTAAAAACATTGTCGCTTTGAGAAGTATGTGAAAAGTAAGATCTCCCCCTAAATTTGTGCATTACTTAAAATTTGCTTTGGACTGCAAATGCACAATGAGTTAGGATCATGAGTCACTCTTCCATGTCATGTACATCTTGGTGGAGCGCTCAAAATGATAATAATTAAATACATGCACTCATCACCAAGCAAAGTGAATGATCATATGAGGATATAAGTGATAATATCATCCAACAAGCATTAATGTAGCATAGCATTTGATCAAACACATGATCATCCAAGTATCACACAAGGCATAGAGTATCAAGCAAAAGCAAACACATGAAATGAAGTTCAACCACAAAAAAGACAAGAGAGATCAAAAGCAACACTCTCTCTCGAAGCCTATGATCTATACATCCCCCCTTTGGCAACAAGTTACCAAAAAGTTCATAAAAAATGCATAGTGCTAAACGACTCTCAGGCTTGGTCTTCATGTGATGGTGTAGAGATGGATCCTTGGACGAAGACTTCTGTTGATGTAGATGGAGCTGGTGGAGTGGGTGCTGGAGCTGGAGGCACTGAAGCTGTAGCTGGTGCAGATGATGTAGCTCTGGTGTCTGGAACATGCACTGCAGCAGATCTCTGTCCTCTGGGCACTCTAGCAAAAGCATCAGTGGTAGACTTGCCCTTCTTCACCTCCACATCCTCCTGAAGTTTCTCAACTGCAGTTTGGATCTTAGTGACTTTGACATCAAGAGCATAAAACTTCTGCTCTATGATTCTCTCCAAGCTCTCCTGGTTTTGAGTCAGGGTGGCCAAGCCCTTCTCAATCCTCAAGGTGGAGGCAATCAAGTAGCCAAGCTGATCTTGCTTGCTCTTCAGGAAAATCTGAGATGCCTCTTCAGCAGTTGGCATCTTAGCAGCTTTCTCAACCCTTGCCTTCTCTTTCTTCTCTTGTGCTTGCACAGATGATGGTTCATTCTCATCCATCACAATGGTGTCCTCAAAATCAGGGTAGATGGGCAGGTGTTCCTTGTCCAAAAGATATGTGCCTGTGCACATCTTGGAGTTTATAAGCTCCTGAATGTGTGGGGCATATCAACAACTCCTCTTCTGATCAGCAGCAGTCCTTTTGATTGTTTCCACAATTAGGCTCATGACTTTGAATTTCTGAGGCACATCAAATATATGCAGCAAGTTTATTGCATGGCCTTTGATCATCCTGTGATCACCTGACTTGGGCAGCAAAGTATGCCTTAAGATCCAGTTGATAGTAGGCAATCCTAACAACAGATAATGTACAGATCCAAACTTATGTGTCTCTAGTGCAGCATCTAAGATATCTCTGTACATGCGAGCCATGGAGTTGTGGCCTTTCTTCTTCTTGGCATAGACATCTAAGTCATCCTCATTCTCTTTTGGAGCATTCATCAACTCAGACCATTCTTCAACTGTTGATTGGTACCTAGTACCCTCTGACATCCAGACTATCTTCCTATCTGGGTAGAAATGAGCTGTGGAGTAAAACTGCATAATAAGCTCATCATTCCACTTTGTGAGCTTATGACCAACAAAGTCATCTACTCCACAAGCATTGAAACTGTCATATACTCCTGGATAGCGCTCTTCATTCTTCCTAATGTACTCCCAGTCAACCCATCTCATGTCACATACTATGGGCTTCTTGTCAAGCAACACTATCTCATAGAAATCTTGCTGTTCCTTAGTGTGGAACCTGTAATCCACAACAGTTCTCCTCCTGACAACATAGGGATCAGTCTGTCTCCACACTCTTAGACCTGCATCCTTCCTGAGCTTCATATCCTCTGCAACTGGATGAGCATCATTATGATTAGGAATCTTGGGCTTCAACTTTCTCAAGACAAGTGAGTCTTCATCTTCATCAACAGTAGCCTCAGGCACTAGGGCCTTGTTCTTCTCTTCAGCTGGAATACTCCTAGTGTTCCTCTTGGGTGCAGACTTGGGCTTAGGAGTAGCAGGCTTGGGAGCATCTTTGGGCTTAGATGGAGCAGCCCCTGATCTTATAACATCTCCCATCAGCTTCTGAGCTTTAGGTGCTGGTGCAGCAACCTCTTCCTCTTCTTCTTCCATCATTGAGGGTTTTCCAACAACTCTGGCCATGGTCTTATTGACCCTTTCTTTCCTTTTCTTCTCAGCAACAACTGGTTCTTTGGGTTCAGATCCCAAAGTCTCTTGAGTGGATGCAGCTGTGCCATATTCCTTCTTCAACACCTTCTTCTTGGAAGTGGCCTCATCCTCAACATCCACATAGTCCTCATCTTCAGAATCTGAGGTTCTCTTCTTCCTGGTCCTGGTGGCTGCCTTCGGCAAATTGCTGGGTGTGCTCCTGCTACCCTCATCATAACTGCTGGAGGGACTAGTGCCCTCACTCATATGAACTTGCTCCTTAGACTTGTTCTGACTGTCACTCTGATCTAACATAATGCAAACTCTGACAGCAGACCCTGTGAATAGATGTAGATGAGGTAGAGTAGATGAGCATCACAAAGCACAGATGTTTTTGCAAAAAAAAAGAGTCAAAAACTTAGTTTTAGTTTTCCACAGAAAGTATTTCGGAGCTACCGATTTGTAAACTCGGTGATACCGAAGCAGCTTTTGGGACCTAAACTAGTGAACTCGGTCAGACCGAGTCACAGTTCGGTGGCACCAAGACTGCTAGGGTTTCACAAAGAATCGATCTCAGTCACACCGATCTGCAATTCTCGGTCAGACCAAGAATCACATGTGCAATGGCCTGAGCCAAATCGGTGAGACCGATTTCTACAACTCGGTCGGTCCGAGATGAATTCGGCGGAAACCTAACCCTAAATTTTCAATCCAAAACTAATCTATGGAGTGATTTCACTGGCTAGGAAGTTTTCAAATGTGGCAAGATTCATTGCAATGTAATGTGCTAGGAATCGGAGTTAAGAATAGCACAAAGTTCAAATCCATACCCTAATGCAGCAATGGATTTGCTATGGCGGCAACGGCGGAGCAGAATCCTATTGACAGCGACGAAGAGCAGCGGCGGGAGGTCGCTGGCGACGAGGAGGATGATCCGGAGACCGGAAGAGGCAGAGCAGGCCGTGCGCGGGCGAAGGGTTTCGTAAAAGTTTCCAAATTTCGGCCCAGGGGTATATATAGCATGACCCCGTCGGTGTGACCGAGTGGAACAACTCGGTGGCACCGAGATGTATAATTGCAAGCAGTTACTGCAACTCGGTGTGACCGAAAAGTTCAAATCGGTTGCACCGAGATTGAAAACCTAGATCAACTTAGTGATCTCGGTATGACCGAAATGGATGCATCGGTCAGACCGAAACGCACAAAGAGGTTTTGGAAGTTTAAGTCTATGATGAATCGGGGACTCCCAATGCTACTCACACAGAGTGGTTCGAATCTGACTTGATCAAACTTTGTGATATAGCATGAATAGAGTTTGAGACAAGAAAACCATTGATAGCTAGAGAAGGTTCTTAGGCATTCTTGTCCATCCACTTAGCAAAATAAAAGAAACCAAACAATCAAAGCTACAAGTGGATGTCCTCGAATGAGTAAATTATGCAACGAACATGCTCACACAATAAAATGGCAAATGAAATATGTGGCAAAGCATGCACAACCATTTGTAGCATATATCAAGAAATTGGCGATGACTAGGTCATCTATATATGAGTATATTGACTTAGGAGTCAAATGAGAACATTTGATCATAGGTCATACTCATCATTTAAGCACAAGTGGGGTTACCACTTTTACATAAAGCATTGTTGTGTTCACACCATTAGAGTTGCTTTAGCTCAATTCTTAGAGTAAAGCTCCCCCTAGATGTGAGATCCCCCCTAAGAGGGATGAACTAACCTTGGGTTTTGTCGATGATGACTTCATGTAGGTGTTGAAGATGTGGATGCTCAATGTTGATGTAGATCATTTGGAGCAATCCTTTGGAGTGAGTTGCACTTTCAATACCTACACGGGTTAGTCCCACAAGGAACAAACAAGGATATCCATAGACATAGAGTGATGCACACACAAGATGATGTCCATGAAAGCGTTAGGTTACCTTGTCCCTTGTCTTACCAACAAGAGGGTTTGTGACTCCTTGAACTAGTGCAAGATGTGGAAGTTGATTGCACTTGTTCTTGCCAAATGATATGAGTGAAGTATGTTGGCGGAGTCACCCTCAAGAACTCTCTAGTTCTTCTTCTTCGGGATCCACATCATCTTGATGGGAATCCTTGGAGTTGTAGTTGAACTTGATGAAGTATAACTTGATGTAGTCTTGGGAACCCACTTGACCAAGGCCTTAGGAGCTTCTACAAATGCATCAATCTCCTCTTGAAGCTTGTCCTTGCCTTTTTGCTTCTGATCTTGTGGTGGAAGATCATCTTGAGCTTGTGTTGCTTTGAAAGAAGTAGGATCATACTTCTCTTGTTGAGGAACAAACTTCGTCTTGGGGTATTGATCTTGTTCCCACTCAACTCCATTGGCATTGAACTTTCGTTCAAAACCAACACCTTGGTTCTTCCTGTGCCTTCCTTGCTTGCGTACAATTTCCTCGAATTGCCTACTCCCGGCAAGGCTCTTGTAAACACCTTTCTCTATAATTCCCTTCAAAAGGCTATTTTCTTGCTCAAGTGTAACTTCGCTAAGAGAATCATTAGTGGGATCAAGAGAACTACTAGAAGCAACAACATTGGATTTAGCATGATTATTGTTACTACTAGAGGAAGAATCTTTCTTGTTCTTGTTACTAGACTTGACTTGAGGCATGTAAGTAGACAAGAGTAAATGCTTGGCAATGTAAGAAGAACTTTTCTTGCAAAGATCATCATTGATTGCCTTTAAGAACTCATGCTCTTGGTCAAGATTGAGCTTTTCAAAGCGTAACTTCTCATGTCCTTAAAAGTTCTCGATGATCTCCTAAGATAGTTTCATGAGCTAACTTAAGAGTGTTTAGTTCTTTAGTTAGGAGCTCAATCTTCTCCTTATCATTGTCATTCGTTTTATCTTGATTAGCATGATTAATTGATGTTTCATCATACTATTCATCACTAGAGTTGTCAACAAGTAAATCATCATCACCTAACAAGTCATCTTCATCATTATTGAAATCAACATACTCGGGGTGTGATACCTTTGGGCCTTTAGCCATGAAGCATTTTCCAAGTCCTTCATTTGGTGAATCAAATATGTCGTAGGAGTTGGTAGACACAAGTTCTAGACCGGCAACACCTTCATCTTGAGTATATTCGGAGTCGGAGTGATAGCTTCTCTCGGAGTGATTGTCGGAGTCGGAGCCGGATACCCATTCACCAACATGAGCTTGATGTATTCGTTTTGTGTAGCTCCTTGATGACTTGTCCTTCCTTTCCGAATCCTTGCTTCTCCGGGATGTTCTTTGTTCATAACGATCATCTCTACTCCTTCTATCTCTTGATGGTGATTCTTCTCTTCTACTTCCTCTTTTTGGAGAATCTTCTCTTCTTTTGTAGGGTGCCATACACTCACTAGAATAGTGTCCGAGTCTTCCACAATTGTAGCAATTACGCTCACGACTAGAAGACCTTTTGTCATTGTAGGACCTTGACTTGGAACTTCTTTCCTTGCTTCTACTCTTGTAGAACTTGTTGAAGTTCTTCACCATTAGGCTCAATTCTTCATTGAAGGTTTGTTTCTCACTTGATGATGTGGGAGCTTCACATGAGGCTTTGTAAGCACCACTTGACTTGTTGTGGAGCTCCTCCTTATCCTTGAGTGACATCTCATGAGCAACAATTCTTCCAATGATTTCCGTTGGCTTGAGATCTTTGTAATTGGGCATCATTTGGATAAATGTGCACACGGTATCATATTTTCTGTCCAAAGCTCTTAGGATCTTCTTGGTGATGAATTTGTCGGTCATCTCTTCACTTCCTAAGCCGGTGATCTCATTTGTGATAAGAGCAAGCCTAGAGTACATTTCAGCGACACCTTCACCATCCTTCATTTTGAACTTGTCAAGCTGACTTTGAAGCACATCCAACTTGGATTCCTTGACGGAGTCGGTACCTTCATGCATATCAATCAAAGTATCCCAAATTTCCTTTGCATTCTCAAGACGGCTGATTTTGTTGAATCCTTCGGGGCACAATCTGTTGAAGAGGATATCACAAGCTTGAACGTTGTATTGCAGCATCTTCAACTCTTCTGCGGAAGCTTCACGGTTCGGTTCTCTCCCATCAAAGAATTCACCTTGCAAGCCAATACACACAATAGCCCAAACGGCGGGGTTATGTCCAAGAATATGCATTTTCATCTTATGCTTCCAACTAGCAAAATTAGTACCATCAAAGTAAGGACCTCTACGGTGGTAATTTCCCTCGCTAGACGCCATACTCTCCTAGGTTGTGAAACCAAGGCTATGACCACCAAAAGCTATGGAAATCAAAGCAAATGGAGACCAAAGCTCTGATACCACTTGTAGGATCGAAAGTATGTCTAGAGGGGGGGTGATTAGACTACCTGACCAAATAAAAATCTAGCCTTTTCCCAATTTTAATTCCTGGCAGATTTTAGCAACTTAGCACAAGTCAAGCAATCAACCTACACATGCAATTCTAAGAGTATAGTAGTGGAATGTAAAAAAATTGCATATGAAGGTAAAGGGGAGGAGTTTGAGAAGGCAAACGCAATTAGAGACACGGATGTTTTTGTCGTGGTTCCTATAGGTGGTGCTATCGTACATCCACGTTGATGGAGACTTCAACCCACGAAGGGTAATGGCTACGCGAGTCCATGGAGGGCTCCAGCCACGAAGGGTCCATGAAGAAGCAACCTTGTCTATCCCACCATGGCCGTCACCCACTAAGGACTTGCCTCACTACGGTAGATTTTCACGAAGTAGGCGATCTCCTTGCCCTTACAAACTCCTTGGTTCAACTCCACAATCTTGTCAGAGGCTCCCAAGTGACACCTAGCAATCTAGGAGACACCACTCTCCAAGAAGTAACAAATGGTGTGTTGATGATGAACTCCTTGCTCTCGTGCTTCAAATGATAGTCTCCCCAACACTCAACTCTCTCACACAGGATTTGGATTTTGTGGAAAGAAGATTTGAGTGGAAAGCAACTTGGGGAAGGCTAGAGATCAAGATTCATATGGTAGGAATGGAATATCTTGACCTCAACACAAGTGTAGGTGGTTCTCTCTTAGAAAATGTAGGTTGGAAGTGTAGGCATGTTCTGATGGCTCTCTACATGAATGAAGTGTGGCTGGAGGGGTATATATAGCCTCCACACAAAATCTAACCATTACACACAACTTACCAATCTCGGTGGGACCGAATCGTCAAACTCGGTTGGACCGATTTAGCAAATAATGTGACTGTTAGGATTTTCGATGGGACCGACATACCAAATCGATGGGACCGATATGGTTAGGGCATAATGTAATCTCGGTGAGACCGATTACACAAACTCGGTGAGACCGATTTTGGTAATGGACACACAGAAGGTTGGTCAGGCAAACTCGATGGGACCGATTCGCTCATCTCAGTTGGACCGGAACGTTACGAAAGGGAAACAGAGAGTTTGCATTGCAATCTTAGTGGGACCGATCGCTCATCTCGGTTGGACCGAAACGTTACGAAGGGAAACAAAGAGATTACAATCCCATCTCAGTGAGACCGAGATCCCTATCGGTGAGACTGATTTGATTAGGGTTTGTGGTAGGGGCTATGACATCTGAACTTGGTGGTGCCGGATAGAAAGAATCGGTGAGGTCGAGTTGGACTTTTGGTTTGGGTATGTGGATGTGAGAAAGTGGTTGAGGGCTTTGGAGCATATCACTAAGCATTTTGAGCAAGAACCTCATTAAGCAACACCTCATCCCTCCTTGATAGTATTGGCTTTTCCTATAGACTCAATGTGATCTTGGATTACTAAAATAGAAAATGTAGAATCTTGAGCTTTGAGTTTGAGACAATCCTTTTGTCCTTAGCATTTTGAGGGATCCACTTTTCTCATCAATGCGATGCCAATCATTGAGCTTTCCTGAAATAATTATCTTGAAATAGCATTAGCTCAATGAGATATATGTTGTTTGGAATTACCAAAACCACCTAGGGATAGTTGCACTTTCACCTTTCGGTGCAACCGAAGCATAAAACTCGGAGAAACCGATTTCACAGCAGGAAAGACATTTTGCCACTTGTTTCTGCATTATTCTTGATCCAGCTCCATGCTACGTCTTGAGCTTGCGTTGGTTTTCCTTGAAGAAGAAAGGGTGATGCAGCAATAGTAGTGTAAGTATTTCCCTCAGTTTTTGAGAACCAAGGTATCAATCCAGTAGGAGGCTCCTCAAAAGTCCCATGCACCTACACAAGCAAACAAAGAACTCGCAACCAACGCAATAAAGGGGTTGTCAATCCCTTCACGGCCACTTGCGAAAGTGAGATCTGATAGAGATAGTATGATAAGATAAATATTTTTTTGGTATTTTATAATATAGATGCAAAAAGTAAAGATTCAAATAAAAGTAGATTGAAAGCTTATATGATAAAAGATAGACCAGGGGGCCATAGGTTTCACTAGAGGCTTCTCTCAAGATAGCATAAGTATTACGGTGGGTGAACAAATTAGTGTCGAGCAATTGATAGAAAAGCGAATAATTATGAGATTATCTAGGCATGATCATGTATATAGGCATCACGTCCGCAACAAGTAGACCGACTCCTGCGTGCATCTACTACTATTACTCCACACATCGACCGACTCCTGCCTGCATCTAGAGTATTAAGTTCATAAAGAAAAGAGTAACACATTAAGCAAGATGACATGATGTAGAGGGATAAACTCATGCAATATGATATAAACCCCATCTTTTTATCCTCGATGGCAACAATACAATACGTGCCTTGCAACCCTTTCTGTCACTGGGTAAGGACACCGCAAGATTGAACCCAAAGCTAAGCACTTCTCCCATGGCAAGCAAGATCAATATAGTAGGCCAAACCAAACTGATAATTCGAAGAGACTTCCAAAGATAACTCAATCATACATAAAAGAATTCAGAGGAGATTCAAATATTTCTCATAGATAAACTTGATGATAAACCCACAATTCATCGGATCTCGACAAACACACCGCAAAAAGAGTTTACATCAAATAGATCTCCACAAGAGAGGGGGAGAACATTGTATTGAGATCCAAAAAGAGATAAGAAGCCATCTAGCTAATAACTATGGACCCGAAGGTCTGTGGTAAACTACTCACAACTCATCGGAGGGGCTATGGTGTTGATGTAGAAGCACTCCATGGTCGATTCCCCCTCCGACGGAGCGCCGACGAAGGCTCCAAGATGGGATCTTGCGGATACAGAAGGTTATGGCGGTGGAAATTGTGTTTCGTTGGCTCCCTGGATGTTTTCGAGGTACGTAGACTTATATAGGAGGAAGAAGTACGTCGGTGGCTGCCCGAGGGGCCCACGAGACAGGGGGCGTGCCCTCCTATCTCGTGGCCGCCTCGGCTGCTTCTTGACTTGCACTCCAAGTCCTCTGGATCACGTTCGTTCCAAAAATCACGCTCCCGAAGGTTTCATTCTGTTTGGACTCCGTTTGATATTCCTTTTCTTGGAAATACTGAAATAGGCAAAAAAATAGTAATACGGGCTGGGCCTCCTGTTAGTAGGTTAGTCCCAAAAATGATATAAATGTGTAAAATAAAGCCCATAAACATCCAAAAGGGGTAATGTAATAGCATGGAACAATAAAAAATTATAGATACGTTGGAGACGTATCAAGCATTCCCAAGCTTAATTCCTGCTCGTCCTCGAGTAGGTAAATGATAAAAACAGAATTTTTGATGTGGAATTCTACCTAGCATAATTCTCAATGTAATTTTCTTTATTGTGGCATGAATGTTAAAATCCAAAAATGATTCAAAATAAAAGTTCATATTGATAAAAGAAATAGTAACACTTGAAGAATACTAATCAAAGTAATCATGTCTTCTCAAAATAACATGGCAAAAGAAAGTTCATCCCTACAAAATCATATAGTTAGGCTATGCTTCATTTTCGTCACACAAAGATGTTCCCAACTTCTATACCCCCGATGACAAGCCAAGCAATTGTTTCATACTTAAATAATCTCAAACTTTTTCAACCTTCATGCAATACATGAGCGTGAGCCATGGATATAACACTATGGGTGGAATAGAATATGATGATGGGGATTGTGTGGAGAAGACAAAAAAAGGAGAAAGTCTCACATTGACAAGGATAAACAACGGGCTATGGAGATGCCCATCAATTGATGTCAACATGAGGAGTAGGGATTGCCATGCAACGGATGCACTAGAGCTATAAATGAATGCTCAACAAAAGAAAACTAGTGGGTTTGCATCCAACTTGCTTGCTCACGAAGACCTAGGGCATTTGAGGAAGACCATTGTAGGAATATACAAGCCAAGTTCTATAATGAAAAATTCCCACTAGTATGAAAAAGACAACCTATGAGACTCACTATATGAAAAACATGGTGCTACTTCGAAGCACAATATATGCGACTCACTACATGAAGAACAAGGTGCTACTTTGAAGCACAAATGTGGAAAAAGAGATAGTAACATTGCCCCTTTTTATTTATTTTCTTTTTTTCTTTTTTTCTTTGGCCTTTCTTTTTTTCTTTTGGCCTTTCTTTTTTTTTCTTTTTGGGCAATGCTCTAATAATGATGATCATCACATTTTCATTGATTACAACATATGAATTACAACTCGAAACTAGAACAAGATATGACTCTATATGAATGCCTCTGGCGGTGTACCGGGATGGTGCAATGAATCAAGAGTGACATGTATGAAAATTATGCATGGTGGCTTTGCGACAAATACGATGTCAACTACATGATTATGCAATGGCAATATGACAAAAGTAAAGTATGTCATGATGATGATGAATGGAACGGTGGAAAGTTGCATGGCAATATATCTCGGAATGGCTATTGTTGGGGATATTACCACTGGGCGTGAACCGGCCTACCTGGGCCGGGTTAACTTCATTAGTAGTGTAAAGGTGATTAAGCAGATGAAGGCCCAAGGCCTGTAGTCGGTTTAGAACCTGTAGCCGTAAACCGGCTTGATATGTAAACTTGCATTGTAAGTTAGGAATAGAGAGAGACCAACCGGGATACGAGTATGAACCAGCGTGGGACTCTGTGGACCGATGGGCGTCACCCGAGTATATAAGGGGACGACCCGGCGGCGGTTCAAGGACAGACAACAACAACTCGAGCCTAGGCGAAGCTTGTTTGCTCCCTAGCCATCGAGAGCACATCAATTCCATCACAACTAGACGTAGGCTTTTACCTTCATCGAAGGGGCCGAACTAGTATAAACCCTTGTGTCTTTGTGTCCGCTTTAACCCCTTCAAGTTAACCCGTAGTGATGGCTCCACGACTAAGTCCTTTCACGAGGACATCTGCCATGACAAATCCACGACAGTTGGCGCCCACCGTGGGGCTATCGCATGATGGTTTGATGATCTTGGAGGGCAAGCTCAAAGGACTCGAAGGCTATGCTGTGGGCCGGATGACCACGAGTCGTCGCGGCAAGCTCTACATCGACGATGCAGGATGGGGTCCTGAAGCCGGCTCGATCGAGTACGGGTACCAGGTCCCCTTTGGTGGCATACACGTTTTTATCGGCAAGATTGGTGAGCCTGGGCCTGAGCCGGACATCCTCACCGACCTCGTCGAGACGGCTCAGCATGCGAGATCTACCCAGGATAAACCGGCCGTGAGGCGTGCCTTCGTGGGAGTCATCCACGAAGGAGAGCATGGGGACGAGTCAGAATATGGTAGCGAGACCGTCGTCTATTCCGGCGACGAGTCCTCAACCGGAGAGACAGAGTCATTGTACCAGTTGCAAGACGACCAGATTAGGGGCTGTTCCGAGGGCGACAGTATTCCGGACCCCCCTGAGCAGATCAACCGGGTTGGAATATTCATGGCCGGTACACAGGCGGCGAATCACTCCTCGACGGCAGCAGCAATGCTCTTCGGATCAGCAGCGGCAGCGGCAGCAGGGGCAGGAGGCCTTGTGCACCCACCGGTTCAAGTTCTGTCTGACCTGTTTGATGCACTAGCTGTACTTATGGCAGAGGCCAATCCGGCGGATCAGGAGGCCCATGATGCAGAGATTGCAAAAGTGAGAGAGCAGATCGCACAAGCCAAAGCCGACTTGGCAGCAGAGAAGGACAGGATGGCCGCAGAGCGGGCCGCTTTGGACGCCCAGGCCTATAAACTTATGCTCGACCAGAACGCATCACAGGAAGTCTTGAAGCGGAAGCACAGATCACGCCTGCCGTTAGGGTTCGACCCTCGAAATCTCTTTCACACTCCGGGAGCGGGAACCAGTAATCCGCCGGGGCACCTGGAGGTAAACCAGGTCGAGGCACCAGGGCCAGGAGCTACGGTCCAACCCCGCCTGACGGAACCTCCTCGGCAGAACATTGTGATTCCTCCGCCGGTCCAGACACCTCCGGGTCATTATTCTAATCCTATGGACAATCTTGTCGTAGCTGCTGCGCGATTAGAAGCTATCCCGGTCGAAGGAGACTCTCCACAAGCAATAGAGACGCGCCGGGTTAAGGAACTTCTCCGGGCCGCTTTGATTCAACAGGAGGCATATTCATACAGCCGCGATCGGATTCATTCAACACCTCGTCCAAGCCGGAGCTATAGTAAGTGCCTGGATGAACCGGCCATATCAAGCAATGCGCGGGGCCGTGAAGCGGCCCGTGGCAATAACCCGGCCGATGGTGTTCACGATGCTCAGGATGTAGTGGACCGGGCCCGGGCACGAAGGGAGGCCGAGTTAGCAGCACAAAACGAGGCGGATCAGCTTACACCGGTTCGTCCAACCACCTCTGTCGGGCCAGGGGTCGCATCTAGCTTGGGAGTACCCTGTTTAGTCCCCGCTTTACACAATGTACGCCTGCCCAAGGACTTCAAGGGCCCGCACAAGGTGTCGAATTACACCGCTGATTTATCTCCAGAAGCGTGGGTAGAGAGTTACGAGATGGCAATGGAGATGCTGGATATGGATGAGACCGCGTGTGCAAAATACTTCACCATGATGCTTGAAGGCACAGCCCGTACTTGGTTGAAGGGCCTGCCGCCTAATTCTATCAGTTCATGGGCCCAGTTGCGGGCCCGGTTTATCCAAAATTTCAAAGATACGTGTAAGCAGCCTAAATTCATAGTAGACTTGGCAGCTTGTGTTCAGGAGGATGGAGAGTCAACAACCCATTGGGTACGCCGCGTTTCTGAAGTCTTGCACTCGTCTGACAGGATCAATGCTGACTCTGCGATCTTAACCCTGGAGCGCAATTGCCGGTTTAAGCCTCTAAAGCAAAAGTTAGGGCGTATGAAGCGGTTCTGTAATGACATGGGAACTCTCATGTCCGCTTTAGTGAAGTATGCTGATTCTGATAGTACCAAGGATCCTGAGACTGACGATGACGAAGCAGGGAAGGGAAAGAAGAATAGCAACTCTAAGGGGCATTAATACAAACCGGCGGGCCATGGAAACGGAGGCAAACGTAAGGCGGATGGCAGCCTGGACTTTGTGGATAACACTAATGCGCAGGACAAGGGTCAGCGGCGCAGAGGTAAAGCGGCGAATCGTAATGGGGCTCCAAATCCTAACCCGGATCGCTTAAACTATTTGCTGAATCAGCCTTGCCCTAAACACGGGATGAAGGAGGCGCCGGCTAACTACCTTTGGAAGAATTGTTTCATTATGCAGGAATTTAAAAAGTCTAATGCCTTCCGGTATGACCATGGATCAGGTGGTGGCTTAGGATCCGGTTTCCATGGGCCGGGTCACGATGGAGCTTCCGGTTTAGGTTTCAATCAGGGCGGTAATAATGACCAGGATAATCAGAACGGTCAAGGGGGTTACAACCAACAGCAGCAACAGCAGCGGTCGGGTTATCAGAGCCAGCCAAAACAGTTGAACAATGGGCAGTATCACGTTTTCACAACTAGCTCGGATAAGCGCGACCGGAAACTTCATAAGCGAGCAGTGAACTCTGTTGAACCAGCCGTACCGCGTTATTTATGCTGGTTAGAGCAGCCTATTGTGTGGTGCAGGGAGGATCACCCCCCCGGGTTGACAATCCGGGCCAGTTGGCATTAGTGGTAGACCCTCAGGTGGGAGGTTATAAATTCACCAAGGTACTCATGGATGGAGGGAGCAGTATTAACATCCTGTACTATGAGACATTCCGCCGCATGGGGCTAACAAACAAGGATCTCAGACCGTCTAATACGGTGTTCCATGGTGTGGTGCCTGGCAAATCAGCATATCCTGTTGGTAAGATAGCCCTGGAGGTGGCTTTTGGGGACGAGCATGATTCCCGATCCGAGACACTAACCTTTGAGGTGGTGAAGATCCGGAGCCCGTATCACGCCTTGTTTGGGCGGCCGGCTTATGCCAAGTTCATGGCACGGCCTTGTTATATCTATTTGCAGCTCAAGATGCCGGGTCACAAAGGGACAATAACGGTTCATGGGAGCCGCAAGGTTGCTTTGGAATGTGAGGAAGGTGATGCGGCCTATGCAAAGTCGGTTTGTGCCACGGAGGAGTTTAAATATTATAAGGACAATGTTGATCCGGCGGACATGACCCCTTTGAAGAAGCCGACTACGGAGCATGATTCAGATCTGAAGTTCAAATCAGCGGCTGAGACCAAGCTTGTTGATTTCGTGCCTGGCGATTCGTCCAAGCAGTTCACTGTCAGTGCCAACTTGGACCCTAAATAGGAAAGCACGCTCATCGAGTTCATCCGTGAGAATCGGGACATTTTTGCATGGAAGCCTTCTAACATGCCAGGTGTACCGAGGGAACTCGCTGAGCACACTCTTAATATTGATCCTAAGTATAAACCGGTAAAGCAATTTCTCCGCCGGTTTAATGAAGAGAGGCGCAAAGCTATTGGGGAGGAGGTGGCCAGGCTCTTAGCAGCTGGTTTTATCATTGAAGTGTTCCATCCAGAGTGGCCTGCTAATCCGGTGCTGGTTCTTAAGAAAAATGGCACTTGGCGTATGTGTGTGGATTACACGGATCTTAACAAGGCTTGTCCAACAGATCCTTTTGCCCTCCCTCGCATTGACCAGATTATTGACGCCACGGCGGGTTGTGAGCGTTTGAGTTTTTTGGATGCGTATTCTGGGTATCATCAAATCAAAATGGCGGTTAAGGACCAGGAGAAGACGGTGTTCATTACTCCCTTCGGAGCCTTCTGCTATGTATCTATGCCTTTTGGGCTCAAGAGCGCCCAAGCCACTTATCAACGGTGTGTACAGAACTGCCTGCATAAGCAGATCGGCCGCAATGTGCACGCCTATGTGGATGATATTGTAGTCAAGTCAAGGCAGAAGGAGACGCTGGTTGAGGATTTGAAGGAAACCTTTGACAACTTGCGGGTTTACAAGATGATGCTTAACCCGGCCAAATGTGTTTTTGGTGTTCCGGCAGGCAAGTTACTAGGTTTTCTTGTGTCCAATAGAGGAATCAAAGCTAATCCGGAGAAGATTACGGCTATCACCTCCCTGGCTAAACCGAAGTGTATCAACGATGTTCAGCGTTTGGCGGGTCGGATTGCCGCGCTGAGCCGGTTTATCAGCCACCTCGGAGAGAAGGCCATCCCTTTATACCAGATGCTGAGAAAGACAGATCAATTCGTCTGGAGTCCGGCTGCTGACGAAGCATTGGAGGACTTGAAGCGACAATTAGCTAATCCGCCCATTCTTGCAGCTCTGGTCGACAAGGAACCGTTATTGTTATACGTAGCGGCCAATGCTCGTGCAGTTAGCGTGGCTATCGTGGTAGAACGTAAGGAGGCAGGCAAGGAGTATCCGGTTCAGCGGCCGGTTTACTATATCAGCGAGGTGCTTATTGAATCCAAGCAAAGATATCCGCATTGGCAGAAGCTGGTATATGGAGTTTTCATGGCAAGCCGGAAGTTGAAGCAGTATTTCCAAGGGCACCCTATCACGGTGGTTAGTTCAGCTCCCTTGGGTGATATCATACAGAACCGGGAGGCGACTGGCCGGATTGCCAAGTGGGCTATAGAACTTGGGCCGCACGGATTGAAGTACGTACCCCGGACGGCGGTGAAGTATCAAGCACTTGTCGATTTCATCAATGATTGGACTGAGTTGCAAGCACCAGAGGAGAAGCCGGATCACACATATTGGACTATCCACTTTGATGGATCCAGGCAATTGGAAGGCTCGGGGGCTGGAGTCGTGTTAACTTCCCCACGAGGTGATAAGTTTTGTTATGTTCTCCGCTTAATGTTCCCTTGTACTAATAATGCAGCTGAGTATGAAGCCTTGCTCCATGGTCTCCGGGTGGCTAAAGAGATGAATCTAAGTCGGGTTAAGTGCTTCAGTGACTCGGACCTCGTAGCTCAACAGGTGTCTGGCACTTGGGATTCTAAAGACCCACTCATGGCTGAATATCGCCGTGAGGTGGATATTGTTGCAGGTCACTTCAAGGGTTATCAGGTGGATCACGTGGATCATCGAAAAAATGAAGCGGTGGACGCTTTAAGCCGGTTGGGCTCTCAGCGTAAACCGGTCCCGCCTAATGTCTTTCTTGATGTGTTGCACAATCCGTCAGTCAAGCTCCTAGGTGAGGCGGATTTGGCTATTCCTGATCCGGAGGCTCAATTGGTGGCAGCCCTGCATGTTATACCGGATTGGACAGTTCCCTATCTTGCGTACATGAACCGGGGAGAGTTGCCAGAGGATGAGACTCTAGCCAGGCAAATAGTCCGACGATCCAAATCTATGACAATTATCAATGGTGAATTGCATCATTGCAGTGTATCAGGGGCGTTTCAACGCTGCATCTCTCCTGAGGAAGGTTGTGAAATTTTACGCGAAATCCATGAAGGGGATTGTGGTCACCACGCCGGTTCAAAGTCTCTGGTGGCTAAGGAGTTTCGTCACGGGTTTTACTGGTTGACAGCTCATGCTGATGCGGAGGACTTGGTTAAACGGTGTGATGGCTGTCAAAAATTTTCAAGGCATGCTCATGTGCCGGCTCAAGAATTGAGGATGATTCCAATTACTTGGCCGTTTGCAACATGGGGGCTGGATATGGTCGGACCTTTTAAAAGATCCAAGGATAAGAAAACCCACCTTTTGGTGGCAGTTGACAAGTTTACCAAGTGGGTTGAAGCGGAGCCTGTCAGCAAGTGTGATGCAGCTACAGCGGTGCAGTTCATTAAAAAGGTGATTTTCCGGTTTGGCTTTCCACACAGTATCATTACTGACAATGGTACCAATTTATCCAAGGGTGCTATGAAGGAATTCTGTGAACGTGAGCACATCAGGCTTGACGTATCATCAGTGGTGCACCCCCAGTCCAATGGGCAGGCAGAACGAGCTAATCAAGAGATCTTGCAAGGTATCAAACCCCGGCTTATGGTTCCATTGCAAAGAACACCGGGATGTTGGGTTGAAGAGCTACCATCTGTGCTATGGAGTATCAACACTATGCCCAACCGATCTACAGGATACACACCGTTTTTTATGGTCTACGGAGCAGAGGCGGTTCTCCCTAGTGATATCCGGCACGATTCGCCTCGTGTGGCGGCTTATGTTGAAGCGGACAATGAGACGGCACGGCAAGACGCTTTGGACCTATTAGATGAGGAGCGTGACATAGCGGCTGCCCGCTCGGCGATTTATCAACAAGATCTTCGTTGCTATCACAGTCGCCGGGTCAGAACCAGAACTTTTCAAGAAGGAGATTTGGTGCTTCGGCTCATCCAAGATCAGGCGGGTATGCATAAGTTATCCCCACCTTGGGAGGGACCTTTCGCGGTCAGCAAGAATCTGCAGAACGGGTCGTACTATCTGATTGATATTCGAGAGCATAAAGACTCACGCACATCAGAGGAGGAGACCAACAGGCCGTGGAATATAGCTCATCTTCGGCCTTACTACACTTGAGCCATCGGCTCTATCTATGTACATATTATGACAATGTATATATTATCATTGATATAATAAAACCGGAGCCTCAGCTAAAGTGGGGTCTCTGTCCTTTCATATCATGCGTGGTTACATGGAGTGATTCTGTTTTAAAGCGGCCTCTGGTTTACCCCTTGAAATTTGCTTTTCAAACAAGCTTTGTGATATCACTTGGGGCCTTGGTCGTGTCCGAACCAACGCGACACCTTTTGATAGGCGAAAGCCACCAGATCACTTGGGGACATGGTCAAGTCTGAACCAGTCACGCCTCTTGATCGGCCTAAGGCCACAAAATCACTTGGGGGCTTGGTCGAACCCGAACCATTGCCACGCCTTTTGATTGGCATAAATGCCATGGTTTCATTTGGGGACCTGGCTGACTTGAACCATTGTCACTCCTATTGGGGGCTTGGTCCTGTCTGACCGTGGTAACACCATCTGATCAGCTCAGTAAAGCATGTTTTTGCAAACGGTTTTTATCATTGCCTTTGCTGCCATATTTCTTTTATGACTATTCTTTAATTTATGTTGTGTTTCCTTTAAACCAACAACACTTTTTTACCGGTTCAGCTGACAGAAATCGGTTCATTTGTATTCCGGAGAAAATTACCCGGTTTAACTTTCCTGTTAACATCATGAAGTAGCAGGGGGGCTCATAATGACCCATCATGGTTTACATGGGAGTTGTTTTCTCCCCTTTGATGATAACGGTTTATAAATACTCCGTTTCAAGCCTGGCTAAGCCAACTTCATGCCCAGCGATGGCAGGTATTTTGTATCGCATATTTGATTATATGTTTTCAATACATTGATATATATATATATATATATATAGGTTATAAACCGGTTGGCGGTATAACCGCCGCCGCAGTTCAAGATTTTCTGATTGCAGGAAATATAAATTGAGGATTTCAAGCAAAAGCATCAGTACTTATGCACGAAGGCATATTCAAGGCAAAAGTATTGACTATCCTATTACAAGGCAACGCAGTGCCCAAATAAGATCATTGTTGTTCCGGCGGATCATAATAAAGCAGCTATTTAAACCGGCTTCCGGTTCAAGCCCGTTCATCAAACTGGTCTGACGGCTGTGGGTCGTCTCGCGCCGCTTCAGCTTCCTCATCTCTATCCATTGGCTGGAAATCAACAGTGGTCCAGTCGATTCCCATTAAAGCTTGAAAGACAGCCTCTTCATGGATCAAAGAAGATGGTTCAATATCAGGAGCGTAAGTATGCTTACGGATTGGAGGAATTAGATTCTCCGCTTCAGGGGTTGGTGCAGGCACTCGTTTGTTCTGATCATTGTACTGAGCTTGATAATGCGACAAGTCTGCCTCTTCAGCCAATTGACAAGCCAGAGGGCGTATTGCACGGTTTATCGCCCTCAAATCATCTTCATTGAACTCTGAGCCATCTTCCTTCAAGCTGGGATAGCCTTGAGCTGCTTCAACAGGATCGAAATCTGGCACCCATGCTTTTGCCCGGATTAAGGCATTAATGGCTTCGGTTCGAGCAGCGGATTTTTTCAGTTCTTCAATCCGAGCAAGAAGCATTGACAACCTATTAAGAGTGTCTTGGATTAAAGTGGGTGCCGGATTGTTATGAGATGCACTGGTGATGATCCGTTGCGCTCCGGTATAGAGCTGTTCAATTAAAGTGTAGGCAGCCTTCAACTTCTTCCGAACATCTGACCCTAAGTGACCAATGCGTGTACCTGTAACAATACAGGAAAGATCACAAACCGGATCTATTATAAGCAGGTCAGAGTTGTCCAGAAAAACATAAGGAGCTTACCAAAGATAGCAGCGGTCATGGAATGTACTTGCCGCTTTACGGCGGTCAGCTCATCTACCACCGGTTTAAGGGCAACTTCAGCATTTTCAGCTCTTTTTATTAAATCGGCCTTCTAAGTGGCCCAATCAGTCCGCTCCTTCTTGAAGCCCTCTTTCAGCTGTTCTGTGATGCTCAAAGCGCTGGTTATTTCTGCCTTTGCCTTGTCGGTTTCAGCTTGTTGGGTTTTTAAAGCTTCCTGCAGATCAGTAATCCGGTCCTCTTTGATCTGCACTTCAGCCTGCATAAAGACAGTGCTTGGTTTCAAGCAAACTGTACAAGAATTTGAAGTACCAACCACATAACAAGTTATACGCTTGATACTTGGGGGCTAATGCACCTTCAATTTTCATCTATTAGTAAATCGCAAAGTCCCAAGCTCAATACAGGTATTCAACTTGGCACTTGGGGGCTAATGGCTATATTAAGTTAAACCGCCTGATCTAAACATTGAAAGCAATTGAGGTTGCGGATGGCTAAGTATGCAGAAACAGGTCTCACAAGGTCTTATTGCAGCAGTGGATCTGAAGCAAGTTCAGAAAAACAGAAAATATTCAGAAGATTAAAGCAGAACGGAAGTGAATCAATGGGCAGGTATGTAGATGAGATCTATGGACTTGAGCGTGAAACTACAGGCGGATGCTAAGAAGCTACTACTGGACAGAGCAAGGTTTCACAGATATGTTCAGGAATCTAGGTGCGAGTACGAACAAGTAATGAACACGGCAATAACATGAAACCCTAGAGTAGATCTATGTTAAGAAGAACAGAAGACTTACCTGAGTTGAAGAAGATGCGGAAGGCTACCACAATGCTCTGGTGCGTTCAGGTTGATGCAGCGGCCCAAGACGGTGCAGAGGTCAACGGCGGTGGCGGAGCTCCGAGGCTGGCGACGCGAGGAAGACGAAGAGAAAGAGACGAAGGGGAGAATAGGAAATGACCCTCCGGTCCTTTTTATAAGGCAGAGGACGTATGTCAGGCGCGCGAATCCAGGAGCCGCAAGATTCGGAAGTGGAGCCGCTGCCTTGGGTATCACAGATCTATTAATAAAAGAAGGCGTCATAAATGTTAACTTCATGATGACGTCATGCCGGTTTACAGTAACCAGAGATGATGACGACATGGCGGTTTACCAATTACCAGAAGATGTTGAAGACAAAGATTTTTGTGAAGGATTGACATGAACCAGTTCAAATCAATCTGGGGCCTAATGTTGGGGATATTACCACTGGACGTGAACCAGCCTACCTGGGCCGGGTTAACTTCATTAGTAGTGTAAAGGTGATTAAGCAGATGAAGGCCCAAGGCCTGTAGTCGGTTTAGAACCTGTAGCCGTAAACTGGCTTGATATGTAAACTTGCATTGTAAGTTAGGAATAGAGAGAGACCAACCGGGATACGAGTATGAACCGGTGTGGGACTCTGTGGACCGACGGGCGTCACCCGAGTATATAAGGGGACGACCCGGCGGCGGTTCAAGGACAGACAACAACAACTCGAGCCTAGGCGAAGCTTGTTTGCTCCCTAGCCATCGAGACCACATCAATTCCATCACAACTAGACGTAGGCTTTTACATTCATCGAAGGGGCCGAACTAGTATAAACCCTTGTGTCTTTGTGTCCACTTTAACCCCTTCAAGTTAACCCGTAGCGATGGCTCCACGACTAAGTGCTTTCACGAGGACATCTGCCGTGACAAATCCACGACAGCTATGGAAATGCCATAATAGGTAGGTATGGTGGCTGTTTTGAGGAAGATATAAGTAGGTTTATGTGTGATAGAGTGTATCCTATCACGGGGTTTGGATGCACCGGCGAAGTTTGCACCAACTCTCAAGGTGAGAAAGGGCAATGCGCGGTACCGAAGAGGCTAGCAATGGCGGAACGGTAAAAGTGCGTATAATCTATGGACTCAACATTAGTCAAAAGAACTCATATACTTATTGCAAAAATTTAGAAGTCATCAAAAATCAAGCACTACGTGCATGCTTCTAGGGGGATAGATTGGTAGGAAAAGACCATCGCTCGTCCCCGACCGCCACTCATAATGATGCACAAGCCAGGTACACTTCATGTTTCAAATTTGTTACACAACTTCAACCATACATGCATGCTATGGGACTTGCTAACTTCCACACAAGCATTCTTTAAATTCATAATCACCCACTAGCATGACTTTAATATCACTACCTCCATATCTCAAAAAAATTATCAAGTATCAAATTGATCATAGCATCCAATTCATTCCCTATGATAGTTTTTATTATACCCAACTTGGATGCCTACCATTCTAGGACCAATTTATAACCATAGCAAATACCATGCTGTTTTAAAAGACTCTCAAAATAATATAAGTGAAGCATGAGAGACTAGCAATTTCTACAAAAATAAGTCACCGCCGTGCTCTAAAAGATATAAGTGAAGCACTACAGCAAAAACTATCAAGCTCAAAAGATATAAGTGAAGCACATAGAGTATTCTAGCAAATTCTAATCAAATAGGCTTCTCCCAAAAGGTGTGTACAACAAGTATTATTGTGGTAAACTAAAAAGCAAAGACTAATATAATACACGATGCTCCAAGCAAAACACATATCATGTGGCGAATAAAAATATAGCTCCAAGTAAAGTTACCAATGAACAAAGACAAAAGAGGGGATGCCTTCCCGGGGCATCCCCAAGCTTAGGCTTTTGGCTGTTCTTGAATATCTTGGGGTGCCATAGGCATCCCCAAGCTTAGGCTTTTGCCACTCCTTATTCCATAGTCCATAAAAGCTTTACCCAAAACTTGAAAACTTCACAACACAAAACTCAACAGGAAATCTTATAAGCTCCGTTAGTGAAAGAAATAAAACCGCCACATAAGGTACTGTAATTAACTCATTATTTATTTATTTTGGTGTTAAACCTACGGTATTCCAACTTCTCTCTACTTTATAAACTATTTTACTAGCCATAGATGCATCAAAATAAGCAAACAACACACGAAAAATAGAATCTGTCAAAAACAGAACAGTCTGTAGCAATCTGTAACTAACGCAAACTTCTGGAACTCTAAAAATCCTACCAAAATAGGAAGTCCTGGACAATTTGTCTATTGATCAGCAGCAAAAAGAATCAACGCAAAAGCATGTTTCTGTTTTTCAGCAGAATCAAATCTACTATCATCATAGGTTATCCTATAGGTTATACTTGGCACAAACACTAATTAAAAGATAAGAACACATCTAAACAGAAGGTAGATGCAAAATTTATTACTAAACAGGAACAAAAACAAAAAAGACAAATAAAATTGGGTTGCCTCCCAACTAGCGCTATCATTTAACGCCCCTAGCTAGGCATAAAAGCGAAGATAGATCTAAGTAGTGCCAGCTTTGGCACTCATTCATAAGTAGCTCACATGATAGATTCATAAGGTAATTTGACTTTCTTTCTTGGAAAGTGCTCCATGCCTTTCTTTAATGGGAATGGGAATATAATATTCCCTTCCTTCATATCAATAATCGCGCCAATCGTTCTAAGGAAAGGTCTACCAAGAATAATAGGGCAAGAAAGATTGCAATCTATATCAAGAACAATAAAATCTACGGGCACCAAATTTCTATTTGCAACAATGAGAACATCATTGATCCTTCCCATTGGCTTTTTAATGATGGAATCCACAAGGTGCAAATTTAAAGAGCAATCATCAAGATCATGGAAACCTAGAATATCACATAAAGTTTTCGGAATCATGGAAACACTAGCACCCAAATCACACAAAGCAAAACACTCATGATCTTTAATTCTAACTTTATAGTAGGTTCCCACTCATCATTAAGTTTTCTAGGTATAGAAACTTCCAAATTAAGTTTTTCATCATAAGATTGCATCAAGTCATCAACAATGTGTTTGGTAAAAGCTTTATTTTGACTATAAGCATGAGGATTAACAACGGATTGCAACAAGGAAATATAACCTTCTAAATAACAATTATCATAATCAAATTCCTTGAAATTTGAGATAGTGGGTTCAATACTATTTAAAGTCATGACCTCTCCAATCCCACTTTTACCAATCTTAGCATCAAGATCTAAAAACTCCGAATTATTGGGACGCCTTCTAGGTAAAGTTCACTCATCTTCAGTCCCATAATTATCAAGATTCATATTGCAAAACAAAGATCTAATAGGGGACACATCAATAACTTTAGGATCTTCATCATTATTTTCATGGAAACTAGAAGAACACACCTTTACAAAGCTATCTTTCTTAGCACGCAATCTAGCGGTTCTTTCCTTGCACTCATCAATGGAAATTCTCATTGCTTTGAGAGACTCATTGATATCATGCTTAGGAGGAGAAGATCTAAGTTTAAGAGAATCAACGTCAAGTGAAAGTCTATCAACGTTCCTAGCCAAATCATCAACTTTGAGCAATTTTTCTTCAAGCAAAGCATTAAAATTCTTTTGAGAAATCATAAATTCTTTCACACTATTCTCAAAATCAGAGGGCATCTTATTAAAATTACCATTAGAATTATTGTAGGAATTTCCATAATTATTAGAGGAATTACTAGGGAACAGTCTAGCATTAAAGTTTCCTCTATAAGCATTGTTACCGAAACTATTCCTACCAACAAAATTCACATCGATAGATTCATTATTATTCTCAATCAAAGTAGACAAAGGCATATCATTGGGATCAAGAGGAGTATTTCTAGTAGAAAACATTTCATAAGTTCATCCATCTTTCCACTCAAAACATTGATTTCTTCTATAGCATGCACTTTTTTACTAGAAGATCTTTCGGTGTGCCATTGATAATAATTAGCCATAATATTATCAAGAAGTTTTGTAGCATCTCATAACGTGATTTCCATAAACGTGCCTCCCGCGGCCGAATCTAAGAGATTTCTAGAAGCAAAGTTCAAACCGGCATAAAATTTTTGTATGATCATCCATAAATTCAAACCATGAGTAGGGCAATTGCGAATCATCAATTTCATTCTTTCCCAAGATTGGGCAACATGCTCATGATAAAGTTGTTTAAAATTCATAATATCATTCCTAAGAGTGATGATCTTAGCGGGAGGAAAATACTTAGAGATAAAAGCATCTTTGCACTTGTTCCAAGAATCAATACTATTTTTAGGCAAAGACGAAAACCAAACTTTAGCAGGTTCTCTAAGCGAAAACGGAAATAACTTAAATTTAAAAATATCATTATCCGTATCTTTCTTCTTTTGCATATCACACAAATCAACAAAGTTGTTTAGATGAGTAGCGGCATCTTCACTAGGAAGGCCGGCGAATTGATCATTCATAACAAGATTCAGCAAAGCAGTATTGATTTCACAAGACTCAACATCATTAAGAGGAGCAATCAGAGTACTAAGGAAATAATTATTGTTGGTATTCGAGAAATCACACAATTTGGTATTATCTTGCGCCATGGCAACAAGTAATCCAACACACAAGCAAACAGAAAAAGGCAAGCGGAAGAGAGAGAGAGATTGGGAAAGAGAGGGCGAATAAAACGGCAAGGGTGAAGTGGGGGAGAGGAAAACGAGAGGCAAATGGCAAATAATGTAAATGCGAGGGAGATGGGTTTGTGATGGGTACTTGGTATGTCTTGACTTGAGCGAAGACCTCCCCGGCAACAGCGCCAGAAATCCTTCTTGCTACGTCTTGAGCTTGCGTTGGTTTTCCTTGAAGAGGAAAGGGTGATGCAGCAATACTAGCATAAGTATTTCCCTCAATTTTTGAGAACCAAGGTATCAATCCAGTAGGAGGCTCCTCAAAAGTCCCACGCACCTACACAAACAAACAAAGAACTCGCAACCAACGCAATGAAGGGGTTGACAATCCCTTCACGACCACTTGCGAAAGTGAGATCTGATAGAGATAGTATGATAAGATAAATATTTTTTTGGTATTTTATAATATAGATGCAAATAAAAGTAGATTGAAAACTTATATGATAAAGGATAGACCCGGGGGCCATAGGTTCCACTAGAGGCTTCTCTCAAGATAGCATAAGTATTACGGTGGGTGAACAAATTACTGTCGAGCAATTGATAGAAAAGCGAATAATTATGAGATTATCTAGGCATGATCATGTATATAGGCATCACGTCCGCAA
Source organism: Triticum aestivum (assembly GCF_018294505.1). Lineage (NCBI taxonomy): Eukaryota > Viridiplantae > Streptophyta > Magnoliopsida > Poales > Poaceae > Triticum > Triticum aestivum. The sequence goes on from NC_057804.1 coordinate 453,982,270, forward strand.
CAAGTAGACCGACTCTTGACTGCATCTACTACTATTACTCCACACATCGACCGACTCCTGCCTGCATCTAGAGTATTAAGTTCATAAAGAACAGAGTAATGCATTAAGCAAGATGACATGATGTAGAGGGATAAACTCATGCAATATGATATAAACCTCATCTTTTTATCCTTGATGGCAACAATACAATATGTGCCTTGCAACCCTTTTTGTCACTGGGTAAGGACACCGCAAGATTGAACCCAAAGCAAAGCACGTCTTCCATGGCAAGAAAGATCAATCTAGTAGGCCAAACCAAACTGATAATTCGAAGAGACTTGCAAAGATAACTCAATCATACATAAAAGAATTCAGAGGAGATTCAAATATTTCTCATAGATAAACTTGTTCATAAACCCACAATTCATCGGATCTCGACAAACACACCGCAAAAAGAGTTTACATCGAATAGATCTCTACAAGAGAGGAGGAGAACATTGTATTGAGATCCAAAAAGAGAGAAGAAGCCATCTAGCTAATGACTATGGACCCGAAGGTCTGTGGTAAACTACTCACAACTCATCGGAGGGGCTATGGTGTTGATGTAGAAGCACTCCATAGTCGATTCCCCCTCCGGTGGAGCGTCAGCGAAGGCTCCAAGATGGGATCTCGCGGATACAGAAGGTTACGGCGGTGGAAATTGTGTTTCGCTAGCTCCCTGGATGTTTTCGGGGTACGTAGGCTTATATAGGAGGAAGAAGTACGTCAGTGGCCGCCCGAGGGGTCCATGAGACAGGTGGGCGCGCCCTCCTATCTCGTGGCCGCCTCGGCTGCTTCTTGACTTGCACTCCAAGTCCTCTGGATCACGTTCATTCCAAAAATCATGCTCCCGAAGGTTTCATTCTGTTTGGAATCCGTTTGATATTCCTTTTCTTCTAAATACTGAAATAGGCAAAAAAACAGCAATACGGGCTGGGCCTCTGGTTAGTAGGTTAGTCCCAAAAATGATATAAATGTGTAAAATAAAGCCCATAAACATCCAAAAGGGGTAATATAATAATAGCATGGAACAATCAAAAATTATAGATATGTTGGAGAAGTATCACTCCACTCAATGAATCTTGTCCTCTACCAGCATTACATTCAACTTGCTGCTTTGTTCTGTGACTCAAGGACCAAACCCATTCGTGACAAAATTCCAGAAGAACCCTTCCTGGAAATTGATGTCAAAGGGGGAGAGAGAGATCACATAAAAGCTTAGTCATATCTATAGGGGGAGAGAATACTCAAGGGGATAGATAGTAATCATCAAGGACCCCAGATGCTTGGTATTCAAGAGGAGAGAAGTCACATGTCTTCAATAGGGGAAAGACATGCTCATATTTGTTTGTTTGCATTAGCTCTGTTTATTTTCTTTGAGCTCTAATTTTATGTTCCCTATCTTCTCCCAGTATCCCATGCTAGATTCAGGGGGAGCAAGACATCTAAGGGAAGGAAATCCTTGAATTCATTACACATCTTTACCTTTGGGGATATGTCTATATTCAATGTGGTACTTAGTACTCACTCTACATGTCATCCCAGTCTTGGTTCTCTTGTGGTTTCCTCTGTTTACTCTGGCTAGTAGGTGCATTTGTGTTATCTAACCTTGTTTACGCAGGTTCATTCCATCCTAAGCCAACTCAAGACCACAAGGTAAGTATATGCATCACAGTCATGTGTATGAGGAATTCTTGCTGATGTACATACTGTTTGCAAGAAGGACTCATGAGCATGAAGGTACATTTCCCATATTCACATCTTTTGCTCTGATGCATATAGCCAAGATACATGTAACACATTGCTTACTCTGTCATGCTTATGCATTCACATGCTCCTATATTCCATATTTACATGATTGCATACATGTAGGGGGAGCCTATGCATGTTACATGTCTTTCCAAAGCTTTACTTGTTATTCTTTATATCTTTGTCTAAAGCTTTGATGTATGTTGTCATCAATTACCAAAAAGGGGGAGATTGAAAGCACAAGTGCTCCCTGGGTGATTTTGGTAATTTATGTCAACATATCTCTTGTTGGACTAATACTTTTACCTAGTATGTTTCAGATAAGTTCAACAATAGAGTGGCATGGACTAGAGGATGTGGAACCCCTTCAAGATGTTAAGGACAAAGGATTGGCTCAAGCTCCAAGCACAAGACTCTACATTTTCTATTTTAGTGATCCAAGATCACATTGAGTCTATAGGAAAAGCCAATACTATCAAGAGGGGATGAGGTGTTGCTTAATGGCTTGCTTGCTCAAAGTGCTTAGTGATATGCTCCAAAGCCATCAACTAATTTCTCACATCCACATATGACCCAAACCAAAATTCCAATTCCGCCCTACCGATTCTTTCTATCCAGCGCCACCGATTTTAGATGTCATAGCCACTGCCACAAACCCTAATCAAGTCGGTTTCAGCGATAGGGATCTTGGTCTCACCGAGATGGGATTGTAATCTCTTTGTATGTATCCATTACCAAAATCAGTCACACCGAGATTACAATGCAAACTCTCTGTTTCCCTTTTGTAATGTTTTGGTCTCACCGAGATGAGCAAATCGGTCCCACCGAGTTTGCCTGACCAACTCTCTGGTTAGCTTATTACCAAAATCGGTCCCACCGAGTTTGTGTAATCGGTCTCATCGAGATTACGTTATGCCCTAACCCTAACCATATCGGTCCCACCAAGTTGCATGTCGGTCCCACCAAAAATCCTAACGGTCACATTATTTGCTGAATCGGTCCGGCCGAGTTTGACGATTCGGTCCCACCGAGATTGGTAAGTTGTGTGTAACGGTTAGATTTTGTGTGGAGGCTATATATACCCCTCCACCCACTCTTCATTCATGGAGAGAGCCATCAGAACGTGCCTACACTTCCATCATTCATTTTCTAAGAGAGAACCACCTACTCATGTGTTGAGACCAAGATATTCCATTCCTACCATATGAATCTTGATCTCTAGCCTTCCCCAAGTTGCTTTCCACTCAAATATTCTTTCCACCAAATCCAAATCCTGTGAGAGAGAGTTGAGTGTTGGGGAGACTATCATTTGAAGCACAAGAGGAGTTCATCATCAACACACCATTTGTTACTTCTTGGAGAGTGGTGTGTCCTAGATTGGCTAGGTGTCACTTGGGAGCCTCCGACAAGATTGTGGAATTGAACCAAGGAGTTTGTAAGGGCAAGGAGATCGCCTACTTCATGAAGATCTACCCTAGTGAGGCAAGTCCTTCGTGGGCGACGGCCATGGTGGGATAGACAAGGTTGCTTCTTCGTGGACCCTTCGTGGGTGGAGCCCTCCGTGGACTCGCGCAACCGTTACCCTTCGTGGGTTGAAGTCTCCATCAACGTGGATGTACGATAGCACCACCTATTGGAACCACGACAAAAACATCCATGTCTCCAATTGCATTTGCACACTCCAATCCCATCCCTTTACATTCTTGCAAGTTGCATGCTTTACTTTCCGCTGCTCATATACTCTTTGCATGCTTGCTTGATATGTATTGTGAATGTTAAGCTTGTGCCAAAACTCCACTTAAACTTAAAGAGATTAAAAACTGTAACTTTTTCACTTAGTGTCTAATCACCCCCCCTCTAGACACCTCTTCTCAATCCTTTCATCGGCGCGAGCACGACACATTCCACCCAAATCATCGACCCCTCCACCAAATAAGCGCCATCCTAAGCCATGGTGCACACAGTATAGCCAGGATCTCAAGGAGAATTTGGCAGCGGAGAAGCAAATCGCGTCCGCACGCGCGGATGAGGTCGCAATGTCTATCATTCGTGCCGACCCCCAGATCTTGGAGGAGCACCTTACTGTCGAGGCCACCCTTGCGCGCTGATGCCGCGGCGTGATTGGCTGCTTTAAACGACAGTTCGTGGCGTTTTCTCAAGGTCACTGTTGGTGCCTTCGACAAAGACTACGAGGTGTTTTCTCAGCGTGCACGTGCTTACCTCATCTCGAGAGCCAGCAGGTTGGTGCCCGGAGCGGCTCAGGTAACTCACCACTACGACAAGGGCACCCACAATGCGGATGCCTCGCCCTCTTCCATGTCCAAGGAGCCAATCGTCATCGATATCTCCGACAATGAGTAGCTTATCTTATTAGCTCACTATAAGGACCCATGTTCAGTTTGCTAGCTACTGCCTTTCCTTAACAAATTTTAGTGAACTGTGCTATCTACTTTTACCATGCAATCTTCTGCTCTAGTGTATTTGTTCTATATGTCGTGCAATGTGGTGTTCAGTTAACTCTTTGGTTCAATTCTGCAAATGTGATGTTCAATTCTTTAGGGTGCAATTTTCCAAGTTGTCAATCATGCTTGGTTTGGTTAATGTCTGATCTTCTATTAGGAGTATGTTATATTATGCAATGTGGTGCTCTATTAATGTTTGGTTCATTTGTTGTGGTTTTTAGTTAACTGTTTTGTTTAATTCTGCAATGAGATGTTCAATTGTAGTGTGTGCATTCTGTTATTGTATACCATGTGAGAAATAAATTGAATTTGGCTGTACTAAATACATGAGAAACAAATACAATTGCTATATTTCCAAGTTGTTAAACATGCTTGGTTTGGTTAACTGTCCAATCTTCTATTAGGAGTATGTTATATTTGGGCAATGTGGTGCTCAATTAACAGTTGGTTCATTTGTTGTTGTGTTTAGTTAACTGCTTGGTTCAATTCTGCAATGCAATGTTCAATTGTTGTGGCTGCATTCTGTTATTGTATACCATGTGAGAAACAAATCAAATTTGGATGTACTAAATACATGAGAAAGAAATACAATTGCTATATTTCCAAGTTGTTAAGCATGCTTGGTTTAGTTAACCGTCTGATCTTCTATTAGGAGTATGTTATATTTGTGCAATGTGGTGCTCAGTTACCGGTTGGTTCATTTGTTGTGGTGTTTAGTTAACTGCTTGGTTCAATTCTGCAATGCGATGTTCAATTGTTGTGGCTGCATTATGTTATTGTATACTATTATACCTTGTCTTTTTATTCCTTTGCCCCATTTCCAATATAGAGAAGATATTTATGCACATCTGTAATGCCCCGGATTCGATGCGCCAGGTGTCTTCCAGTTATTCGTCGCTGTTGCCATGTCATTTGCTTGCGTGTTGCATTTTGCCATGTCATCATCTGCATTTCATCCGCATATTTTTCAAAACTTGCATCCGTTCGGGTTCTCCCGGTTCTCTCCGTTGTCCGTTCGGAGTCCAGACCTCTCTCGCGCGCCCATCGTCCCCTCTCAGACCTTGTTTTTGTGAGCGGGTTAAAAACGTTCTCGGAATGGACCGTGATTTGCCGAGCGGCCTTGGTACACCACCGGTAGACCGTCTGTCAAGTTTCGTGCCATTTGGAGTCCGTTCGATACTCCAACGGTTAACCACGTAGCCCGAAAGCCCCTTTTGTCTTGCAGCCCAACACCCCTCCAAAGTGGCCCAAAACCCTTCCAACTCCCCTCCATACCCTCCTTCATTCGATCATGATCGTGTGGGCGAAAACCGTGCCTCATTTGGAGTCTCCTAGCTCCCAGAAACTATAAATGTGCCCTCCCCCGAAAATCCCGCAGTCCAACCCTAGCCCCGCTCCTCTCGCCTACCGGACACGTCCGATCTGGGCCGTACACGTCCGCGCCGCCGCCCGGTCCAACCCGCGCCTGCCACGTGGCCTCCGCCGCCAGCCCCACGCCGCTGGCCCGCGGAGCCATCGCGGGCCCGCACAGGCCCGTCCGCCCGCGCCCGTCCTGTGCCGCCGCCCGCGCCCGCCGTCGCCGGAGTCCGCCGCCTCCGGTGGCCCCGCCGCCGCCTCCGGTGGCCCCGCCGCCGCCTCGCCGTCCGCTCCGGCCACCGTCCCGCCGCGCCGCCCCAGGCGCATCGCGCCGCTGCCCGCCAGGCCTCCCGCGTCGTTGCTCGAGGGGAGGGCCCCTCGATCCAGCGCCGCCGTCTCCCCGCGCCGGCGCCTCTCCCTCCGCCGCCGGCGTCCCGTCCCCGGCAACCGGCCGGCGCCTCGCCCCCGCGCCTCCTCTCCGGAAGCCGCACCGCCTCGTCTCCGACCGTCCTCGTGGACCATGCTGCGTTCCTCCCTCCGGCCTCCTCCACCGGATCCGGCCCGATCTGGCCCGGAGCTCCCTTCCCCGGCCATCTTCGTCCATCTCCGGCGAACCTCGAAACCCGTGCAACCCAGATCTGAACGGAGGTTGACTTCCCCCCCTCAGTTTTTTTGCCCAAGTCCCGAAATCCCTGACATTCTGGTGCTAACTTTGACCGCCCATATCTCTATGCATACTGCTCCGTTTCGTGCGTGTAATATGTCAAAATGTTCATCGAGAGATGCTCTTCATTTCATTCCATTGAATAATGTTCATTTGAGTCCATCTTGATGCCTGAATCATCGTTGCAAGAGTGCTATATAATGTTGTCTGCTGTCTGTTAACAGAATATGTTCATTTGTCATTTTTGCCATGTTTGATGTGTGCATATTATGAGGTTGATGTCTACATGTGTTTTGTGCTACATCATTCCATCTTTACAGGGGTGTATGCCATGTATTTTTGTGATCAATATGGTGACTAGAACAAGCATGCAAACTAGGCTTCGTGATGTTGCTGATTTTAGTCCCTGTTCTGCTGTTATTTTGATGCCATGTAAACTTGATGCTAGAGAGAGATCCAAGCATATTTTGAGATACTTCAGTAAGGATGTTTTGAACATATGGTTATTATCTATCCATTCATGCCCCTGTTTGCAATTATGGAGTAGTCTAGCATGTCTATTTCTTGCTCTAATTTTGCTATAAAATGTTTCCTGTCAGATTGTTTACATGTTATTCAATTTTTCCAAGGTTGTTGTAGTTTATCCTTGCATACAATGAACTTGTTCTTGCCTTGGTTAGTTTCATAAAGATGCCTTCTTGCTGATGCTATGCTTATCTTGTCATGCAATGACTTGTGGTGAGTGAATCGAGCTCGTGAAGTAGTGTACTTGCTGTTACTGTTTTGCTAGGCTGAATCTGTTATTTGGTGATGCTATGTAAGCCTGCTGCTACAAGTCATTCGATGCATAATCTGGAGATGTTCACTAAGGATGTTTTGTTACACATGTCATGCTATATCCATCCATGCCCCTGGTTGCATTTATAGCTTGCTGTAGATTGTTCATATCATGCTCCAAAGTTGCTAAATAATATTGTTGTCAGCCTGTTAACATTAAGTTCAGTTTTGCCATGAGCTTTGCTAGTGATCCATGAACCCTATGAACTTGTTCTTGCCATGATTAGATTCATAAACATGTCTTATTACTGTGAGTCACCTTGTCATGCCATGTATTGCTCTGTGGTGAGTGGTATAAGCTTACCAACATGCCTAGTTATTGTAGTTCCTGCCATGTTTGAATCTGTCATATCTTTTGCCATGTTTACATGGGTGCCATCATATCTTCTGATCCTTTTTGGCTTATGGTCATTAAGGGAATTTTATTCTATGCAATTAGTAGGTTCATGCCATGCCTTTGTTTGCCATGTTAAGTTCCTGTAACATGTTGTTTGATAGCTCTAAACATTACAACCTGATGTTATTTCTGCAAAGTCTGAAACTGTTATTATATGCAATCTTGACATGTCTTTTTGAGCATGTTCTAGTGTTTTATGGAGATAGCTCAGTGTTCATGTTTTGCTATGCTTTACCTGTACATCATGTCCATGCCTTTTGTTTTTATGTTGGGGGTGCTATAGCATGTTGTTTTGATGCTTGCAAGATGCCTAGTTGCTGTTATGGACAGATTGTTGTTATATCTTGTATAGTGTGTGTGTTGCACCATTGCTCCGTTTTGAGTGTGCTCTATATGAAACTTGCTTGATTTTGCATGTAGCTTCATATTATCATGTTGCATCCTTGTTTTGAGGTGTTTGCTTGATGTTTGTATGCATTTTGCATCAATGCCATGTTTAATTTGTTTTGCTCATATCTTCTAGGCCGTAGCTCTGAACTAAATGAACTTTATATGTAACTTGACTAGAATCTCGTGTAGATCATCTTGGTGCATCTTAACTTGTTGTTTAACAACTTGAACATAAGGTTTATTCAGATCTGGACCAATTTCGAAATATGCATATGAGGACTTACCGGAATTGTTATATGATGTTCCCGGTCTCATTTAAACATGCCTTGATGTGTTGTTCTTGTTTGCATCATCTCTTGCCATGAGTAGCCTCATCTAGCCTTGTCATGCATCATGCCTGTTGTGCATCATGCCTTGCTCATGTGTGGTGTGTTTACCATGTTGTCTGCTTCTTCTCGATAGTTCCCGTTTCGTTGCAATCGTGAGGATTCGTTTGTCTATGCTTGGTTCGGCTTCATCCGTTCGTCTTCTTCATGGACTTGTTCTTCTTCCTTGCGGGATTTCAGGCAAGATGACTGCTACCCTGGATCTCACTACTATCATTGCTATGCTAGTTGCTTCGTTCTATCGCTATGCTGCGCTACCTATCATTTACTCTTCAAGCCTCCCATATTGCCATGTCAGCCTCTAACCTTTTTCACCCTTCCTAGCAAACCATTGCTTGGCTATGTCACCGCTTTGCTCAGCCCCTCTTATAGCGTTGTTAGTTGCAGGTGAAGTTGAAGATTGCTCCATGGTGGACAGGATTATGTTTGGGATATCACAATATCTCTTATTTAATTAATGCATCTATATACTTGGTAAAGGGTGGAAGGCTCGGCCTTATGCCTGGTGTTTTGTTCCACTCTTGCCGCCCCTAGTTTCCGTCATATCGGTGTTATGTTCCCGGATTTTGCGTTCCTTACGCGGTTGGGTGATTTATGGGACCCCCTTGACAGTCCGCTTTGAATAAAACTCCTCCAGCAAGGCCCAACCTTGGTTTTACCATTTTCCTCACCTAGCCCTTTTTCCCTTGGGAGTCGCGCTCTCGAGGGTCATCTTTATTTTACCCCCCGGGCCAGTGCTCCTCCAAGTGTTGGTCCAAACTAGAGCACCGTGCGGGACCATTCCTTGGCAACTTGGATTACGTCGGTTCCTGTATGCTTCGCTTATCCGGTGTGCCCTGAGAACGAGATATGTGCAGCTCCTATCGGGATTTGTCGGCACATCCGGGTGGTCTTGCTGGTCTTGTTTTACCATTGTCGAAATGTCTTGTAAACCGGGATTCCGAGTCTGATCGGGTCTTCCTGGGAGAAGGTATATCCTTCATTGATCGCGAGAGCTTATCATGGGCTAAGTTGGGACACCCCTGCAGGGTATAAACTTTCGAAAGCCGTGCCTACGATTATAGGCAGATGGGAATTTGTTAATGTCCGGTTGTAGATAACTTGACACCAGATCCGAATTAAAAAGCATCAACCGCGTGTGTAGTCGTGATGGTCTCTTCTCGGCGGAGTCCGGGAAGTGAACATGGTCTTTGGGTTATGTTTGACATAAGTAGGAGTTCATGATCACTTCTTGATCATTGCTAGCTTCATGACCGTTCCTTTGCTTCTCTTCTCGCTCTTATTTGCGTATGTTAGCCACCATATATGCTTAGACGCTGCTGCAACCTCACCAGTTTACCCCTTCCTTTCCCTTTAAGCTTTGCTAGTCTTGATACCCATGGTAATGGGATTGCTGAGTCCTCGTGGCTCACAGATTACTACAACAACAGTTGCAGGTACAGGTTATGCGATGATCCTAACGCAAGAGCGATGCTTGCTTGTTTTGGAGTTCTTCTTCTGCTTCTTCTTTGATCAGGGGATAGGTTCCAGGTCGGCAGCCTGGGCTAGCCGGGTGGATGTCGTTTGAGTTTCTGTTTGTGTTTCATCCGTGGTGGATGTGGCTCTTGTGTATGATGATGTTGTATTCGTGTGGCATTGTATGCCTTTTGTCTGTATCTCCATCTATTATGTAATGTTGATGTAATGATATCCACCTTGCAAAAGCGTTTCAATATGCGGTTCTATACTTGGTGGGACCTTCGAGTCTCTTTAGGATAGTATCGCATATTGGGCGTGACAACATCCTTGTTTTCAGGCCTTTCCAAAATAGTTCACTGATGATTACCTCTCAAACCACCTGTATGGACAGGAGGCGGGGAAGCTTTTCATACAACACCCATGGTTAAATATTGAAGTGTTCTTGAAGAGGATGAAGGATGGACGGCCAATCATCCACATGCACTAGCCTAAAGTTGCAAAGACCTTCAACATCAATGAATTCTCAATATTCGCCTTCCGCTTCAGCAGTTTTCCCAGTGAGATGCATCTGTCTATGTACCGTCTATGATGCTAATTTCAAAAGGTTCTAAATGTTGCACGTGAAATTTGGTGCTGATGCAGTTGTGGAATGGGGTAGCTAAGTGCTGAAGCTATATCATGTTGTACTCTGATGTATTTCAATTATGAAATCCTGCTTCCTTAATATGGGAATGAAATATATTATGTGTTTAATATGAATGTCAATTAGATTAATAAATGAATTATTAATAATAGGACAATTAGCCTGCTAATTGGTTTTTGCTATTGCAAATGGTTACTCAAAAAATATCGTGGACGATGACCTAAGGCAACGCACACAGTTTCTTCTACGCACCGTGTGTGATGCATTCAATAATGCAAACGATAAAATTATTAATATTGTGTGCAATGGGAAGGCCATCACAAATGATTTAATGGGGAAAATTGTGTGTGATGTACCTGCGAACAGAAACATTTTCCTTGCTGCGACTGTGTGGGATGTATGTATGAATGGAAACGTTTCGCGGGGACTGACTGTGTGGGATGAACTTACGACCATAAATTATTTCGCCTGTATAATTTTATTTTGGGCCATTTGCATTTCTGCCCCTAACTCGAACCACCTACTCAGATTTGCCCCTAATTTCAAAGCATGCTCAAATTTGCCCCTCTGCCATTAAGTCACTACTCAGAAATGCCCTTCCGTCCAGTCAAAGGCCTTTGACCGTCAAAGGCCCATGTGTACTATAGCAGATGGAAAGTGCTACAGTATTGGACGGAAAGTGCTACAGTATTGTACGGAAGGGCATTTTTGAGTAGTGACTTAACGACAGAGGGGCAAATTTGAGCATGCTTCAAAATTAGGGGCAAATCTGAGTAGTGGGTTCGAGTTAGGGGCACAAATGTAAATGTCCCTTGTATTTTTTAGCACTACTGTATGTATAACCATATTTGCTCGCTCACCGGTCGTGCATGACCTCATTTTGCCGAGCGTGGGTGCCGGGAGGGCATATCCACAACGGTTTCTGGGTCGTGTGCGAAGGACCCCCTAATCGCCCACACTCACTAGGTGACGGTTCCGAATGCCATCGCGGAAAGGGGTTTAAAACCATTTGTATAGCACCGACGCGTACCAGTGAACGAACGCGAATCCTATGAGCATGATGAAAACTAGCTTGACAGTAATTCTCATGTGTCCTCGGGAGTGCTTTGCATTATATAAGAGTTTGTCCAGGCTTGTCCTTTGCTTCATAAAGGATTGGGCCACCTTGCTGCACCTTAGTTACTCTTGTTACTTGTTACCCGTTAAGAATTATCTTATCACAAAACTATCTGTTACCGATAATTTCAGTGCTTGCAGAGAATAGCTTACTGAAAACCGCTTGTCATTTCCTTCTGCTCCTCGGTGGGTTCGACACTCTTATTGAAAGGACCACGATAGATCCCCTATACTTGTGGGTCATCAATACTCTTTTCTGGCGCCTTTGCCGGGAAGTGAAGCGCCTTTGGTAAGGAAACATTGATATAGTGTGCTGAAATTTACTGTCACTTGTTACTATGAAAAATAATCCTTTGAGGGGCTTGTTCGGGGTATCTTCACCCCGACTAGAAGTGCAAAGAGTTGATCCTCAACCTACTGAACCTACTGAAAATATTTACTTTGAAATTCCTTCGAGTATGATAGAGAAACTGCTAGCTAATCCCTATACAGGAGATGGAACATTACATCCCGATATGCACCTAATCTATGTGGATGAAGTTTGTGGATTATTTAAGCTTGCAGGTATGCCCAAGGATATCGTCAAGAAGAAGGTCTTCCCTTTATCTTTGAAGGGAAAGGCATTGACATGGTTTAGGCTATGTGATGATATTGGATCATGGAGCTACAACCGATTGAAATTGGAATTTCATTAGAAGTTTTATCCTATGCATCTGGTTCATCGTGATCGAAATTATATATATATAACTTTTGGCCTCGTGAAGGAGAAAGTATCGCTCAAGCTTGGGGGAGGCTTAAGTCAATGTTATATTCATGCCCCAATCATGAGCTCTCAAGATAAATTATTATTCAAAAATTTTATGCTCGTCTTTCTCTTAATGATCGCTCCATACTCGATACTTCTTGTACTGGTTCATTTATGATGAAGACTATTGAATTTAGACGGGATTTATTGGAAAGAATTAAACGCAACTCTGAAGATTGGGAACTCAATGAAGGTAAGGAGTCAGGTATAACACCTAAGTTTGATTGTGTTAAATCTTTTATGGATACCGATGCTTTTCATGAATTTAGCACTAAATATGGACTTGACTCTGAGATAGTAGCTTCTTTCTGTGAATCATTTGCTACTCATGTTGATCTCCCAAAGGATAAGTGGTTTAAATATCATCCTCCTATTGAAGTGAAAGTATTAGAACCTATTAAAGTTGAAGAAAAAACTATTAATTATAATGTTGATCCTATTCTTCCTACTGCTTATATTAAGAAACCTCCTTTCCCTGTTAGAATAAAGGATCATGCTAAAGCTTCAACTGTGGTTCGTAAGAGTAATGCTAGAGCACCTACACCCCTTGAGAAAATTAAAGTTGAACCTAGTATTGCTATGGTTAAAGATCTCTTGGTAGATAATATTGATGGACATGTTATTTATTTCTGTGATGAAGCTGCTAGAATTGCTAGACCCGATACTAAAAATAAACATAGACCTGTTGTTGGCATGCCTGTTGTTTTTGATAAAATAGGATATCATTGTTATCATGGCTTATGTGATATGGGTCCTAGTGTGAGTGCAATACCTCATTCCTTATATAAAGAAATTGTGCATGATATTGCACCTGCTGAGATAGAAGATATTGATGTTACTATTAAGCTTGCCAATACAGATACTATTTCACCAATTGGGATTGTTAGAGATGTTGAAGTCTTGTGTGGGAAAATTAAATATCCTACTGATTTTCTTGTTCTTGGTTCCCCACAAGATGACTTTTGTCCCATTATATTTGGTAGATCCTTCTTGAATACTGTTAATGCTAGGATAGACTGTGAAAAGGATATTGTTACTGTTGGTTTAGGGGATATGTCTCATGATTTTAATTTTGCTAAATTTTGTAGACAACCCCATGATAAATAATTTCCTAGTAAAGATGAAATTATTGGTTTTGCTTCTATTGTCGTGCCTCCTAATGATCCTTTAGAACAATATTTGCTAGACCATGAAAATGATATCTTTATGAATGAAAGAAGGGAAATAGATGAAGTATTCTTTAAACAGGGACCTACTTTGAAACACAACTTGCCTGTTGAAATCCTAGGGGATCCTCCACCTAAGGGAGATCCCGTGTTCGAGCTTAAACAATTACTTGATACTTTGAAATATGCTTATCTTGATGAAAATAAGATATATCTTGTTATTATTAGTGCTAACCTTTCAGAGCATGAAGAAGAGAAATTATTGAAAACTCTGAAGAAGCACGATGCTACTATTGGATATACTCTTGATGATCTTAAGGGCATTAGTCCCACTCTATGCCAACACAATTTTTTTTGGAGAAAGATGCTAAACCATTTGTTGATCACCAATGATGGTTAAATCCTAAGATGAAAGAAGTGGTAAGATATGAAATATTAAAGCTTTTGGAGGCAGGTATAATTTATCTTGTTGCTGATAGTCAGTGGGTAAGTCTTGTCCATTGTGTCCCTAAGAAGGGAGATATTACAGTTGTTCCTAATGATAAGGATGAATTGACCCCACAAAGAACTGTTACAGGTTATAGAATGGTAATTGATTTCCACAAATTAAATAAAGCTACTAGAAAAGATCATTACCCTCTACCTTTTATTGATCAAATTCTAGAAATACTATCGAAACATACACATTTTTTCTTTCTAGATGGTTATTCTGGTTTCTCTCAAATACCTATGTCAAAAGAGGATCAGGAAAAGACCACTTTTACTTGCCCTTTCGGTACTTTTTCTTATAGACGTATGCATTTTGGTTTATGCAATGCACCTGCTACCTTTCAAAGATGTATGACTGCTATATTCTCTAACTTCTGTGAAAAGATTTTTGAGGTTTTCATGGATGATTTCTCCATTTCCGGAACTTCTTTTGATGATTGCTCAAGCAACCTTGATCGAGTTTTGCAGAGATGTGAAGAAACTAATCTTGTCTTGAATTGGGAGAAGTGCCACTTTATGGTTAATGAAGTTATTGTCTTGGGGCATAAAATTTCTTAAAGAGGTATTGAAGTTGATAAAGCTAAAGTAGATGCTATTGAAAAGATGTCGTGTCCTAAGGACATCAAAGGTATAAGAAGTTTTCTCGGTCATGCTGGTTTTTATAGGAGGTTTATTAAAGATTTCTCTAACATTTCTAGGTCTCTGACTAATCTCTTACAAAAAGATGTTCCTTTTGTCTTTGATGATGATTGTGTAGAAGCATTTGAAATACTTAAGAAAGCCTTGATTTCTGCACCTATTATTCAGCCACCTGATTGGAATTTACCCTTTGAAATTATGTGTGATGCTAGTGATTATGCTGTAGGTGCTGTTCTAGGACAAAGAGTTGATAAGAAATTAAATGTTATCCAATATGTTAGTAAAACTCTAGACAGTGCCCAAAGAAATTATGCTACTACTGAAAAAGAATTTTTAGCGGTTGTATTTGCTTGTGATAAGTTCAGACCTTATATTATTGATTCCAAAGTAACTGTTCACACTGATCATGCTGCTATTAAATATCTTATGGAAAAGAAAGATGCTAAACATAGACTTATTAGATGGGTTCTCAAGCTACAGGAATTTGATTTGCATTTATTGATAGAAAGGGAGCTGAGAACCCCGTTGCAGACAACTTTTCTAGGTTAGAAAATGTTCTTGATGACCCACTACCTATTGATGATAGTTTTCCTGATGAACAATTAGTTGTCATAAATGCTTCTCATACTGCTCCATGGTAGCTGATTATGCTAATTACATTGTTGCTAAATTTATACCACCTAGTTTCTGATACGTCTCCAACGTATCTACTTTTCCAAACACTTTTGCCCTTGTTTTGGACTCTAACTTGCATGATTTGAATGAAACTAACCCGGACTGACGCTGTTTTTAGCAGAACTGCCATGATGTTGTTTTATGTGTAGTAAAGAAAAGTTCTCGGAATGTCCTGGAAATCCACGGAGGCACTTTTTGGATTTAATAAGAATTCTTGGCGAAAGAATTAATGCCAGGGGGCCCACAGCCTGACCACGAGACAGGTGCCCCCCCCTAGGGCACAGCCTCCTATCTCGTGGGCCCCTGGACCTCCACCGACGTCAACTCCAACTCCATATATTCACATTCGGGGAGAAAAAAATCGAAGAGAAAGTTTCATCGCGTTTTACGACATGGAGCCGCCGCCAAGCCCTAATCTCTCTTGGGAGGGCTGATCTGGGGTCCGTTCGGGGCTCCGGAGAGGGGGATTTGTCGCCGTCGTCATCATCGACCATCCTCCATCACCAATTTCATGATGCTCACTACCGTGCGTGAGTAATTCCACCGTAGGCTTGCTGGACGGTGATGGGTTGGATGAGATTTACCATGTAATCAAGTTAGTTTTGTTAGGGTTTGATCCCTAGTATCCACTATGTTCTGAGATTGATGTTGTTATGACTTTGCTATGCTTAATGCTTGTCACTAGGGCCCGAGTGCCATGATTTCAGATCTGAACCTATTATGTTTTCATGAATATACGTGTGTTCTTGATCCTATCTTGCAAGTCTATAGTCACCTATTATGTGTTATGATCCGACAACCCCGAAGTGACAATAATCGGGATACTTCTCGGTGATGACCGTAGTTTGAGGAGTTCATGTATTCACTATGTGCTAATGCTTTGTTCCAGTTCTCTATTAAAAGGAGGCCTTAATACCCCTTAGTTTCCGCTAGGACCCCGCTTCCACGGGAGGGTAGGACAAAAGATGTCATACAAGTTCTTTTCCATAAGCACGTATGACTATTTACGGAATACATGCCTACATTACATTGATGAATTGGAGCTAGTTCTATATCACCCTATGTTATAACTATTGCATGAGGAATCGCATCCAGCATAATTATCCATCACTAATCCATTGCCTACGAGCTTTTCATATATTGTTCTTCGCTTATTTACTTTTCCGTTGCTACTGTTACAACTACTACAAAAACCCAAAAACATTTATCTTTACTTTTGCTACCGTTACCATTATTATCATACCACTTTTGCTACTAAACACTTTGCTGCAGGTACTAAGTTATCCAGGTGTGGTTGAATTGACAACTCAACTGCTAATACTCAAGAATATTCTTTGGCTCCCCTTGTGTCGAATCAATAAATTTGGGTTGAATACTCTACCCTTGAAAGCTGTTGCGATCCCCTATACTTGTGGGTTATCAAGACTAATTTCTGGTGCCATTGCTGGGGAGCATAGCTCTATTCTCTGAGTCACTTGGGATTTATATCTGTTGATCACTATGAAGAACTTGAAAGACGCTAAAACCAATATTTTTCCCTCAACTACGAGGGGAGGTAAGGAACTGTCATCTAGCTCTGCACTAGATTCTCCTTCCGTTATTAGTAGGCTCGCGACACCTAAACCTGCTACTGCTATGAATTCTGATATGTCGCATGTTATTGATGATGCCACTTCTGCTATGCATGATGAAACTACTTCTGTGCGTGATACTACTGTGCCATTAGGTGAATTTATTGATGAACAACTTGCTAGAGTTAGGGGGAATGAAAATATTGAAGAACCTATTATTGATGATAGTGATGATGAAGGTTCCCCCAATGATTATGTATTACCTGTTGTTACTAAGGATTATGTTATGAATGAAGCAGCTACTATGGAAATTCTTGCTTGCAATGATAGAAATGATCTTAAGAAATTATTAGCTAAATGGAAGCAGCAGTCTCTTAATGCTAGAATGAAACCTGATCCTGCTTTTGCTACTTCACCTATTTATGTTACTGATAAGGATTATGAATTCTCTGTTGATCCTGAGATTATTACTTTAGTTGAATCTGATCCTTTTTATGGCCTTGAATCTGAAATTGTTGTGGCACATCTTACCAAATTGAATGATATAGCCACCCTGTTTACTAATGATGAGAAGTCTCGCTATTTATATATCCTTAAGATATTTCCGTTCTCATTAAAGGGTGATGCTAAGACTTGGTATAATTCTCTTGCTCCTGGTTGTGTGCGTAGTCCCCAGGATATGATTTATTACTTCTCTGCTAAATATTTCTCTGCTCATAAGAAACAAGCTGCCTTGCGGGAAATATATAATTTTGTGCAAATCAAAGAAGAGAGTCTCCCACAAGCTTGGGGGAGGCTTCTCCGGTTACTTAATGCTTTGCCTGATCATCCTCTTAAGAAAAATGAAATACTTCATATCTTTTATAATGGACTAACCGATGCTTCCAAGGACTACTTGGATAGTTGTGTTGGTTGTGTTTTTAGGGAAAGAACAGTCGATGAATCTAAAATATTATTGAATAATATGTTGACTAATGAAAATAATTGGACTCTTCCTGCGCCAATTCCTGAAGTAATTCCTAAACCAACTGAGCCAACTCCTGAGCCTATTCCTAAACCCACTCTGAAGAAGAGAGGTGTTTTATTTCTCAGCCCTGAAGATATGCAAGAGGCAAAGAAATCAATGAAAGAAAAAGGTATTAAAGCTAAAGATGTTAAGAATTTACCACCTATTGAAGAAACACATGGGCTTAATTTACCGCCTGAACACATTGTCTTGATAACCCGACACAGGTAGTAAAGGTAAATCCTCTCTATAGATATGATAAAGTTGAAGTACCCTCTACTAAATTTCATAGCCCATGCTTAGATGAATTTGATGACTTTATGGCTAGACAAGAAAGTCTTAATGCTTATGTTGGTAGAGAGTTAAAGAATAATGCTTTCGAGATAGGACGCATAGGCGATAATCTGGCCAGAGTTAAAGATGAACTTCACCACGTTAGTAAATATGCTTCTATGGTTGCTACTCAAGCTGAGCAACTACTCAAAGCTCAAAATGATTTGCTTGATGAATTAAAAAATAAAAATGACTTTGTTATTAGAGTGGCTACTAGAACTGGTAGAATGACTCAGGAACCTTTGTATCCTGAAGGCCACCCTAAGAGAATCGAGCAAGATTCTCAGAGAAGTAATTTAGAGGCACCTAGTTCTTCTAAAAAGAAGAAAAAGAAAGACGATAGAACTTTGCATGCTTCTAGTGAACCTACTGTAGACACATCAGAGAATCCCAATGATATTTCTATTTCTGATGCTGAAACACAATCAGGTGATGAACATGAACCTAGTGATAATGTTAATGATAATGTTCATGTTGATGCTCAACCAAGCAAAAATAATGATATAGAGATTGAACCTGATGTTGATCTTGATAACCCACAATCAAAGAATCAACGTTATGATAAGAGAGATTTTGTTGCTAGGAAGCACGGTAAAGAAAGAGAACCATGGGTTCAGAAACCCATGCCCTTTCCTCCTAAACCATCCAAGTCAAAGGATGATGAGGATTTTGAGCGCTTTGCTGAAATGATTAGACCTATTTTCTTACGTATGCGCTTAACGGATATGCTTAAAGTAAATCCTCATGCTAAGTATATGAAGGATATCATTACAAACAAAAGAAAGATACCTGAAGCTGAAATCTCCACCATGCTTGCTAATTACACTTTTAAGAGTGGAATACCAAAGAAACTTGGAGATCCGGGTGTTCCAACTATACCATGCTCTATTAAAAGAAATTATGTTAGAACTGCTTTATGTGATCTTGGAGTCGGTGTTAGTGTTATGTGTAAGTGCATCTAGTGCCATCCCTAGTTGGTTTTGGAGTATTGATGACAAAGTTGGTTGAGGGACTAATGCGTTTGTGAGAATTGCAGGATAATGCAGGTAGTGTCCCTCATTGATTCGGTTTACCTACTGGAGATGACCCCTAAAAATGTATGAAGACATTGACGACAATGGTGGTATGTGAAGATATTCACATTGAAGACTGACATGAGAAG
Organism: Triticum aestivum; assembly: GCF_018294505.1. Taxonomy (NCBI): domain Eukaryota; kingdom Viridiplantae; phylum Streptophyta; class Magnoliopsida; order Poales; family Poaceae; genus Triticum; species Triticum aestivum. Next base: position 454,001,592 of record NC_057804.1, read on the forward strand.
ACAATGAGTGAAGACCATGGAGCGCGAAGACTGTGTTGTTTCGTTGTTTCCTTTTCTTCTTTGTTGAGTCATAGGAACCACCGAACTGTTAAGTGGGGTCCAAGTGAACAAAGTCAGAATGACTGAAGTGATGCTCAACCCAAATCCTATGTCTTCGAGCAAAGACAATGAGAGCAAATCTTATCCAGAGCTGGATGAGTCAGCTTTGCTTGTAGCCCAAGTAAAGTTGCCGTGTGTGTTTGAAATCTGACCGTTGGAACACGTGTCAGTTCCTTAGTGACCCAGGGTCATTTCGGACATATCAGGTCGGGTTGCCTTGTGGCTATAAATAGCCCACCCCCTACACCATAAATTGGTGGCTGCTCAGAGTTAGTTTACGGCTTTTGTCGTTTGAGAGCAACCCACCTCGAAGCCTTTGAGAGAGAGAAATCCTTGCGAGGACAAAGCCCAAACACCCAGAGCCAAAGAGTGTTAGGCATCACTGAAGTCTTTCTGTCTGTGTGACCTGAAGACTTATTACACTTGAGGATTGTGTATCCTCCAGCCGGTTAGGCGTCGCGTTCTGAGCATCCAAGAGTCATTGTGGATCGCCGGTGAACGAAGTCTGTGAAGGTTCGGAAGTCTACCTTGAAGACTTACCAGAGTGATTGGGTGAGGACTGTGTGTCCTTAGCTCAAGGGGAATAAGGTGAAGACGCGGTCTTCTGAGTTGAATCTCAGCCTCCCTAACTAGATGTACAATTGTCACAGCAACTGGAACTGGTCCAACAAATCTTGTGTCTTCAACAAGTGACTGGTTCTATCCTCTAACTCCCCTTACCTTAAGTTTGTCTTCGTGAAGTCATTGCCTGTTTGCCATACCTGATTGACTTCATTGCTTGACTGCTATCGTTGATTGGCTTCATACTATCTTCCATCCTGATCCTTACTACCAAGCTGCTATTAGTCTTTGTACTCTCACATTATTGCATACTTGACTATGGCTTGCTTGTTGTAGTTTATCTTCCGCTGCATATCAATTAGGTCATTTCTATTGTTTGTCTTAGAAACTTCCATGTTTTGAAGACTTTGATAAAAATCGCCTATTCACCCCCCTCTAGTCGATAACTAGCACTTTCAATTGGTATCAGAGCAAGGTACTCCCTTGTTCTGTGTGATTCGGTTTAACCACCTGGAGTTTAGCTATGTCGACTGCAGGGATAATCAAAGTCTCCGCTGCTTGTCCAGTGTTCAATGGAACTAAATATCCCTACTGGAAGAATAAGATGCGCATGCATCTTGAAGCCATTGATGTCGACCTCTGGTATGTCGTCAAGAACGGCGTTTCCAAAACTGGTGAAGGTGTCACCCCTACTGATGTCAAGAAGTTCATTCAACTGGACTCCACTGCAAAGAACATCATCTGTGGTCATCTGACCAAAGGACAGTATGGCCGTGTGAGTGCTCTGGAAACGTCAAAGCTAGTCTGGGACTGGCTATCCAAGGTCAACGAAGGCGTCTCTACACAGAGAGACCAAAGGATCAGTGTTCTTCGCAACCTCTTCAACCGCTTCAAGAGAAACGACAATGAAAATGTCCAGCTCACGTTTGATCGCCTCACCGACATCACAAATGAGCTTCAGGCTCTCGGCGCCACTGAGATTACCAAGCATGAAATCGTCAAGACACTACTGAGATCTCTTGACAGCTCCTTTGACACCCTTGCCCTCATGATACAAGAACGCCCTGACTTCAAGACACTCGATCCGTCTGATATACTTGAGAGGCTCAACACACATGAGTTCCAGCTTTCTGAGAAAAGAGATATCTATGGTCCCAATTATGGCCGAACTCGCGCTTTGAAGGCAAAAGTTGTTTCCTCATCTGAAGAAGAATCTGACTGCGGTTCTGATGATCCTGAAGACATTGGAAAGGAACTTGCCATGCTTGTGAAGAAGTTCCAGAAGTTCACCAAGAAGAAGGGCTTCAGAAAGTCTTCACGATCTAGCTCAAGAAATGATGAAGCTTCCACTCATGACAACAAGAAGAGAACATGTCACAAGTGCAAGAAACCTGGACACTATATCTCTGAGTGTCCACAGTGGGACAATGAGAAGAAGAAGAAGAAGAGCAAGGAATATGATTCTGATGACAAGAAGAAGAAGAAATCTTCAAAGTCTTCTTCTAAGTCCTCATCAAGGTCTTCATCACATAAGAAGAGCTCATCTGGCAAGGCTCGTGCTTTTGTTGGCAAGGAAATGGATTCAGAGGAGGAGTCTGCTTCTGAGGAGGCGGAGGTGGAGTCTGAAGAAGAGTCCGACCCTGGCGTTGCAAGTCTGGCTCTAGCCACAGCCTATGTTGCCAAGTCCATCTTCAACACTGAAGACAATGACTTCCACACCAACGCTGAAGCTGATGACATGGACGATCCTGCTCCCACCTACTGCTTCATGGCACGTGGTGCCAAGGTAAAATCACGTGATGCTTACTTTCAAACATCAAGTGAAGATGACTCTGATTGTGAATCCAAACCCAGCTACAAAACACTTGCTAAAATTGCTACTGAACAACAAAGGGCTATGGAACATACTCAAAAACTGTTAGACAAAAGCGATGACCTGTTGGACGCGGAAATGACACGTTCACAGTCCTTAGTTGAAGACATAAAAAATCTTCATGCTAAGTACCAAGAACTTGAAAGTCTTCATGAGACGCTCTCAACCACTTATGAAAAGCTCTCCTATGATTATCTTCAAAGGAAGCAAGAGCTTGAGAAATTGAAAGCGGCTCATGAAGATCTTCCAAAAGAGAATGAGTCATTTCACGCTCAACAGATCAGTTCCGCTCAGGATGGATTTGAACCACCATGTCTGAAATGCATTGAGCGTGATAACACAACCTCTGTTGCTGAATGTTCCGCTGCTGCTACTGTTGCTTTGTCTTCAACTACTGATGTGGTAGCTAACCCCTCTATTGAGGATACCACTACTATTGCTGATGAAAATGCTAGGTTGAAGACATTGCTTGAAACAGGGATGTATAAAAGTCTGAAAGGACATCAGACACTTTGCGATGTCCTCAAAAAGCAGATTCTGAACCGGAAACCCTAGGAAAGAGGGTGTCGGGTTTGAGAGGAAAATGAATGTTGATGGTTCTTACTGGAAGCCTGAGCAGTATCCCAAAACCACATGGGTTGCTGCAAAGGAACCTTCAGTGGATCCATCCACCTTATCTGGCTTTACTTGTGCTAATCCTATTATCATTGATGAATCCTTTGATGCAAACTATAAACTGTTCAAAATCAGAATGGTGAAGTGTTTGCCAGGTATATTGGTACTAACTGCAGGAATGGACCACCTATGAAGAAGATCTGGGTTCCCAAAAGCTGTCTTGAGAATCTTCCAGTGAATGTCATCATGACACCACCAGGGAAGAAGACAAATCCCAGACCTAAGGCGTCATATGGTCCAAAGGCTTCATACAGGACTCACCTGAGTCACCCTAACGCCAATGTTTTGCAGGGAAATCATACTCAGACTTATGAATATGAGCGTGTGTCCTCAAACCGCTATGTTCATAGAACTAAGAATTTTTCTGCTTATTCATATGAGTATCATTCATCTCCTGCAAGGCTATTTGCTAGGGCTTCAAAGCCAAAGTTCTCAGATGCTGCACTTAGACACATTGCTTCTAAGCCACCCCTGAAGATGTGGGTGGTGAAGAAGAATTAACTCTCTTTTGCAAAATATGGTCTCCAGCCAGCAATCAAAGGCGTCCGATACTATTGCTGGGGACCTAAAACACATTAAGGGACGCATGATAAAATGACTTACTATGTATTTCACATATGAATCGCTTACCTGTCATACTGTGTGTTCTAACCTTGATCTAAGCTGTGATAATCCTTGTGTGCGTCAAATGCTTATGCTTCACAACATACCTTGTGAAGCCTATCCTCCTAACTGCACTGTAGGGTATGACACCTCGTGCTTCAGAATGGATTATGGACAGCGGATGCACTAATCATATGACTGGTGATCGAAGTCTTCTCATGGACTCAACCTTACGTCCATCCGACAAGAGTCACATCACATTTGCTGACACTGGTAAAAGCAAGGTATTGGGTCTAGGTAGAGTTGCAATCTCAAAGGATCAACACATGGATAAAGTGATGCTTGTTGAATCCCTTGGGTTCAACTTAATGTCTGTCTCAATGCTTTGTGACTTGAACATGATTGTGCTATTCGGAAAATATCGTTGCCTTGTACTAATGGAATCTGACAAGTCTCTAGTCTTTGAAGGGTATCGGAAAGATGATCTATACATGGTAGATTTCTCAGCAGGTCCACAGCTTGCCGTATGTCTTCTTGCAAAAGCTTCAGAATGCTGGCTCTGGCATCGGAGGCTGGGGCATGCTGGCATGAGGAACTTACACACACTCGTCAAGAAGAAGCATGTCATAGGCATCGAGGGTGTCAAGTTCAAGAAAGATCATTTGTGTGGTGCCTGCGAAGCTGGAAAGATGACTAGGGCAAAGCACCCCTCGAAGACAATCATGACGACATCTCAACCCTTCAAGCTGTTACACATGGACTTATTTGGCCCTACTCACTACTCTACCCTCACAACAACAGCTTGTCTCTATGGCTTCGTCATTGTTGATGACTACTCAAGATATACATGGGTGCACATAATTCTCTACAAGACTGAAGTACAAGATGTCTTCAGACGCTTCGCCAATCGAGCCATGAACAATTATGGCGTCAAGATCAAGCATATCAGAAGTGATAACGGCACTGAATTCAAGAACACCGGGCTTGATCTTTATCTGGATACAATGGGAATCACTCATGAGTTTTCTGCTCCATACACACCTCAACAAAATGGCATTGTAGAGCGCAAGAACAGAACCCTCATTGAGATGGCTCGAACAATGCTCGATGAGTACAAGACACCAAGAAAGTTCTGGCCTGAAGCTATTGATACAGCATGTCACATCATCAACCGTGTTTACATCCACAAGCTTCTGAGCAAAACATCCTATGAGCTCCTTACTGGCAAGAAGCCAAATGTCAGCTACTTCAGAGTCTTTGGTGCTAGGTGCTGGATCAAGGATCCCCATCACAAGTCAAAATTTGCACCTAAATCTCACGAAGGGTTCATGCTCGGTTATGGAAAGGACTCGCACTCTTACAGAGTCTTCAACCTCTATCACTACAAAATCGTTGAAACTGTGGACATGCGATTTGATGAAACCAATGGTTCACAAAGAGAGCTCCTGCCAAGTACACTTGATGAAGCTCCGTCCAGCGAATCAATCAAGCTGATGGGAACAGGTGAAATCACGCCCTCTGAAACACAACCTGAAGAGGAACTTATCATTTCTGCACCAAACCAGACTGAAGACAATGCTCAGACCGAAGACAATCGTCCGAATGATGACAATGATCAGCAAGAGCAAGGTCTTCGTCCAGTTCATCCTCGTGTTGCTAATGAAGTACAAATTGAGAAGATAATTGATAGCATCAATGCGCCTGGTCCACTTACTCGCTCAAGAGCAACACAGTTAGCAAATTTCTGTGGGCATTTTTCATTTGTGTCAATATCAGAACCCAAGAAAGTTGCTGAAGCCTTTATGGAACCTGAATGGATTCAAGCCATGCAAGAAGAACTTCAACAGTTCAAGCTGAATAATGTTTGGGAACTTGTCAAGCGCCCTGACCCTCGCAAGCATAACATTATTGGCACAAAATGGATATATCGAAACAAGCAAGATGAGCATGGTCAAGTCGTCAGAAACAAAGCACGTCTTGTGGCTCAAGGATACACTCAAGTTGAAGGAATTGACTTCGATGAAACATTTGCTCCTGTGGCTAGGCTTGAAGCTATTCGCATACTGCTAGCCTATGCAAACCACCATAACATCTTACTATATCAAATGGATGTGAAGAGTGCATTCCTCAACGGCAAAATTGAAGAAGAAGTGTACGTTGCTCAACCACCTGGCTTTGAAGATCCAAAACATCCTGATATGGTGTACAAGTTAAACAAAGCACTGTATGGCCTCAAACAAGCTCCTCGCGCTTGGTATGATACGATCAAAGACTTCCTGAAGAGCAAAGGCTTCAAACCTGGATCCCTCGATCCCACACTCTTCACGAAGACATATGATGGTGAACTGTTTGTGTGCCAAATATATGTGGATGACATTATCTTCGGCTGCACCAACCAGAAGTATAGTGATGAGTTTGGATACATGATGCAAGAGCAATATCAGATGTCCATGATGGGTGAGCTGAAGTTCTTCCTTGGTCTTCAAATTCGTCAGCAAAGGAATGGCATCTTCATATCTCAAGAAAAATATCTCAAAGACTGTCTGAAGAAGTTTGGAATGCAAGATTGCAAAGGTTACACGACGCCAATGCCAGCCAAACACCATCTTGGTCCCGACGACAATGGTAAAGAGTTCGATCAAAAGGTATACCACTCCATGATTGGTTCCTTACTTTACCTATGTGCATCTAGGCCAGATATTATGCTTAGTGTTTGCATGTGTGCTCGATTCCAAGCGGCACCAAAGGAATCGCATCACTTAGCTGTGAAGCGAATTCTTAGATATTTGGCTTACACCCCAACACTCGGATTATGGTATCCAAAGGGCTCAAGATTTGATCTGGTTGGATTCTCGGATGCTGATTATGCTAGAGACAAGGTTGATCGCAAGTCTACATCAGGCACATGTCACTTTCTGGGATGATCACTTGTCTGTTGGTCTTCAAAGAAGCAAAACTGTGTATCACTCTCAACTGCTGAATCTGAATACATTGCTGCTGGATCTTGCTGCGCTCAGCTTCTGTGGATGAAGCAAACTCTCAAGGACTATGGCATCAATCTGAAACAAGTACCTCTCTTCTGCGACAACGAAAGCGCTATCAAGATTGCCAACAATCCAGTCCAGCACTCGAAGACAAAGCACATTGAAATTCGTCATCACTTTCTCAGAGATCATGTCATGAAGAAAGATATTGACATCATTCACGTCAACACTGAAGAGAATCTGGCAGATATCTTCACAAAGCCCTTGGATGAGAAAAGGTTTTGCAAGTTACGGTGTGAGCTAAATATCTTGGAATCCTCAAATGTCCTGTGATCAGGCACACATCCTAACACTTATGCATGTTGATGACTTACATGTGGAACACACGAAGTAAAGTATATCTTCAATCAATGAAGACTTACATTCTAAGTGTGAATACATTAACGTGGAATTTGACTTCGGAGCGCCACGATAATTGTGCGCCGTGTCTGGGTCTAATACTTCCTATACGGTGGGTAATGCCACCACCAAATTTCTTGGTTTGAAGTGTTTCACTCATGGTGTTATTGTTGCAATATCTTCGCATTTGATTTGTCTTCAACTTTCAACTTATCTTCATGATTTACATCACTGTGTCGATTTGATTGCTTTCTCATATATATATATATATATATATATATATATATATATATACTAGTATTCTGTCCTCTACAACATTCACTTATAGCTATGTCTTCCTTGTTGAATCTTTTGAACTAAGTGAATGTGATCGGACCCTAATCTCTCTATGCTTACTATCTCAAAATCTATCTGTCCAAATCATATGCATTCTATTGAAACTGTCGAATGTCTTCTCTGCATCCTTGTCAGTAGAAGACGCAGAGACAAACATCAAGTCTTTTTAAATGATTCATCATTATTGTTGAAATCCGGAGAAGCCGGAACAACCATCCGACAAACTTGGTGGGCGTGGGAACGTGGGACAACTCTGAGTATGTTGCATGCTTGCCACATGTCCCTCAGATGTGAACAGGCAGGGGCACCTGCGTAATTGCGCTATGCCGCACACCTTCTTATAAATACGTGTCCCCTACGGTCAAGAAAACCTTTCTTCCACCTCTCCACCTCATCAAAACCCTAGCGCCACCGCTAGCTCGCGACGACGCCGGCGATGAAGCGCTTAGCTGCCGCAACTTCTCCGACGCCGTCCTCACACCGCCGCGGACATCGTCCTCTCCGCCACCGCCGTAGGTGTCCTCTGTCGCCAAGTTAGGGCATGGTGGGTTGAACTGCTCGTCTCCTATTCATCCCATCTAGCAGTTCTTCGTGTGGTACACGTCCGTGGGAGAATCCCTTGGTTCTCATAGTCTGCATTCGTTTGCAGAATTCCTACAACAACACATTAACTCTCCTAAAGCTAGTTCCTGTTTGACCAGCAAGCGAAAGCCCTTGAAGCCTTTGAACGTATTGAAGCCATTCAGTTTGAAGTTCATGGCTGCAGAGAAATCAGTAAGGAAGGGTGGCAGACAACGTCGAGGGGGAACATCAAAAGATTTGCCTGATGACCTCGCAGAAATTTACAAGACAGATCCTGAAGAGGATTATAATCAGCGCAAGACCCGAATCCAATGGATTCGACGATATTGGGCTGAACAATGGTTCAAGTACAAGTTCGTGACCCAGGAATATGCTGAGAAGAATGCTATCAAAAGTCCTTGGGGTGATATTCTCTATCGAGGCCTTCCACCCAAGAACAGAGCTGAAGCTATTGCATAGGATTTCTATCCTTGTATGGTCCTGGACCTCAGCCTGAAAATGCCGACCCATCATCACTGATCTGGTGTCGTGACGATAATGTCTTCAAGCGCAACTTCCAGCATGCAAAGACATCGGCCAAGGAAAACAAGAAGTCATTGGGATTAGACTTCAACCCTAGTCCCTCTGCTCCCCGTGCTGACGGCTCACGTGATGCAGAATCCAATGTCATTGGCCCCTTTTCAAACCTTGATGGCCTCATCACATACATCTTGGTCCAAGGTGCCAGAGTAGATCATTCTGATAATGATGCTGATACTGATGAAGCCCTAGCTCCTCCTCCAAAGCCGCAGAAGCCAAAGAAAACTAAGGCTTCACAATCAGCTGCACTTCCAAAAGCTTCACGTGCGAAGCCACTGGCCACTGCACCTCCTGAAGACAGTGTGCAGTCTGAAGATCTTTCACGCATCTCCAAGAAGATGGAGAAGAAAAAGAAAATCGTCAAGAATACTGATCAGACATTGACTCCTGCTGCCATTCTGCGTGAAGAGCACATTGATCTGTCCAGCGATGATGATCTTGCAGATGATGCTCTTGAGCAACTGATCAAGAGCAAGGAAGAAGCAGAGATCTTCAATAATTTGCCTCTCTTTGACGTGACAATCATCCATAACTTCATTGATGAATGGTTTGACACACCAAATCTCAGCTCTGATGATTTGCAACTTCCCATTGGCCTCAGCGTCTCCTTCAATGGCGCTATTGCTTCTGAGCTAGCTATTGCTCAGCGCATCGTCGAACTGAAGCACAAGATTGACTATGAAAAGGCTCAGTTCAAGAAGCATGTGGCCACACTCAGTGTGCAAGATGTCAAAAACTTCAAGATCATGCTGCACGAGCTCAAAGAAGCCTTTCACAAGAAGCGTGAAGAAGCTCGAGGCTCTCGAGAGCGCATGAAGGATCTGGCTGACAAGTGTGTGCTAGCCTACAATGAGGCTGAGAAGCGCAAGGCTCTTGGTCGTCCTGGCATCGACCCCAGGATGGCTGCAAAGAAGAAGAAGCTATCAACTGTCCAACCTTCACCTTCGAGGCAGGATGAACCTCGCATAGTCTTCCCAAGAAGCATGACTGGCTTGAGGCCAAAGGCCATGTCAATCGCTTCAGAACAGAAGAAGACGAGGGCTGCAGAGGCTGAAGCCAGAAAAAGGAAAACCTCATAAGCCTCTGATGCCGCTCCCTCCAAAAAGAAGCGCAAGATCAAGAAGAATCGGGCTGCTCCCATAGAGCCCTTAGTTGTTGAACCTATCTCAGTGGTTCGCCCTGCATCTGAACACCAAGAACGACGGATGATTGTTCATGAGCCTGCTTCCACAGAGGCTTATGAAGCTGAAGACATTCTAGCAGTTGATCCCATCGCTGCTGAAGACATTGGTCACCATGACAATGTTGAAGATGATGACGTTCTTCCTCAGATCGAGCATAACTTGGTATCATCACGTGTTCCCACAAACAGCAAAATCATTAGCATTGGTCGTCCTCTGACGCCAATTGCTCAGGATGCATCATGGGTTGATCGCCCATAACAACAAGACTCCCCCAGTACTCCCAAACAACAACAAGTCACATCACCTGTGCAAGTTGAAGAGGATGAGGCCCAGCCAACTAGATCTCCAAAGGCGTCGCCTGTACTAAAAAGGCTTCACAAAGGACCAAGGCCTCAAGCTCCTCTTCCGAGTGTTCCAGAAGGAGAAGAGCACCACCAATCTGTTGCACGTCAAGTGTTTCAGATGCCACTCCAACTGTGAATATCTCCGTGTCTGAAGCCAAAGCTGCTGAAGACAATCGGGCTGCATCAGCCGATGACGAACAAGAAGAAGGACATGTCCCTACTCCCCCCATTACTGAAGAAGTTATTCCTGAAGTGAACGTGCCAGTGCCAGACCCTCCAGCTCATCAAGTGGAGGTTGAAAATCTTGAGGCTGCCCCCACCAACACAAATGAAGCCCATGACGTTGTCATGACTGAAGCTAGTGTGGAGCCTGCACCAACCAATATGCCAGAAGCCAATGCTCCAACTGCTCCTGAAGCTTCTGTTGTGCAGCCTGAAGCCACTGTTGTTGCCACTACTCCTGCTCCGCCACCAAAGCCCCATACAATTGAGCAAGCATACAGCCATGGCCAGCTAATCACTATCAGATGGCCCGTTCTGGTTCCTCCGCCTCATGTCTCTGGTCCTCAGTTTGATTATCACATTGAGCATAGGCCTCAGGTCCAGAAACCAAAGCCAAGACTGCCAAGGTTTTCAGGTACTGCCACATCTACAGGGTCCTTCAATGCAAATGGCTTCAAAAGCCACAACACCTTCTTTGACAGCGCAAAAAACCCCTACTCAAGGCCAAGAATATCATTTGATCGTTTTTGGAGTCATCAGCAGCGAAGCTATTACTCCTGCGTTCTGTATGATCAAGGGCGCATTTTCCCTCATATGCGCCTCGACACTGAAGCCATTGCAGGACTGCCATGCTTAGAAGAAGCACTTGACTGCTTTCGTGATGCAGGTCTGCTCAGCTTTGTGATAGATAAAGAACATTGGAATGAGGAACTTCTACTTCAATTCTATGCTACCCTACACATTCGCGGCTACAACAGGGATACAAAAACATGGGTTCTCGAGTGGATGATAGGAAATGTTCATCATGAAGCCAAAGCTCTTGACATCATTGAGCTTACAGGGTTATCCACTCCCGGAGAGCTATACGAACCTTGTTGTCAACACCACCGCAATGCACTGGAGAGCATCTTCCATAAGCCAGAACCCAACATGAGCCAGATGTTGAGCATGATGAAGCCATTGCCACATGACGCTGAATACCCAAAGGAGTTCTTTGTTGATGACCTTGAGTATCTGCCGCGCACAATATATCACATCATAAGGCGGACTCTATGGCCTATCAAAGGGCATTCATCAGCTGCAAAACTTGAAGGAGCCATGAAGACATTGGTCTTTTACATCCTCAATGGCATCAGCTTCAATGCACAAGATTTCTTCCTCCGGCAACTGGCTGCATCTGGATCTAACCTTTTTGGTCTGAAATTCTATGCTCCATGGGTCATGCGCCTCATCAAGCTACACTCTTCTATCAACTATCAGCCCTCTGCTCGCAATCATGTGATCTTTCTACTAGAGGTTGATATGTCAGTTGAAGCCATATACCCTGAGCCTGCCAAGAAGCCTCTTTGTCTTCAAAATGCTGACCACCAAAGCTTCACTCAGCCTATGGAAGGAGTCCAAGCTGTAACTCGTGTCTATCCGATGGCTGGAAACACTCGTCTACCTCATCATGCACCAACTGAAGCTACAGAGAGCACAATTGCTCAAAGGCCAAAGAAGCGCTCTCGGGTCCTAAATGACCGAGAACTTCTTGTGGCACTGCATCAGAAACAAGACAAGCATCACTTTTGGCTCAAGCGACAGATGCAAAGCCTCTTGGTGGACGTAAATCGCATTCGAAATATTGCCACCAAGAATGCATTTGTCACTCACGAAACCTGTCGGCAATCATGGAAGAGTTTGATATTGCTCAGTGCTGAAGCAGATCTTTAAGACGATGGCTTCACTGAAAGATTCAAGTTTGACTCCACTCCTCCACGGAATGTTGTCCTACGTCGAACTCCATCCCTTGAAGACTCTGACTATTCTTCCTCCACGGCAACTGTGAATGCCAACGTGATCGATGATGAAGACGATGCTACTTCACCACCCCCTACTTCTGCATGCATCAACACTGCACCAAGTTCATCTGCACCGCCAACCAACAACGACAACCCTGCTGCTTCACCTACTCCTCATGAGGACGAGTAGATGCTCTATGTCTTCAAACCTTTTTGGTCATTACTGACAAAAGGGGGAGAAGCATCTGAGTTTGATAGTCTTCAAGCGGGTTCATATGGGCGGCTGCTTTATATTTTGCCTAGTGGTTACAACTCTTGCTTTTGATACATTTTGTTCGTTGAGTTGTAACACTTAAACTCGATGGTCGTCTGCTACTTATTTGCTCTTTCATGTGCGATGATAACTTCCGCACTTAGATCATTCCGCACTTAGATCATTCTGTAGACTTCCATTTTCCATTATGCATGTCATTCTCTTAGTTATATCATTTCATGCATGATGAATTATCTTCATAAGTTGAAGAGGATCTCCACAAGTACAACTTGCCATGTGCATTTGCATTCCAAAAGCAAATTACTTATATGCACATCTTCAGGGGGAGCCCTTGCCACTTATGAAGACAATACCCTATCCTTTACAATTTCACATACTTCATTCCCGTTGAAAACTTCAACCAGTTTGTCATCAATCGCCAAAAAGGGGGAGATTGTAAGTGCATCTAGTGCCACCCCTAGTTGGTTTTGGAGTATTGACGACAAAGTTGGTTGAGGGACTAATGCGTTTGTGAGAATTGCAGGATAACGCAGGTAGTGTCCCTCATTGATTCGGTTTACCTACCAGAGATGACCCCTAAAAATGTATGAAGACATTGACGACAATGGTGGTATGTGAAGATATTCACATTGAAGACTATGACATGAGAAGACAATGAGTGAAGACTATGGAGCATTAAGACTGTGTTGTTTTGTTGTTTCCTTTTCTTCTTTGTTGAGTCATAGGAACCACCGTACTGTTAAGTGGGGTCCAAGTGAACAAAGTCAGAATGACTGAAGTGATGCTCAACCCAAATCCTATGTCTTCGAGCGAAGACAATGAGAGCAAATCTTATCCAGAGCTGGATGAGTCAGCTTTGCTTGTAGCCCAAGTAAAGTTGTCGTGTGTGTTTGAAATCTGACCGTTGGAACATGTGTCAGTTCCTTAGTGACCTAGGGTCATTTCGAACATATCAGGTCGGGTTGCCTTGTGGCTATAAATAGCCCACCCCCTACACCATAAATTGGTGTCTGCACAGAGTTAGTTTACGTCTTTTGTTGTTTGAGAGCAACCCACCTCGAAGCCTTTGAGAGAGAGAAATCCTTGTGAGGACAAAGCCCAAACACCCAGAGCCAAAGAGTGTTAGGCATCACTGAAGTCTTTCTGTCTGTGTGACTTGAAAACTTATTACACTTGAGGACTGTGTATCCTCCAGCCGGATAGGCGTCGCGTTCTGAGCATCCAAGAATCATTGTGGATCGCTGGTGAACGAAGTCTGTGAAGGTTCGGAAGTCTACCTTGAAGACTTACCAGAGTGATTGGGCGAGGAATGTGTGTCCTTAGCTCAAGGGGAATAAGGTGAAGATGCGGTCTTCTGAGTTGAATCTCAGCCTCCCTAACTAGATGTACAGTTGTCACAGCAACTAGAACTGGTCCAACAAATCCTGTGTCTTCAACAAGTGACTTGTTCTATCCTCTAACCCCCCTTACCTTAAGTTTGTCTTCGTGAAGTCATTGCCTGTTTGTCATACCTGATTGACTTCATTGCTTGACTGCTATCGTCGATTGGGTTCATACTATCTTCCATCCTGATCCTTACTACCAAGTTGCTATTAGTCTTTGTACTCTCACATTATTGCATACTTGACTATGGCTTGCTTGTTGTAGTTTATCTTCCGCTGCATATCAATTAGGTCATTTCTATTGTTTGTCTTCGAAACTTCCACGTTTTGAAGACATTGATAAAAATCGCCTATTCATCCCCCCTCTAGTCGATAACTAGCACTTTCATTATGCCTCTCTCTTTATATCGTAGACTTGAATTGAATAAGTTGACACCTACTGAAATATCTTTGCAAATGGCTGATAAATCAACCGCTATACCTGTCGGTATTTGTGAGGATGTGCCTGTTGTGGTTGCAAATGTCACCATCTTAATGGACTTTGTTATTCTTGATATTCCCGAGGACGATAGTATGTCTATTATCCTTGGTAGACCTTTTCTTAATACTGCAGGGGCTATTATTGATTGCAACAAAGGCAATGTCACTTTTCATGTTAATGGTAATGAGCATACGGTACACTTTCCGAGGAAACAATCTCAAGTTCATAGCATCAATTCTATTGAAAAAGTTCCAACTATCATTTTTGGATATTTTGAATTTCCTCTCCCTACTGTCAAGAAAAAGTATGATATTCTTATTGTTGGGGATTTTCATATCCCCGTTGAGGTAACTTAGTGTTATTCGAAATTTCTCCAGTTCCGTGTTATTCGGAATGAGTTTGTTAACAAGACTTGATCAACCTTGTTAATGGATTCATTTTGATGATCACGAGATGGATGAAACTAGAAGGCACAACCTTCTGTACCCTCTTTTACTTTCTGTTATTTAGAATAAATAAAGCAAAAATAGTATTATCTGTCTGTTTTCTAAATTATCCATGCATTAAAAAATAGTCCGAAAATAAAAGTGCTCCAAATGCCCTGCAAATTTAGTATGATTTTTTCTGGAATATTTGAGGATTTTAGGCACTGAAAACACTGCAGGAGGGGCAAACACCAGGCCACGAGAGAGGAGGGCCCCCTAGTAGGGCGCGCCCCCCTATCTCGTGGGCCCCTGGTGGATCCCCTCCACTTATGCCAGCACCCACACACTTCATCTTCTACCCAAAAAAACCCCATCCAGCTCAAGCACGAGTTCTAGCTCGTTTTGCTGCGATTTTCGATCTCTTAGCTCCATTCATAAAATTGCTTTGGGAGATTGTTGCTTGGTATGTGACTCCTCCATTGGTCCAATTAGTTTTTGTTCTAGTGCTTTATTCATTGCGAATTTTTGTTGCATAGGTGACCATGTTCTTGAGCTTGCATGTTAAATTTTTGAGGTCCCAAGCAATTCCAATGCATGATATAGGCTCTAGGCACTTGTAGGAGTAGTTGCTATCAATCTTATTTAGTTTTATTCACTTTTATTTTGAAGTTACTAAAATTTCAAAAAAAATTCAGAAAATGTTAAGGAGGCTCTTTAAAGGCTCTTCTAGCAAAAGCTCTGAGGAAAAACAAGCCAAGAGAAGGAAAAGGCCAAGTATAATCTTCCTCGCTTAGCGGAAGTATGGTCGTGTGAATGGCCATGTGAGGATTTCTTGAAAGAAGCCGGAATTCATGAAGACTTTTATGCTTTAGTCGAGACTGCAGGCCTCACCGGTTTCATCAACGACCGAACCGATCAGTATCTCTTACTTACCAATACTTTCGTGCAAAACTTTTATTTTTATCCTAAGAAGTCACCGCCTGCAGTATCATTTCATTTATATGATGAATTCAAAGAAATGTCTTTACGTCATTTTTGTGCGGTATGTAGGATACCTTATGAGGGAGAATTAGAGGAACCCCATCGTGAAGATGTGGGTGGCTTCGTTAAAACTATTGTTGTGGAAGAGCCAAAGAAGGGCTCTGAGGCAAAAGTCTCTAGCATACACTTTCCTGTTTTACGCTACTTTGCCATATTTGCTAGTAGATGCTTGATTGGTCATGGAAATAGTGGAAATTTGAGCGTTCCAGATATTATTATTCTTCAACATGCTTTGCTGGGAGACAACACTTTTAGTATGGGTGCCGTCGTTGCTAAACGGCTAGCCCTGAATCGTACAAAAGGCCCCATATTTGGAGGTATCTATGTTGCACGTCTTGCTGAACATTTTCAGATACCCATTAGGCACCATGAGGAGGATGAGATAAAATTGCATCCTCATATTTTAGATTACAAGAGCATGGTAGCACACAAGTTTATTGTTGACAACAAAGAAAAGATGCTCTTGTATAAACTTAGATTTAATAAGAAACACATTGAGATTATTATTTTGCCTGCGCCTCTGTTGTTTGATTTGCTTGCAGAAAATCATCTTGTCACGTCGAAAGCGGTGAACAACCATCTAGCCCAAGCTTTTACTCCAGAACCAGAACCTGAGCCGGAACCTGAACTGGACCCTTATCATGCATTATCTGTCCAGTGGGATCCGGAGATGACCAGCCAATGGTATGCTGATTTCACCTCCCATTACACCGGGGAGAGTAGCGGCGGTCCTTGGTATTAGACCAGCTTAGGCCAAAAGCCTAAGCTTGGGGGAGTACGTATTTCTCACCGACTTTACATTCATGTTCACACACTAGTCATCGGTGCTCATACTCTTTCATTGTATTACCCATGCTACTTTAAATTTCTTTTTCTAGCTTTCTTCTGGTGTGTTTGATAAACTTAAGAAAAACCAAAAAAAATTAGTTAGTTTAAATTCTATGCTTGTATTAAAATGAAAACCCAAAAAGATTTCTAGTTCTTCTTCTTACTTGTTGGGAGCTTTCCCGTGTAAATAGTTTTCTTTTTCTTTTTTTTCTTTCCTTTGGGGGTCGAGAAGACTATATTGAAAATGCTTAGAGGCTCTTATATGCATGATTTTTTATTTAAATTAGAGCCCATATTACTTGTCTTCTCTCTTGAGTTGAATGCTTGCAGATTCCAGCTTAGTCCAATGCACGTGCACTCTTATTATTATACACATTGTTCGGTCGTGCAAGTGAAAGGCAATAATGATGATATATGATGGACTTATTGGGATGAGAAAAGCTGGTATGAACTCGACCTCTCTTGTTTTTGTAAATATGATGATTCATCGTTCCTGAGTCAGCTATTGTGAAGTAAACATATTTCCAATGACATTTAGAGATTATAGTTGCTTGTGTCATGCTTGATTTGCTATGAGTTATAATGGTTTACCTTGCGTGCCAACATGCTATTAGAATGATTATGATGTGGTATGATGGGATGGTATCCTCCTTTGAATGAATTGAGTGACTCGACTTGGCACATGTTCACGCATGTAGTTGAATCAAATCAACATAGCCTTCATGATATTTATGTTCATGGTGTATTATATCCTACTCATGTTTGTATTCGGTGTAAATTAATTTTAATGCATGTTTACAACTGTTGTCACTCTCTCAGTTGGTCGCTTCCCAGTCTTTTGCTAGCCTTTACCTGTACTAAGCGGGAATACTGCTTGTGCATCCAAACTCCTTAAACCCCAAAATTGTTCCATATGAGTCCACCATACCTACCTATATGCGGTATTTACCTGCCATTCCAAGTAAATTTGTATGTGCCAAGCTCCAAACCTTCAAATGAAATTCTCTTTTGTATACTCGAGCAGCTCATGTTTCAACTAGGGTTGCCTATATCTTCCATGCCAGGTGGGTTATTCTCAAGAGGAGTGGACTCCGCTCCTCACTCATGAGAAAGGGCCGGTAACCGGGATGCCCAGTCCCATGATCCAAAAAGATCAAAGAAAATCAAAATAATTAAACAAAACTCCCCCAGGGCTGTTGTATGTTGGAGGCACTAGTTGTTTCTAGCAAGCCATGGATTGATGCTTGTTGGTGGTTGGGGGAGTATAAACCTTTACCATTCTGTTTGGGAACTGCCTATAATGCATGTAGTATGGAAGATACAGCCATCTCATAGTTGTTGCGTAGACAGTGAAACTATGCCGCTCAAAATGTTATTCAATCTCTATTTTAAAATCGAGCTCTGGCACCTCTACAAATCCCTGCTTCCCTCTGCGAAGGGCCTATCTATTTACTTTTATGTTGAGTCATCATCCTTCTTATTAAAAGCACCCGCTTGAGAGCATGCTGTCATTTGCATTCATTATTATTGGTTTATATTGGGTATGACTTGACTGGATCTCTTTTATCATGAATTACAATGTTTAGTCAGTCCTTGATCTTTAAAGGTGCTCTGCATTTATGTTTTGCGGTCTCAGAAAGGGCTAGCGAGATACCATTTCGTTATATCATGTTATGATTATTTTGAGAAAGTGTTATCATCCGAGTTTTATTATTATGGCTTGCTAGCTGATTATCATATTGATATGAGTAATTTTGAGACTTGTGTGTTATTGTGAGTATGGTTAGTTCATAATATTTGCTGAAACTTGAATGCTAACTTTTCATGTTACAACAATAAGAGCAAATAGAGTTTGTAAAAGTTTTTCTTTATCACTTTCAGTTTATCAACTGAATTGCTTGAGGACAAGCAAAGGTTTAAGCTTGGGGGAGTTGATACGTCTCCAATGTATCTACTTTTCCAAACACTTTTGCCCTTGTTTTGGACTCTAACTTGCATGATTTGAATGAAACTAACCCGGGCGGACGCTGTTTTCAGCAGAACTACCATGATGTTGTTTTATGTGCAGAAAATAAAAGTTCTCGCAATGTCCTGGAAATCCACGGAGGCACTTTTTGGATTTAATAAGAATTTTTGGCGAAAGAATTAATGCTAGGGGGCCCACAGCCTGTCCACGAGACAGGCCCCCCCTAGGGCACGGCCTCCTATCTCGTGGGCCCCCTGGACCTCCACCGACGTCAACTCCAACTCCATATATTCACGTTCGGGGAGAAAAAAAATCAGAGAGAAAGTTTCATCGCGTTTTACGACACGGAGCCGCCGCCAAGCCCTAATCTCTCTCGGGAGGGCTAATCTGGAGTCCGTTTGGGGCTCCGAAGAGGGGGATTCGTCGCCGTCGTCATCATCAACCATCATCCATCACCAATTTCATGATGCTCACCGCTGTGCGTGAGTAATTCCACCGTAGGCTTGCTGGACGGTGATGGGTTGGATGAGATTTACCATGTAATCAAATTAGTTTTGTTAGGGTTTGATCCCTAGTATCCACTATGTTCTGAGATTGATGTTGCTATGACTTTGCTATGCTTAATGCTTGTCACTAGGGCCCGAGTGCCATGGTTCCAAATCTGAACCTATTATGTTTTCATGAATATATGTGTGTTCTTGATCCTATCTTGCAAGTCTATAGTCACCTATTATGTGTTATGATCCGACAACCCCGAAGTGACAATAATCGGGATACTTCTCGGTGATGACCGTAGTTTGAGGAGTTCATGTATTCACTATGTGCTAAAGCTTTGTTCTGGTTCTCTATTAAAAGGAGGCCTTAATATCCCTTAGTTTCCGCTAGTACCCCGCTTCCACGGGAGGGTAGGACAAAAGATGTCATACAAGTTCTTTTCCATAAGCACGTATGACTATTTACGGAATACATGCCTACATTACATTGATGAATTGGAGCTAGTTCTATATCACCCTATGTTATAACTATTGCATGAGGAATCGCATCCAGCATAATTATCCATCATTGATCCATTGCCTACGAGCTTTTCATATATTGTTCTTCGCTTATTTACTTTTCCGTTGCTACTGTTACAACTACTACAAAAACCCAAAAACATGTATCTTTACTTTTGCTACCGTTACCATTATTATCATACCACTTTTGCTACTAAACACTTTGCTGCAGATACTAAGTTATCCAGGTGTGGTTGAATTGACAACTCAACTGCTAATACTCAAGAATATTCTTTGGCTCCCCTTGTGTCGAATCAATAAATTTGGGTTGAATACTCTACCCTCGAAAGCTGTTGCGATCCCCTATACTTGTGGGTTATCAAGACTAATTTATGGCGCCGTTGCCGGGGAGCATAGCTCTATTCTCTGAGTCACTTGTGATTTATATCTGTTGATCACTATGAAGAACTTGAAAGATGCTAAAACCAAGATTTTGCCCTCAACTACGAGGGGAGGTAAGGAATTGCCATCTAGCTCTGCACTAGATTCTCCTTCCGTTATTAGTAGGCTTGCGACACCTAAACCTGCTACTGCTATTAATTCTGATATGTCGCATGTTATTGATGATGCCACTTCTGCTATGCATGATGAAACTACTTCTGTGCGTGATACTACTGTGGGTTATCAGTTTCACATACCAGGAAAAGAAAAAGGTTTTCTCCGATTTAAGACATTACTTTTGGGATGACCCACACCTTTATAAAGAAGGAGTAGATGGTGTTATTAGACGTTGTGTACTTGAGCATGAACAGGAATAGATCCTACGCAATGTCACTGCAAGGCTTACGGAGGACACCACACTGGAGATAGAACTCCACATAAGGTATTGCAATCCGGTTTTTATTGGCCTACTCTTTTCAAAGATGCCCGTAAGTTTGTCTTGTCTTGTGATGAATGTCAAAGAATTGGTAATATTAGTAAACGTCAAGAAATGCCTATGAATCATTCACTTGTTATTGAACCATTTGATGTTTGGGACTTTGATTATATGGGACCTTTTCCATCCTCTAATGAGTATACACATATTTTAGTTGATGTTGATTACGTTACTAAGTGGGTAGAAGCTATTCCAACTAGTAGTGCTGATCATAACACCTCTATTAAGATGCTTAAATATTTTTTCGAGGTTTGGAGTCCCTAGATATTTAATGACTGATGGTGGTTCATATTTTATACATGGTGCTTTTCGTAAAATGCTTGCTAAGTATGATATTAATCATAGAATTGCATCTCCATACCATCCACAGTCTAGTGGTCAAGTAGAATTGAGTAATAGAGAGATTAAATTGATTTTGCAAAAGACTGTTAATAGATCTAGAAAGAATTGGTCCAAGAAACTTCATGATGCATTATGGGCCTATAGAACTGCATATAAAAATCCTATGGGTATGTCTCCGTATAAAATGGTTTATGGAAAAGCATGTCACTTACCTCTCGAACTAGAACATAAGGCATATTGGGCTATTAAAGAGCTCAATTATGATTTCAAACTTGCTGGTGAGAAGAGGCTATTTGACATTAGCTCACTTGATGAATGGAGAACCTAGGCCTATGAGAATGCCAAATTGTTTAAAGAAAAAGTTAAATGATGGTATGACAAGAGGATACAAAAGCGTGAGTTTAATGTAGGTGATTATGTTTTTCTATACAACTCTCGTTTAAGATTTTTTGCAGGAAAACTTCTCTCTAAATGGGAAGGTCCTTACATTATCGAGGAGGTCCATCGTTCTGGTGCATCAAAATCAACGACGCCGAAGGCACAAATCCGAAGGTGGTGAACGGTCAAAGAATCAAACATTATATCTCAGGTAATCCCATAAATGTTGAAACCAATGTTACTGACACCGTAACCCGGAGGAGTACATAAGAGACACTTTCCAGAATGTTTCAGACTCCGAAAAGGTATAGGTATGAGGTACGGTAAGTAAACCGACTCCAAAACTGTTCAAATAGCAATTTTTCTCCATTTTGGAATATTTAAAAAATTAGGAAAACTAAAAGTAGTCCGAAAGAGACACGGGGCATCCACGAGGGTGGAGAGCGCACCCTACCCCCTGGGTGCGCCCCCTGCCTCATGGCCACCTCGTGTGCCCTCCGGACTCTGTTTTCTTGCACGATACTTCTTTTGGTCGGTAAAAATTCATTATATAATCTCCCGAAGGTTTTGACCACCGTACCACGGTAAAATCCTTTGCTTTTGTTTCGAGCTGTTTTTCTGACAGATCTAGATCACCATGACGTCTCCAAGCGCCCTCAAGGACAAGTTTTTCAAGAAGGTCATCAACCCTTACCTCGCGGAGGTGCTGCAACACCCGCAAACCATTGAGATGCGTGAGGGGGTGTTGCGCATCCACGATGTTGAGGGACCGAGGAGGGCCGGAAGCGTGGAGACAAGACTTGAAGCAATGGAGCAACAAGTTTTCAAATGACAAGGGATGGTGGAACGTGGGCTCAATGCCAACCACATGATGATCGCGGAGTTCACGAACAACCACAAGCTGGATGCCAAGAACATTGGGGAGACCATCTTCAAACTTTACAAGAAAATCGAGCACCTCCAATCCTAGATCTATGACCTGCAAAAACAAAATTGTGAGTATGAGATTCAAGAGGATGAGTTTGGATGCAAATTTAAGGATCCCAGAGACTCGTTCATCCTTCTATGATGGTGAGCCTATGCCTTGGAAGACGGACGGCAAGCCTAGATCATCAACAACTCCATCATCACCACCTCCGAAGAAAGAGACATAAATACATGGGTATGGGCACTCCCCTTGGCAACTGCCAAGCTTGGGGGAGGTGCCCCGGTATCGTATCACCATCGCACTTCTATCTTTATCATTTTTCCTAGTTCAATCCTTTTGGTTATATCTTGATCTAGTAGAATAAAGTTTTAGTATGATCTAGCTTCGAGTTTTGTTTTGATCCCTATCTATGTAATCGAGTCCTTGAGCTATATATAATAAAGAGTGGTTTTGAGTTGAGGGCTTTGCTTTCTTGCTATGATCTTGAGGGAATAAAAAGAAAAGAATAAAAGGAAATAAAAAGATCATATTGATCTTATGGAGAGTAATGACTTCACATATAAATGGTATGATGAATAAAAATTGTTGAGAGTTGACAAACATAGTTTTGGTCATCGTTGGAATTAATAGGAAGTAATAAATACAGAGAGGTTTTCACATATAAATATACTATCTTGGACATCTATTATGATTGTGAGCATTCATTAAAATATGACATGCTAAAAAGTTGATGTTGGACAAAGAAGACAACGTAATGGGATATGTTTTCTTGTATCCGAATAAATTATATTGTCATGGATCATCCAACATGTTGAGCTTGCCTTTCCCCCTCATGCTAGCCAAATTCTTTGCACCAAGTAGAGATATTACTTGTGCTTCCAAACATCCCTAAACCCAGTTTTGCCATGAGAGTCCACCATACCTACCTATGGATTGAGAAAGATCCTTCAAGTAAGTTGTCATCGGTGCAAGCAATAAAAATTACTCTCTAAATATGTGTGATCTATTAGTGTGAAGAAAATAAGCTTTATACGAGCTTGTGATATGGAAGAAATAAAAGCGACGAACTGCATAATAAAGGTCCCTATCACAAGTGGCAATATAAAGTGATGTTCTTTTGCATTAAGATTTTGTGCACCCAACCATAAAACGCATGACAACCTCTGCTTCCCTCTACGAATGGTCTATCTTTTGTTTTTACCTTCTACCCTTATACAAGAGTCATGGTGATCTTCACCCCTCCTTTTTACACTTTATCCTTTGACAAGCACTATGTATTAGAAAGATCCTGATATATATATATATATATATATATATATATATATATATATATATATATATATATATATATAAATATATATATATATATATATGTGTGTGTGTGTGTGTGTGTGTGTGTGTGTGGGAGGGGGGGTCATGCTATTCGTCACGCCACACATTGCTCAGCCGTAAGAAACTTTGCAGAGACGTAAGATTACCTTCCCTGCAGGAATGTGCGCCACTTTTTGACGTAGGAAACAATGGAGTCGTAAGATTACCTCCCCATCACACTAGCCAGCGTAAGATTACAGAGTCCTTTAAGTTAAAAGAGAGAAAGATTACAGAGGTCTTTTTTCAACATTCACACATACAGGAAAGAAAGTGAGCTAGGTAAGAACAAATCCAATGTTTTTTTTGTGGGTGAATAAATCCAATGTTTTTGAAGTGGCTGATAATTACAACATGTAATGAATAACACTGTTTTGACGTCCCTGTTAACTACATAATTTAATAAATTTCATTGTTACATGTCCGCTAATTACGTACTACCAACTTAAGCAATCATGCCGCATAATCATAGGCTTAATGTCAGTAGTCATGCATTGGTTCCTTCCTGAATGTTATTTCAAAACATTACTAGTCACAGAAGAACTGCATGCTTGCTTGACAAATATACCGCTTCTGTCTTTTCTCTACAACAATACTCCCTCCGTCCCAAAATAAGTTAACTTAATACTCCCTCCGTCCCTGTTGAATATATGGTTTGTGCATGTATATTGTATAGCCTGGCCCACCTCCTAGTCTTTGTATAGTTGAAGTTGTGGCCCACTTTGTATTCCATATATACGTGCGCTTTGCACCGATCAATACATCGTGAAGCATTGCCAAAACAATCGTTTTCAACATGGTATCATACCTACGATTCTAACCCTAACCCGTGCCGCCGCCGCCGCCGCCACCCGCCGCCGCCGCCACCTCGTGTCGCCGCCGCGCCGCCGCGAACCTACGCCGCCGCGCCGCCGCCCTAGTCTGCCGCCACCGCCCGCGCTTCCGCCAGCCACCGCCACCCCGCCCCCAAGCCGCGCCGCCCTCTTCCTTGCCGCACCGCCCCCAAGCCGCGCCGCCCTCCTCCCTGCCGCGCCGCCACACCGCCCCCTTTCGGCCATGGCCTCCCCCGGTTCCACCGGTACCTCCCGTAGCCGTCGCACCAACCCGTTCAAAGGTCCCGATCCCGTCCTCATCCGCGATCTCAACATCCTCGCCCGGGTTCCCGTCGTCCTCGACCACCTCACCTCCATGTACTATGCCTGGAAGACGTACTTCTCCCTCGTGTTCCGTGAGTACAATCTCCGGGATCACATCGATGGCTCCGTGGACTCCCGTTTCATGGAGGACGATGAGGAGTGGACGGCCATCGATGCCACTCTCATCCGTTGGTTCTACACCACCATCTCGAAGGATCTCTTCCACACGGTGGTCTCCGCCGACGATGACGCTCACGCCGTTTGGACCAAACTCAACGGCCGCTTCACCGACAACGCGCTCCAACGCAAGGTCTTCTTGCACGGTGAGTTTTTTGGGTGCCAGCAGTGAGTCGTCCGTTGACGATTGTTGCATGCGCCTCAAGAAGCTTGTTGACGAGCTCCGTGACCTCAGCGAGAAGGTCTCCGATGAGCTTCTCCTCAACACCCTCATCGCCGGCCTGAACGATGACTTCGGGAACGCCGCCTCCAACATCCCCCTCATCACCAACCCGACCTTCCCCAAGATCGTCGCGTACCTGAAGCTGCAGGAGCGGCGGATGCGGATGTCACACACCCGGGCCACCCACACGGCCCTCACCGCCGGTACCCGTGGCGGTGCACCGCCCACCGCCCCGGCCGCGCCGCCGTGGCCCACCCCGGGCCCCTTCCAGGCGCCGCCGCCGCCCGGGTTTCCCTACTCGGCGCCGCCGCAGGCCTCTCCGCCCCCCGCCGAGCAGCAGCAGCGCCGGGGCGGGTGTCGCGGTCACAGAGGCCGCAAGCAGCAGCAGCCGCAGTAGCCCGCTGCCCACGGCGGGGCGCCCCGCCAGCCGCAGCACCCGCTGCCGCCGGCGCCCTGGCAGGCCGGCTAGAACACTTGGACGGGGGTTGTGCACGCGTACTCCATGCCTATACCGCGTGCCCCCGTCCCCAGTTCCTTTGGGCGCCCGCTCGGATCCTCATCAGGCCCTGTACGCGTCCCCTCAAGCGTACCAGCCCGCGCCACTCTACGGCCCCTCGGGCTATTGGTATGTGGTGCCACCGCCTCAGCCGGCGCCGTCTGCCCCGGTCCTCCCGCCGGCGCCTTGGGATGCCGCGCTCCTAGCGGCTCTCCACACCGCCCCCATGCCGCAGCAGTACACTGGCGGTGGCGACTGGTATATGGACACCGGAGCCACGGCTCACATGGCCGCCAACCCCGGTAACCTTCTTGCCGCTCACCCCGTTCACACCGCTGCTCGCATTACCGTGGGTGACGGTTCTTCCATGCCCATTACTCATGTCGGCCATGCTGCTTTTCCTTCTAACTCCATGCCATTTTATCTTTCTAATGTGCTTGTTTCTCCTGACATCATTAAAAATCTTGTTTTCGTTCGTTCTCTTACACGTGAAAATCCTATTACCGTTGAATTTGACATGTTTGGCTTTTCTGTCAAGGATTCCCATACCCGGATGGTGCTCCACCGATGTGACAGCCCCGACGAGCTCTACCCGGTCCACTCACCTACCTCATCCGTTGCTGCACCCATGGCGCTTTCCGCCGGAGTGGACCTTTGGCACGCTCGTCTCGGTCATCCCAACATCGCCACCCTTTGTCATATTCTTCGAAGTTTTTCATTCACGTGTAATAAAATCGACGATCACACTTGTCATGCTTGTCGCCTCGGCAAACATGTTCGTCTTCCTTTTAGCAATTCCTCGCATGTCGTATCATACCCATTTGAGTTAATTCATAGTGATGTCTGGACCTCTCCTATTGCAAGTAACACGGGCTATCTTTATTATCTTGTCATACTTGATGATTTTTCGCACTATGTGTGGACCTTCCCGTTGCGGCGAAAGTCGGACTCTGTTACCACTCTCACCGCCTTCTACTCCTATGTCTCCATGCAGTTTGGACGTCCCATTCATGCATTGCAAACAGACAACGGGAAGGAGTTCGATAACCTTGCGATCCGCAACCTTCTCGCCACACACGGCACGATCTTTCGTCTCACTTGCCCGTACACTTCGCAACAAAACGGCCGCGCAGAGCGCGTGCTACGCACTCTCAATGACTGCGTTCGCACCCTCCTCTTTCACGCCAATGTGCCACCATGTTTTTGGCCCGACGCGCTTGCCACCGCATCACTACTCATTAACATTCGTCCATGTCGCACTCGCGGGAATTTCACACCTCATCACCTCTTGTTTGGCACGCCACCCTCCTATGCTGAGCTCCGCATCTTCGGTTGCCTGTGCTACCCCAGCATCGCTTCCACCGCTCCTCATAAGCTCGCACCTAGGTCTGTGGCCTGCATCTTTCTCGGCTATCCTCCTAACACCAAAGGCTACCGCTGCTATGATCCTATCTCCCATCGGGTGATCACTTCACGACACGTTTACTTTGATGAGATGGTTTTTCCGTTCCAGCAGGTACCTTCGGATGATGCGGCCTTGCCCGCTCCCGGTGATGGCCGCCCACGTGCCTCTCTTGGGCCGCCTCCCGGCTTTGAGGGTGCCCCCTGCGCCACGGGTCGAGTCTCTCCCCGTTTGGCCGCCCTAGGGGCTGCACCTCCCTCGACGCCCGCGACGCCCACGGCGTCCCCGGCCTCGACCCAGCTGGCGGCCTCGTCCGCCGCCATGCAGGCGGCCTCGCCCGCCGCTTCACGGGCGGCCTCGCCCACCGCCTCGCCGACGGCCTCGTCCATGGAGGCCTCGCCCGCGACGGTCCCATCGGAGGTGGGCTCGTCTTCGTCCTCGCCCGCCTCCCCTCCGGACCCGCTGCCCCGCCCGATGACTCGCTCTCGGGCTGGCACCCTTCGTCCGAGCACACGGTACCCCAGCGACGAGTATCTTCTCGCTGCTTCCGCCTCTGAGCCGTCTCCTCTCCCATCGTCAGCTCGAGCCGCCCTTCGGGATCCTCATTGGCTCGCTGCGATGCAGGAAGAGTTCGATGCGCTCCAGCGGAACCGTACCTGGCAGCTCGTCCCTCGGCCGCCTCGTGCCAACATTATCACGGGCAAGTGGGTCTTTCGGCACAAGACTCGTCCGGATGGCACTCTCGAGCGCTATAAAGCTTGCTGGGTGGTTCAGGGTTTTCGGCAACGTGCGGGCGTGGACTTCACCGACACTTTTGCCCCGGTTGTTAAACCGGGCATGATCCGCGCCATACTCCAGCTCGCCGTGTCCCGAGCATGGCCTGTGCATCAGTTGGACGTGTCCAATGCCTTCTTGCACGGCCACCTGGCTGAGCAGGTGTTCTGTGAGCAGCCCACCGGCTTCGTCGATGCCACGCATCCAGATCATGTATGCTTGCTCTCCCGTTCTCTCTACGGGCTGAAGCAGGCACCTCAAGCCTGGTACCAGCGCATCGCTGCCTTCCTACAGACCCTCGGATTTACATCGACTCGCTCTGATGCGTCCCTCTTCGTGCATCATCACGGAGTTGACACGGCCTACTTGCTGCTGTACGTCGACGACATCATACTGACGGCATCCACTGTCGTGCTCCTCCAACGGCTTACTGCTCGTCTTCGTGATGAGTTTGCCTTGAAGGATTTGGGTCCTCTGCATTATTTCCTTGGCATTGAGGTGGTTCGACGGCCAGATGGTTCTTCCTGCATCAGCAGCGCTATGCCCATGAGCTTCTCGACCGAGCTGGCATGCTTAACTACAAGCCTGCTCCCACGCCAGTCGACACCAAGGCCAAGGTCTCCGCTTTGGAGGGTTCGCCTGCATCCGATGCGGCCTTCTACTGCTCCATTGTGGGCGCCCTGCAGTACCTGACCCTGACGCGCCCCGACTTGCAGTATGCCGTTCAGCAGGTCTGTCTTCACATGCATGCTCCGCGCGACTCTCACTGGACTCTGGTGAAGTGTATCCTCCGATACATACGCGGCACCCAGTCCTTGGGACTTACGTTGACGGCCTCCGCCTCCACCGACCTCTTCGCCTACTCTGATGCGGACTGGGCTGGCTGCCCCGACACATGGCGCTCCACCTCGGGGTACTGTGTCTACCTTGGGCCGTCCCTGATCTCTTGGTCCTCCAAGCGACAGCCCACCGTCTCCCGCTCGAGTGCCGAGGCTGAGTATCGAGCAGTGGCTAACGCCGTTGCTGAATACTCTTGGCTCCGTCAGCTGCTCCAGGAGTTGCTTTGTGATGTTCACAAGGCTACGCTCGTCTACTGCGACAACGTCTCCGCCGTTTACCTCTCCGCCAACCCGGTCCATCATCGTCGAACGAAGCATATTGAGCTCGATATACACTTCGTTCGTGAGTAGGTGGCTCTTGGGCGCATCCGGGTCCTCCACGTCCCGACGGCGCAACAGTTCGCCGACGTCATGACGAAAGGACTGCCTACTTCTGTTTTTGAGGAGTTCAGGTCTAGTCTTTGCGTCTCCGGCGACGCTTCGACTGTGGGGGGGTGTTGAATATATGGTTTGTGCATGTATATTGTATAGCCTGGCCCACCTCCTAGTCTTTGTATAGTTGAGGTTGTGACCCACTTTGTACTCCATATATACGTGCGCTTTGCACCGATCAATACATCGTGAAGCATTGCCAAAACAATCGTTTTCAACAGTCCCATAATATAAGAGCGGTTTTTACTCTACATTAGTGTCAAAAACATTCTTTTATTATGAGACGGAGGGAGTACAAAGTTGTACTAAGGTTAAGACACTTATTTTGAGACGAATGGAGTAACATATATGTACAGCTAGCTCTTTGCAAAGAAAAAACAACAAACGAAACAACGTCCCTTGCTGAAAAGGACGAGAGTAGCATAGAACAAAACATGTACTGTATTTAGTAAGACAACCTGAACATTGTTTGGTAAATTTCCAACGAGTCATTGACAGAGAGTGTCCACTATATCAGATGACTCCTATTGGTGTGTGTATACAATTACACCTAGCAGGTTTAAGAATATATGGATTGAACTTGCTGAAATTGTCTCCATGGTTCAGAATTCGTCAATCAGATGATGTAGTCTCCAACGCAAGGCCTTCATTACTTGTAGACTCAACTTTTGATATCTTGGACGAGAAAGCCATAGGCAAAACGGTTGTTGCATAACGAAACAAACCAGTGCCTTATACTGACTGTCTTGTTGAGACGACCACCACCATCAATATGCCTAAAGGCACAAGAATCAATAGAAATAAATCACGAGCCCATAAATTTTCTTGGACCTAAATGTCAATCTATCAATGCTAGACTGGATATTCAAGTAATGGAAAAGTACAAAAATAATCACGTGTTGAAATATACAGCTTACAACTGCACAAGCTATAAACGAATGCCTATGGCAGTCAAGGTAAAAAGTCGGGAAGAAGAAATTAATCATGGACAACCCATGCGCACGACTCATGCAAAGTAAATTGACAAAGCAACAATGAGGTAGTATTATGGTGTGGGAAAAGGACCAGTTTCATGCGCCAACAAGGGGGAAAACGGCGGGTGAGGTAACTTTATGGTGCATTGGTGCATGAAAGGTGCCGTGAGATACATAATGTTTGTTTTCTGACTTCTCAGGAAACAATCCCACTTGCCTGACCACCGAAAGATAAAAAGAATATTCATGTAAATTCATGGCAATAAATAGTGGCTTCTTTCCGACCATTTTATAGTTAAGGACGGTTCCCGTGAATCTGTTATAAATGTCGTATCCTGAAAAGAAATAGGTGACAACGACCATCCAAGTGAACTATGTATATATGTTGTATCTACAACATTTAATCTGATCATTTTGTGGCCTAATTGTCTAACAAGTTGCTTTGTGGACTAATCAACCTCATTTTAATCAACGAAAAAGTTGAAACTTTGCGCTCATTTTGGCTGCCTACAAACCAGGTAAGCAAATTTTCATGTAATAACACAACACTTCATAATTACTTTAATAACTATACTATCAGGAGGTAATACACATTCATGGAATCTTTGTACATCTTTAACTGAATCAGCAAAGTATTAGCTTGTGTATCGTGCCACATAACTGATTTTGTGCAGACAACATGCTTGATTCTTACCCATTACCATAACCGCCAAGCTTACACAACTTTTTTAGAGAACTCACCATTTGGACTACCTAGTTCATATAACTAAATTTCTGATCACCATACCGATTTCAGTGTCAGCTACATCACTATGCTAAAGCACAACACCATCCACTGCCATAAGGGACCCATGGGTAAGCAATCTGGAACACAATTACAAACACACTTACAAGACACAATCTTCAAGCCAATAAAACTAGCAAGAAGGGTGAACCTCACTTCCCTGAAAAGAGATAGCTTCAGTGTGTCGGCACCTGTTTCTAGTACCACTCTTTCCATTCCAGAACCTAATGCAAACTGGATGGACTGGAGCACGCAATGGCTTCTACACAATGAGTGCTAGATCCATACCTGCATCCGAGATTGTCCCATGAAGGTCATGATTACAAAAGGCCCATCCTCCATTACTAGTAGCCTCATGAAGGAACCATTATCTATATTGATATTCATCCAACAAGGAACGTGATTTTTTTTGTTCCAATCTTACCATAGCAGAGATTTTCAGTTTGCCTGGGTTCTCCAAAAATTGTTCTACCAGACTTGCAACATTGACACCACAGCAGCAGGTAACACTGAATTCTCTCCTGCATTGAAAATCATTGTGAGCAGATCGAATGTTCCAGAGTAGCCGTACAGCGCTGAGTGTTTTGCATTTGGTGCCTGAAACAGCAGAAAATATTCCGTTAGTATATCAAAAAGGATACAGAAAATGGAGTATACGAAGAGAGAAATATAATAA
This sequence comes from Triticum aestivum, assembly GCF_018294505.1. Lineage (NCBI taxonomy): Eukaryota > Viridiplantae > Streptophyta > Magnoliopsida > Poales > Poaceae > Triticum > Triticum aestivum. Next base: position 454,033,069 of record NC_057804.1, read on the forward strand.
ATATATAAATAACCAAAGGAAGCACATAAAAGAATGAGAATCTATATACCTAAACAGAAGTATATTTCATAGAAAAAAATGTGTATAACCACAGTTGTTTGATCAGTTTAAGCTCATAGTAGCTGCTACTTTCACTAAACTGACGGAGAATGCTTGGTTCTCAAATGAAAATGACACAGGCTAATATTCGAAACTCCATCAGTACTCTTCAGTGCAAATGTATCAGCATTAAATTGGACCACTCACCCGCACCAATTCAGTTCAAGTGGTTTGAAAAGATGTTGTCAATTGGAACATACTCCCTCCACCAATTCAGGAGGGAGTAAGTTTTTTTAGCTTTTCGTATATTGCAGTTATAATCTTTTCAATGCATACCTGATTAGTTTTATGACGTATTTAGGAACTAAAATCTGAGTAACCCCCGGAGATAATGTATAGAATTTGGTAATTACAAAGTGGATTATCCCTCTCAACTCATCAGATAACTTGTCCGCGTCAAGCAAATGAAAAACTTAAGTCACCAAATATTTACAGATCAAAAAGGGGGATGAGACCTCAGAGGACTGAATGAGCAACCCATGATATACCTTTGTACTCATCCCCAAATCGGCTTACATCCCAACTTCGTGTACCCTCAAGTCGATATTTTACATGGATTTCTCCGGTAACTTTTCAAATTAGTTTTTCAAGTCATTTATCAGGCAATATGTTACAGAGTAGTGTCATTTAGTAGCAGCCGAGCTTCCACGTCACAGAGCGTAGGAATTGTATGGAAACACTGCTCTATATCAGCATGGCCTGGAATAAACAGCAGACTGAGCATTAGAAAGTGGTCCTATGAAAAAACAATCACAAACAAGCATATACTGTAAACTTCAAATGACCTCTTCGGGTAGGACATTCAGTCTATGATCGATCCAGACTGCAGACTCCACAGAAATCGAACACCGATTTAGCAATTTGGGAAGAACCGGCTTGGAATAAGTTGCATTAGACATCCCCCCGTTGTTGCTTCAAAAAAAAAAGGAAATTTGGAAGAACACAGCGAACAGAAACAAAGTGGAAATTGATTGGAACTTGCACTCCCGTGTGCTCCCCGCCTGCGCCCTTGCAGCTTCCTCCAGTGGAAATTAATTGGAACAGAAACGAACAAAAATGAAGAGGAAATTAAACGACAGGATCAGGATTGCTCACATTCCCGTGCGCCAGTTGCTATCTCGTGGACTCCTCCATTGGCAGATGAGTATTACACACATGAAGACACACTCAAACCCACGCACCACACTCAGAAACGGATCTGAAACACAAGCTGCACCTCAAATGGCGGGCCATGGCTGCTGCCACTCTCCACACTCCACAGCCAGGGGGACGGCACGGGCTTCACCCCGTTAGCACCCACTTTCCACGCCTCCTTGTTCGTGCAAGTTACTGCCCACTTCCCAGGATGATTCTTCCCCGTCTTCTGCCTGGACAATTGCAATTGCGGGAAGAAAACGCGAGACACTCGATCGGTCAGAAAATCAAAAAAGAAAAAAGATCGTGGAAAAATACGTTGGACTTGGTACGGCACCTGCACACACACACCGCAGAGCCGCCGCGACAGGCACATGAGGTCCGCCTGCTGACATCAAGCCAGCCGCCGAGCACCACACCTCCCGGCCTGCCCGCTGACCACCACGCCGACCGCTCACCGCATCGTCCGAGTTAGAACGGGGAGTGGGCCGCCGGCACCTAGCAGTAATTGCCGAGCACCTCCGACGAATCGCCGCAGAGCAGATCCATCAGGCTGGTTGTAATCGATAGTATCATAAGTTAGTATCATGCATATGATACTAGTGTATGATACTACCTTCTTCATGCATAGTATCATATGGCAGTATCATAGATGACTTTATTTATCGCCATGCATGACACATACTAGTATATCATTTATTATGATACGGTATCATGATATGATACTCAACCCTTTCTTACTTCATTTAATTCTATGCCACCTTATCAAAGTTGCTTAGTTGACATGCATGATACAAGCTATGATACTCTCATTACAACCAGCCTCAGCCGCTTGCCACGCACTAATCCCGGTCGAGACTCGATTTTTTTTAGAATATGACGGGAATGGGAAGTGGGCTCCCCTACTGATCCCCACGACCAGCTAACCGACCGGGGAAAAGTAATACTCCCTCCGTCTAGATGAGTAAGTCATCTTAGGTTGTGCACCGTGACCAAGGAGGAGGGGAAAACGAGAGTACTTAATGTCCATTTGCTAATTAATAGCATTGCATGCAATGAACTAACCAATGCATGTCATGTTTGGTAGTCTCATGTCATTAAAAGCATGCACACCCCACATCTCTTATTGGTTGATATGTCAAGAAACAAGAAACGAGGTAGAATTTAATGCACCGCGCCTAAGAGTTTTGGGAATATTTGGTTTTGGTAAGATGACTTACACACCTAGACGGAGGAAGTATTACCTGGGTACCCGGAGAATTTTACGGTGGTAGAGCGGTGTATTGGCTTGGTTGAACCAGCCCGTGTACGTGTTGGCCAATCGACCAGGGTGAAGAATAAATTATTCTTCGCGCTGGGTTAGTAATAGACTTTCTATATATGTGTGTGTATATATAGGGCCCGTCAGGGCCTTCCCGAGCTTCCCAACCTCTCGGGCCCGACCAGGTGCGAGACTTGCGGCGACCCCGATCGGGATCCCGATCCCGCCTCCCCTGCCCTCTCGTCCCCACGACCACCGGCCGACCGTCGTCTCCGCCGCGACTCGCCGCCGTCGACCGGATCCAGCTCCTCCTCTCCCATCCCTTCCACCACCATCGTCGGATCCAGCTCCTCCCCTCCGTCGCCACCTCAGGTTTGACCGCCAGCGCATGCGAGCGAGCGACGGCGGACACCGGTGCGAGGGAGCCCGCGACGGCTGGAGGCGGCGAAGCCCCAGCCACCAACCGCGCTGCCGACCGCCCCTGCCACCAACCGCGCTGCCGACCGCCCCTGCCACCAACCGCGATGCCGCGAGGCCCGACCTCTTATCACGCCGCCGCTTGCCCCAGCCGTTGCCCCCGTGCTCTCTACCAGCGTAGCCCGTCATCGTACGCCGTGCTCTGAAAAGCAATGCAGTTCGGGAGCATGGCGCGAGCTCAGAAACTCGCCGCCCCTTGCTCCGGCGAGTTCTTCTGCTCCCGTCCACGAACGCACCTCCGCTGCTCGTCGCTGACCACAACGCGGTGATGACGCCGAGATTTGCGAGAAGCTCCATGTCGTCGTCCTTCAATGACGGGATGAATTCCATTGATTTCCAAAGTTGACCTTTTCCCCTTTTGCATACTGACCTTCTTCCTCTCGCAACACACGCGGGGAGCGGGATATAGAGCGGCATCTCCTTCACGCCGGTGTTTGCACAAAAGCGAACTACCCCAGTCTCCTCCTCAACGCCGTTGTTTCGCCCTCAATTTCCTTCGGCCTCTTCTACATCGGCATCAGCTCTCTCCGACCTTCCTCGTCAACTCTCTCTGACCTTCCCCGCACCTTTCCTCAAGTGCCTCTCCAAAACAGTCGTGTGTAGTGCTCCCCTGAAATCCTCATGTGTAGAAAGCTATGGCATCCAGCTACTACGATTGTTCCTATTTAGCATTTTTTTCCTCTCTTTGAACTAGCGCCGATTTGCCCCGGTCTCTCTGAGGTGCTGCTACATATAGATGTGTTGCTCATGTGAAAAATGTGTTAATTGAATTTAACAGTCTTGACAGAACTGCAGGTGTGCGTGTGTGTGTCTAATTTACTGTAAAATTTCTCATTTTGCCCTTTTACAACCATTGAGATGTTCATAGACGTTCCATGAAGTTATGGCCATATGCATCATTCTGATGCAGAGGCCGGGGAATTCCCCCTTTTCGAAAAAAATGAAGTTCTACAACAACTATACGCCTAGTCCTACTACAGCTATGCACTGACGTGTGTCCTTGTGGGCTTGATGGACGTATGTTGACTAGCGTCAGGCTCCGGAGAGCAGAACAAAGTTGACCTTCCATGCCAAGAATTCAGATATGTTCTACTATTGTCATTCATCTACGACAATTCATGGTCCCACATGTATGGTTTTAGTTTGCTGAATCTACACAAGCCGTGCTGAGTATTCTTGCTACAATATTGCTAATTCCAAGAATCTTTACCGAAGCATTATATTAAATCTGAAAGAAATACTACCTGAAGCGAAATGAACACTTTCAGTTCAGAATTATGTATCCCTTCTTGCCCAACAACACAACTTGCTTCCCAAACCTGAATTTTCAATCGGTCTAGTCTTCATATTTGTTTTTATAATGTTTCGACGAAGCATCGAACAAAGCGTTCACTCACGCCTAACAATTTGCGTGTGTGTGTGCACTAACCTACTTTTATTCAAGTCTTTCCCAAATCTCACATACTAGTGCTGGTGTTCTCTCTGTATGTTTGCTAAAGTATGTATAGAAGCTTTATATATTTGTATTGTGATTGATTTCTTCGTGCGCACACTCATGTGTGTGTGTGTGTGCGCGCGCACGCGCCAGAGCCAGTTACCTTACCGACGACCAGTGAGCACGCCTCCGTGCAGGTCGTTACATACCCTGCATGGTGAAGATGGTCATGTGGCCCTCTTCCACAAATGGATTCTCCCTGTTTCTAAAATAACCTATAGGTTGTAATTTAAATAATGGATAAGTTCCTTGTTTATTTCAAAAGCCAAGAAGTTTAGTTTTAAAAAAATAGAGCAGTTCAAAAAATACAAATGTGGAAGCTCAAAAGCAATAATTGAAGAAGTTCAAAAACAATTTCAAATTTAAAAAATGGAGGCAGATAAAAACATTTATAAAAATGATTTTCCACTCTTAAAAAACTAGTAGTTCAAATTAGACTAACGACCCTGTTCCATGTCTATATATAAAAAAGATTTGTTTTCCGTTACTAACCAAAAACTAAGGAGTTCAAACTTAAAAAATGATGAAGTCCGGCGTTTATAAAAAAACAGATTTTTTTTCGCCGATAGTTCAAGTGCAAACGACCAAGTTCATAAAAAAATGGTTTGTGGCGAAAAGTGTAATTTTTATTACTATTTTGTATGTTTCATTTGACACAGGCTTCATATGTTTCATTTTGTAAGTTGCCCCTATAGTTCAAGTGCAAACGAAATAAAGCTCATGTACAAATACGAAAGAAAAGTTCATCTAAATGAAAAGAGAGTTAACTTAATAAAAAATATTTTATAAAAAATGTACTCGAAGTTCAATTACTATGGAGAAAGTACTTGTTTTAGATAGTAGACATCACGTTAAAAAAAGGGGAAAAGTTAATGGGCAGGAATAACAGAGCAATTCATGTAGCTTAGATATTTTTGGTTGAGACATATGGAAACAATGTTTACAATGGGGAAAAAGTAAATTTAATAGTAATCCAATTTTCCTTTTATAATATATAAAACTAACAAGTTCAAATTAAATTGCACATTAGTTCAATGTCTATATAAAGAAATAGATTTTCCCTATTTCTAATTAATAAAACCAAGAAGGTCAAATTAAAATAACAGACAAGGTCAAAAAAACATAGAAGTTTAAATTTGAAAACCACAGTAGTTCAATTTGAAATAACCAAGAAGGTCAAAAAACCTAAAAGTTCAAATTTAAAAACCTAGAAAATTATTTGCTTATTAAAAACCATATTTTTCTAAGAAGTTCAAAATAAACAAAAAGAGAAGTTCGAAGGTTAAAAAAACTTAGATGTTTTTTCATTACTAAATAATAAAATGAAGAAGTTAAAATTAAAAAAATAAGGAAAAACTAAGAAAGTTTTAAAAGACTTAGTTGTTCAAAAAATTATTTAAAGAAAGCATTTTCCATGTTTCCGAAAGAAATTAGAGGTTCAAATTTCACAAAGATAGAGGTTCAATGTTCATTACAGAACCAAGAAAAGTCAAATTAAAAATACGAAGAAGTTCAACTTTTTAATAATAAAGAGGTTATATAAAAACATAGAGGTTTGAATTTAAATAACCGAGAAGTTCAATTTTTAGTACAAAACCAAGATGCAAGTTAAAAAAAATCTAAAAATAAGAAGTTCAAATTAAAAAGACGAAGAAGTTCAATGCTTGTTACAAATCCAAAAGAAGGTCATTAAAAAAAGCATCTCAAACAATTTTATAAAAAAAGTTTTTCTCTGTTAAAATAAACCTAGAAGCTCAAATTTAAAAACGGAGCAGCTCGAGGTCTATCAAAAAGTAGCTTTTTTCCGTCACTAAAAGAAATAAAACCAGGAAGTCCAAATTAAAAAGATGGAGAAGTTCGATGATTATAGAAAGCTCAGATTTCCTCGTTATTAAAGAATGGAAACAAGAAGTTCAAAAATTAAATAACAAGCAGTTCAACTTTTAAAAATAGAACGCTTCAAAATTTCATAAAAAAAGATTAAGAAATAAAAGCAGGAAGTCCATATTAAAAAGATGGAGAAGTTCGATGATTATAGAAATTCAGATTTTCCTCGTTATTAAAGAATGGAAACAAGAAGTTCAAAAATAAAATAAAAGGAAGTTCAACTTTTAAAAAAAGAGCGCTTCAAAATTTCACAACAAAGGATTAAGAAAATCAGATTAAAAATTTGTAAAAACTCATATATTTTCACGTAACCAAGAGAAGTTCAGATTGATAACTGCCAGAAATCCACGTACTACACGGTGTCCATTTTGTATTAAAAAGAATAAAAAAACAAAGGCTAAATTTGTTGTTGTTATAAGTTCAAGTCTTGTGTCGGAGGAAGTTAAAAAATATATTGTGAGAGAGGTTTGTACAAAAAGAATATCATTTGTGTAACACTGACGAATGGATGAGAAAATTACAAATGAAAATACGTCACAGAAGTTCAACGTGAAAATAGCAGGAAGTTCAACTACTATAGTGAATGAATTTGAGATGAAAAACTCTTAAAATCGTCAGTAAAATCTGAGTTTTAATGTCATTGGTGCGGCGCAACTGGTTCCATGCTTGTTACAAACCCAAAGAAGGTCATTAGAAAAAGCATCTCAAACAATTTTATAACAAAGATATTCTCTCTTAAAATAAACCTAGAAGTTAAAATTTAAAAACACAACGGTTCGATGTCTATATAAAATTAAGATTTTTTCTGTTATTAAAAGAAATAAAACTAGGAAGTCCAATTTAAAAAGATGGAGAAGTTCGATAATTATAGAAAACTTAGATTTTCCTCATTATTAAAAAATGGAAAAAAGAAGTTCAAATATTAAATAACAAGAAGTTCAACTTATAAAAATAGAGTGCTTCCAAATTTCACAAAAAGATTTAAATAAACCATGAAGTCCATATTAAAAATATGGAGAAGTTCGATGATTATAGAAAACTCAGATTTCCCTTGTTATTAAAGAATGGAAACAAGAAGTTCAAAAATAAAATAACAAGAAGTTCAACTGTTAAAAATAGAGCGCTTTAGAATTCATAAAAAAAAAGAATTAAGAAATTCAGATTAATATTCACCAAAATACTCAGATATTTTCATGTAACCAAGAGAAGTTCAGATTGATAACTATCGGAAGTTCGTGTACTACACGATGTGCATTTGTATGAAAAAAAGAATGAAAAAGCAAAGGCTAAAAGTTTTGTTGCTAGAAGTTCAAGTGCCCAACCCAAGAAAAGTTCAAAAATTCTTGTGAGAGAGGTTGAACAAAAATATGTGACAGAAGTTCAAGGAGAAAACAGCGGGACGTTCAACTACTACACGGAATGCGTTTCAGATAAGAATATAAGAATAGAAAACCAAAAGCTTAAAAGGTTTGTTGCAAGAAGTTCACGTGGTCCTCCGTGCACGGTGCAAAATTAATATTGCGGGACATCCGACCTCCAATTACATGTTTGAAAATAGCAAAAAATGACGTCCCACCTTCAATTGCATGTAATTCAATATATGCACAAAAATGTGATAGAAGTTCATAGTGAAAACAATGAGAAGTTTAAGTACCACAAGGAATGCATTTCAGGTCAGAATAAAAAGTATGGAAAAATAAAAGCTTAAACACTTTGTTGCTAGAAGTTCAAGTGCTCTGTCTGGGGAAGTTCAAAAAATTCTTGCAAGAGAGGTTCACCTTCTATTTCCATGTTCGATTTTTTTCGTATAAAAATCGAATACAATTCTTTACTCAAAATATAAAAAGGTGAAGTTCAAATTGAAATAATAGAGAAGTTCGGAGTTTATTAAAACCTAGGATTTACCTATTGAAAAAATAAAAAACACGACACCATTTTTTGCACTTTTAGAAACAACTCATAAATGAAAAGAATGGTTGATAGAAGTTCAATTGCTCAGCGAGGAAAAGTTCAAAAAATTCTTGTGAGAGAGGTTCACCATGTATTTAGATGTCCAAAATACATAAAAAATATGTTGTTTTTTGTGTTTTAAAATAATTCTCTCAAACAAGAGAGAAGTTCAAAATTGATAACAACCGGAAGTTCACGTACTACATGGTGTGTATTTCATACAAGAAAAATACAAATAAAGTGAAACAGAGTGAAGTTCAAACAGACATGCCCCAGAAGTTCAACTACTTCACGCAGTGCGAAAAACAACATGTCAAAAAATAGCACGTCAAAAACAGAGTGAAGTTCAAACAGACATGCCCGAGAAGTTCAACTACTTCACGCAGTGCATTTCCATTCGCGATGAAGGCAGAAGTCATGATCTTGTCATTTTCTGATTTACTTCAAAACGACAGGAATATCATTTGTGTAAGTTCAAGTCCTCGGTCGAAGAAAGTTTAAAAATTTATTGTGAGAAGGGTTTGTACAAAAGGAAAAATCATTTGTGTAACACTAACGAATGGATGAGAAAAATTACAAATGAAAATACGTCACAGAAGTTCAACGTGAAAAAAGCAAGAAGTTCAACTACTACACTGAATGAATTTCACATGAAAAACTTTTAAAACCGTCGCGAGTATGAAAAACGGTCAACAGGGGAAAGTTGTGTGTTCACAGTAGCTTTCCATTGGTATGACACTTGCTCAATTTCGGTGAGTGTTTTGGTGAGTGGATGGAGAGCTACGGTCAAAAAAGCACATGAAAAATAGAGTGAAGTTCAAGTAGACATGCCGAGAAGTTTAAGTCTTCACGCGGTGCATTTTCAAAGAATCGGTTTCGCGATAAAGACACAACGAATGATCCCGCCATTTTCGCAATTACTTGAAAATGGCTAAGAATCAGAGAAAACCATCAACATGAAAAAGTTTCGCATTTTCCGTAGCTTTTCAAAGGTATATTATTTGGGCCATTCTGTTAAAGTTTGTAGAAAATACGGCGAAAATACGTTTTTTCATTTTCGAAACAGACTTAAAACCATAAAGAATTGGGAGAAATAATAGATACAAAAAAGTTTTGCATTTCCTCAAGCTTTCCAACGCCATATCGTTTGCTGCATTCGGACATACAGTTAAAAATTAGCTCGAAAATAAAAATTCGTTAGAACTTATATTGTTTTCTAAATTTCTTTTAAACCATTCAAAATTAGAAAACAATTTCAACATGAAAAAGTAGCGCATTTTCATAAACTTTCGAACGCCATATCATTTGCTTAAATTGGATTAGCCGTTTACAAATTCCATCAAAAATACGAACTCAGTTATTCGGTTTATGAAATTTTACAATTTTCCAAATTACTCTTTAACCATAAGGAATTAGAGAAAACTTTCAACATGTGGAAGGAGCGGTTTTGCAGCAGCTTTCCAACACCATATTATTTGCGTCATTCCGATAAATGGTTTAGAAATGCAATCGAAAATACGATTCACGTTTTTTGTATGAAGGAAAAATGGTTTTCAAAACTGTTCTTAAACCGCTTACATTTTGCCAAAAATTCAACTTGGGCCATGATAGTGGTGTTCATAGCTTTCCAACGGTATATCGCAAGCCCCATTTGGACACTTTGTAGCTGAAGTTCAACCTTGTACTCGGGGAATGTCAGGCGCGTTACTCGAGAAGTTCATGTTGTAATGAGAATATTATTCTGATCCCGTGATCAAAATAGCGTATATATATATATATATATATATATATATATCCACTTGGATGTATGTTGTCATGAAGTATTATTGTTGACATTACCCTTGAGGTAAAAGGTTGGGAGGCGAAACTATAAGCCCCTATCTTTCTCTGTGTCCGATTGAAACTTCATACCGATAAGTATTGCGTGAGTGTTAGCAATTGTGAAAGACTAAATGATAGTTGAGTATGCGGGCTTGCTGAAAATCTCTTATATTGACTCTTTTCGATGTTATGATAAATTATAATTGCTTCAATGACTGAGATTATAGTTTGTTAGTTTTCAATAAAGTTTTTGATTCATACTTTACATTGTGAATAGATTTGTTACTTAAGCATAAGAAATCATATGACAATATATATGTTGCTGTTCTAAAGATGATCATGATGCCCTCATGTCCGTATTTTATTTTATCTATACCTCTATCTCTAAACATGTGGACATATTTTTCGATATCGGCTTTCGCTTGAGGACAAGCGAGGTCTAAGCTTGGGGGAGTTGATACGTCCATTTTGCATCATGCTTTTATATCAATATTTATTGCATTATGGGCTATTACTACACATTATATCACAATACTTATGTCTTTTCTCTCTTATTTTATAAGGTTTACATGAAGAGGGAGAACGCCGGCAGCTGGAATTCTGGGCTGGAAAAAGAGCAAATATTAGAGACCTATTCTGCACAACTCCAAAAGTCCTGAAACTCCACAAAAGTCAGTTTTGGAATATATTAAAAATATTGGACGAAGAAAGCACCAGAGAGGGCCCACCCACCAGCCACGAGGGTGCAGGGTGCACCCTACCCCCTGGGCGCGCCCACTGCCTCGTGGGCCACCTGGCAGGCCCCCGACGTCCATCTTCTGCTATATGGTGTCTTTTGCCCTGGAAAAAATCATAAGGAAGCTTTCGGGACGAAGCGCCGCCGTCTCGAGGCAGAACCTGGGCAGGACCAATCTAGGGCTCCGGCGGAGCTGTTCTGCCGGGGAAACATCCCTCCGGGAGGGGGAAATCGTCGCCATCGTCATCACCATCGATCCTCTCATCGAGAGGGGGTCAATCTCCATGAACATCTTCACCAGCACCATCTCCTCTCAAATCCTAGTTCATCTCTTGTATCCGATCTTTGTCTCAAAACCTCAAATTGGTACATGTGGGTTGCTAGTAGTGTTGATTACTCCTTGTAGTTGATGCTAGTTGGTTTATTCGGTGGAATATCATATGTTCAGATCCTTAATGCATATTAATACCCCTCTGATTATGAACATGAATATGAACTGTGAGTAGTTACGTTTGTTCCTGAGGACATGGGAGAAGTCTTGTTATAAGTAATCATGTGAATTTGGTATTCGTTCGATATTTTGATGAGATGTATGTTGTCTCTCCTCTAGTGGTGTTATGTGAACGACGACTACATAAAACTTCACCATTGTTTGGGCCTAGGGGAAGACATTGGGAAGTGGTAAGTAGATGATGGGTTGCTAGAGTGACAGAAGCTTAAACCCTAGTTTATGCGTTGCTTCGTAAGGGGCTGATTTGGATCCATATGTTTCATGCTATGGTTAGGTTTACCTTAATTCTTCTTTCGTAGTGACGGATACTTGCGAAATGGGTTAATTATAAGTGCGGTGCTTGTACAAGGAAGGGCAGTACCCAAGCACCGGTCCACCCACATATCAAATTATCAAAGTAACAAACGTGAATCATATGAGCATGATGAAAACTAGCTTGACAGTAATTCCCATGTGTCCTCGGGAGCACTTTGCTTTATATAAGAGTTTATCCATGCTTGTCCTTTTCTACAAAAAGGATTGGGCCACCTTGCTGCACCTTAGTTACTCTTGTTACTTGTTACCCGTTAAGGATTACCTTATCACAAAACTATCTGTTACCGATAATTTCATGTTGGAAATATGCCCTAGAGGCAATAATAAATTAGTTATTATTATATTTCCTTGTTCATGATAATCGTTTATTATCCATGCTATAATTGTATTGATAGGAAACTCAGATACATGTGTGGGTACATAGACAAACACCATGCCCCTAGTAAGCCTCTAGTTGACTAGCTCGTTGATCAATAGATGGTTACGGTTTCCTGACCATGGACATTGGATGTCGTTGATAACGGGATCACATCATTAGGAGAATGATGTGATGGACAAGACCCAATCCTAAGCCTAGCACAAAGATAGTAGTTCGTATGCTAAAGCTTTTCTAATGTCAAGTATCATTTCCTTAGACCATGAGATTGTGCAACTCCCAGATACCGTAGGAATGCTTTGGGTGTACCAAACGTCACAACGTAACTGGGTGGCTATAAAGGTGCACTACAGGTATCTCCGAAAGTGTCTGTTGGGTTGGCACGAATCGAGACTGGGATTTGTCACTCTGGTTAACGGAGAGGTATCTCTGGGCCCACTCAGTAGGACATCATCATAATGTGCACAATGTGACCAAGGGGTTGATCACGGGATGATGTGTTACGGAATGAGTAAAGAGACTTGCCAGTAACGAGATTGAACAAGGTATCGACATACCGACGATCGAATCTCGGGCAAGTACAATACCGCTAGACAAAGGGAATTGTATACGGGATCGATTGAGTCCTTGACATCGTGGTTCATCCGATGAGATCATCGTGGAACATGTGGGAGCCAACATGGGTATCCAGATCCCGCTGTTGGTTATTGACCAGAGAACGTCTCGATCATGTCTGCATGGTTCCCGAACCCGTAGGTTCTACACACATAAGGTTCGATGACGCTAGGGTTATAAAGGAAGTTTGTATGTGGTTACCGAATGTTGTTCAGAGTCCCGGATGAGATCCCGGACGTCACGAGGAGTTGTGGAATGGTCCGGAGGTAAAGATTTATATATGGGAAGTCTTGTTTTGGTCGCCGGAAAAGTTTCGCGCATTATCGATATTGTACCGGGAGTGCCGAAAGGGGTCCGGGGGTCCACCTGCCCGGGGGGGCACATGGGCTGTAGGGGTGTGCGCCTTGGCCTATATGGGCCAAGGGCACCAGCCCCAAGAGGCCCATGCACCAAGAGATAAGGGAAAGGGAGAGTCCTAAAGGGGGAAGGCACCTCCTAGGTGCCTTGGGGAGAATGGACTCCTCCCTAGCCGCACCCTTCCTTGGAGGAAGGGCCAAGGCTACGCTCCCCCTCTCCCTTGACCCTATATATAGTGGAGAGGAGGGAGGGTAGCCGCACCTGAAGCCCTGGCGCCTCCCTCCCTCCCGTGACACCTCCTCCTCTCCCGCAGGTGCTTGGCGAAGCCCTGCAGGATTGCCACGCTCCTCCACCACCACCACGCTGTTGTGCTACTGCTGGATGGAGTCTTCCTCAACCTCTCCCTCTCTCCTTGCTGGATCAAGGCATGGGAGACGTCACCGGGCTGTACGTGTGTTGAACGCGGAGGTGCCGTCCGTTCGGCACTAGGATCTCCGGTGAGTTGGATCACGACGAGTACGACTCCTTCAACCCCGTTCTCTTGAATGCTTCTGCTTAGCGATCTACAAGGGTATGTAGATGCACTCTCCTTCCCCTTGTTGCTGGTTTCTCCATAGATAGATCTTGGTGACACGTAGGAATTTTTTTTGAATTTTTGCTACGTTCCCCAACAGTGGCATCATGAGCTAGCTCTATTGCGTAGATTCTTTGCACGAGTAGAACACAAAAGTAGTTGTGGGCGTTGATTTTGTTCAATATGCTTACCGTTACTAGTCCAATCTTGTTTCGACGGTATTGTGGGATGAAGCGGCCCGGACCGACCTTACACGTACTCTTACGTGAGACAGGTTCCACCGACTGACTTGCACTTGGTGCATAAGGTGGCTAGCGGGTGCCAGTCTCTCCCACTTTAGTCGGAACGGATTCGATGAAAAGGGTCCTTATGAAGGGTAAATAGCAATTGGCATATCACGTTGTGGTTTTGCGTAGGTAAGAAACGTTCTTGCTAGAAACTCATAGCAGCCACGTAAAACATGCAAACAACAATTAGAGGACGTCTAACTTGTTTTTGCAGGGTATGCTATGTGATGTGATATGGACAAGAAGAATGTGATGAATATATGTGATGTATGAGATTGATCATGTTCTTGTAATAGGAATCACGACTTGCATGTCGATGAGTATGAAAACCGGTAGGATCCATAGGAGTTGTCTTAATTTATTGTATGACCTGCGTGTCATTGAACAAACGCCATGTAATTACTTTACTTTATTGCTAACCGGTAGCCATAGTAGTAGAAGTAATAGTTGGCGAGACAACTTCATGGAGACACAATGATGGAGATCATGGTGTCATGCCAGTGACGATGATGATCATGGAGCCCCGAAGATGGAGATCAAAAGGAGCAAAATGATATTGGCCATATCATGTCACTATTTGATTGCATGTGATGTTTATCATGTTTATGCATCTTATTTGCTTAGAACGACGGTAGTAAATAAGATGATCCCTCATTAAAATTCCAAGAAAGTGTTCCCCCTAACTATGCACCGTTGCGAAAGTTCGTCGTTTCAAAGCACCACGTGATGATCGGGTGTGATAGATTCTTACGTTCACATACAACGGGTGTAAGCCAGATTTACACACGCGAAACACTTAGGTTAACTTGATGAGCCTAGCATGTACAAACATGGCCTCGGAACACAAGAGACCGAAAGGTCGAGCATGAGTCGTATGGAGGATACGATCAACATGAAGATGTTCACCGATGATGACTAGTCCGTCTCACGTGATGATCGGACACGGCCTAGTTGACTCGGATCATGTAATCACTTAGATGACTAGAGGGATGTCTATCTGAGTGGGAGTTCATGAGATGAACTTAATTATCCTGAACGTAGTCAAAAGATCTTTGCAAATTATGTCGTAGGCTCGCGCTTTAGTTCCACTATTTAGATATGTTCCTAGAGAAAATATAGTTGAAAGTTGACAGTAGCGATTATGCGGACAGTAGAAGGCTTATGTCCTTAATGCACCGCTCGGTGTGCTAGACCTCGAACGTGGTCTGTGGATGTTGCGAACATCTGACATACACGTTTTGATGACTACATGATAGTTCGGTAATGTTAAATGGTTTAGAGTTGAGGCACCAAAGACGTTTTCGAAACGTCGCGGAATATATGAGATGTTTCGAGGGCTGAATGATTTTAGGCTCGTGCCCATGTCAAGAGGTATAAGACCTCCGACGATTTTCTTAGCCTGCAAACTAAGGGAGAAAAGCTCAATCATTGAGCTTGTGCTCAGATTGTTTGAGTGCAACAATCACTTGAATCGAGTGGGAGTTGATCTTCCAGATGAGATAGTGATGTTTCTCCAAAGTCATTGCCACCAAGCTGCTAGAGCTTCATGATGAACTATAACAAATCAAGGATAGATATGATGATCCTTGAGATATTCACGATGTTTGACACTGCGAAAGTAGAAATCAAGAAGGAGCATCAATTGTTGATGGTTAGTGAAACCACTAGTTTAAAGAAGGGCAAGGGCAAGAAGGGGCACTTCATGAAACGGCAAATCAGTTGCTGCTCCAGTGAAGAAACCCAAGGTTGAACCCAAACCCGAGACTAAGTGCTTCTGTAATAAGGGGAACAGCCACTGGAGCAGAATTACCCTAGATACTTGGTAGATAAGAAGGCTGGCAAGGTCGATAGAAGTATGTTGGATATACATTATGTTAATGTGTACTTTACTAGTACTCCTAGTAGCACCAGGGTATTAGATACCGGTTCGGTTTCTAAGTGTTAGTAACTCGAAATAAAAGCTACGGAATAAACGGAGACTAGCTAAAGGTGAGCTGACGATATGTGTTGGAAGTGTTTCCAAGGTTGATGTGATCAAGCATCTGTGACACCCCAAAAATTTGGCCTGGTTTTATTTAAAATTTTGCCAGGAATTAAAACTTTGGATTTCTGAGCTCCATTTTGATTTTTTTAAAATCATTTCCTTCCCTGTTATGATGAGTTTTTCCCAGAGAGAAAACTTTTCAATTATGTTGTTGGACTTGTTTAACCTCTCAAGAAAAACTTTGTTGTTATCAGTGTAATTAATTAAATAATTAAGTTGCTTGATCTTTATTTTCTGGGAAATGGTTGTCAAGGTTAATTGACCATATTTGAACTACAACCATTTGATGGACTCACTTAAAATTTCCACAAAAATTTGGAGATGTCATGTGATGTTTTTAAATCACTTTTATGCAAAAATATATTTCATTCATAAAATATTTTGAGCCCTGCACTCAATTTTTCTTCTCTGGTCCAGAGTGCATTTTGCACAGCAACCTATTTAAATATTTCTTTAAAACTTCTACCAAAATTAAGGGAGGTCAGTAGGAGCCTGTTATCCCTCTTTGTGCAAAAACCTAATTATGTTCTTTGAAAAATTTGAGTGAATCAACCTCATTTCCATTCTGGACCAACTTGAGGATTTGTGCAGCAACCACCATTTTAGTTGCTCCTATACCCTTAGTTATTTCTCCTACTTGTAGTCCCCCATGTTAAACCCTTAAGTCCAGGAGCATGCACCATTTAGATCACTTTTAGTTCATGGAATAATGCTATTTATTTCCTGTCCAGAATTGAAGTTTTGTAAAACTTGCACTAGCAAGTTTCCCCTTTTGTCCAACTAACCTCACCACTCTCTTTTGCATCTAAAGAGACCCCCATCTGGAGTTTTTGGCCACCCCAAGACCTGCCTAAGTGCATGTGGCATTTTGCCAAACACCTGGAGAGCATGACCAGTTCTGGCATGATTGTGGCATTGCACTGTGAACTTGCACCTCTGATCAAACCAGCATGTCCACTAGACTCCCCGTTGCTCCTAACCTCGATCTGGTAAATCCCATCCCCACATGCGACCTGTAGCATGCCTCGGCATTGTGCCGAACACCTAGTGTGCATGCACTGGACGCGCCCAGAGCGCGCGTATTGCAGCCGCGCGCCCGAGCCGACACGCTGGCCCCCACGGCTTTGGCCCGCTCTGCAGCACCACGCCATGCGCTCCCCTCCTCGCAGCAACGCGCCAAGCAGCCCCCGCCGCGCCCGGCAGGCCAAGAGCTAGCCGCCGCCGCCGCCCGACAGCCCTGCGCCGTGCAGCGCCGCCCAAGCCACCCCGGCTCGCCACCTGGCCCCTGGAGCAGTGCCCTCTCGTCCACTAGCTCTTGTCGTCATCCCCAGCCGCGCCACGTTGCCCTGCAAGCTACAGCGAGGCGGTTCGCCGGAGAGCTTATCCGGCCGCCGCGGAACCGACCTCGACAAGCTATAAGAGGAGGTCCCGAGCCACCCCGGGCACGCAGGAAGCCTTAGAGTGCTCCCCTAGTCCTCCCATGGCAGCCAATCGACTCGGGGAAGGTCTTCATCCCCATCTCCGGCAACGGCAGCCGCCACCACTGCCCCGGCCAATTCGGCACCACCAGGGCCTCCCACTCTTCGTTCTCTCCACCAAGAACCCCCTCATCCTCCCGTAAACCTTCCCCCTACTCCATTTCGATCGAGAACCACCGCCGCCCCGAAACCACTTTGCACCGAAACCTCCCTCCGCCACGAAGCTCACCGCCGACGACTTCTTCCACCACTGTCGACCCCTCGACCACCGGGAGAAACGCCCCAGCCGTGCGGATCCATCCCCGCCCTCCAGAGGCCGCGAGGAGCCGCCGCTCGCCGGCGTTGGTCGCCGGAGTCCCGCCTCCGCTCGGGACAGAGGAAGAAGGAGGAGGGCGGACTGGTCAAACCTGACCAGTGGGCCCCTTGGACCCACTGTCAGTGACCCTGCGCCTATCCACGTCGGTTAAGTGAAGGCGTATTTTCCCCAGTACGCTTTCCCCGCTCCGAAAACGTATTCCCTTCCGAACCGTTTTCTTTTCTGTTTTAATTTTAAATAACAGATTTGACCAAATCTTTGACTGGCTATAACTTTTTAAATATAAATCCAAATGAGTTGATTCTTTTTCCTACCTTCTTCAAATTTGGTCTAGTTTATTTTAAGATTTATTTGAAAAATTTTCAAAACAACTTTTTGGTTCTGTTTTTGAAATATGTGTTAATTAAAATATATTTTTAAATAGGATTTTGGGAGAGAGAAGAAACTTTCAAAAGTTTGGAGAGCACCCTGCCCTTCCACACATTGAAGGCAAGCATTCTGAATTCCGGCATAATATTTTTGGTGTGATCACTGATGCATTTATAACACCACCGCATTTCGAAGGACTTGTTATTTCATGTGATATGATCATATGCATGGGTGCATGTTATTGATTTCCATGCTGTTGGAAACGAACACACTTGTGATGATAATCACCCTCATATACCTTGAAATGCATACCGGCAGGAAACCGTGAAAAACCTCTGCCTTGGGTAGGTATGAGTTTGTCACCGGTCTCCGTCGGGACGGTTATGTCTGATATGGCATGGCAAGGTGATATGAGCGGTGACCCTGTTGGATGGATTATATTTGTTATACTAATCATGCAGGGAATACTTGAACCTCCTGAGTCGACCATAGATCAAGTCTTGTTCCAGTAACCCCCATACTTGTTTCGTACTACCACTCGTCTCTACAGCAAGTAGAGTACGGTTCAGTAAGTTGTGAACCTCTTTCTAGCACACACCGTACAGAGAGGCCATGGTGGAAGATACTGGTTGTAACTGGTAGGCAGGCCACCTGGTCCGGGAGCATGGGTGTTTCCGGTTGGGACCGAGAGGGGAGGCCACCCCTTAGAGCGCGCGATATAAATTTGATCCCATGCTACGCGAGGTTGTAGCCTCCCCACTTAGAGTTTGCTTAACAGGTGTCGTGGGTGATTCCAGGCACGTGTGTGATAAGCTGGTGTGTGCAAGTTAGGTGTGTTTTCAACAAAAAGACCGTAGACGGAATTAGTCCCGATGGACTAAAGAAATCCGTTACTCGTGGGTAAAGAGTACACCCTCTGCAGAGAATAAACCTATTCGAATAGCCGTGTCCATGGTTAAGGATTACAGTCTGGGATGGGACAGGTGTCGGTCTTAGTGTCGGTCTTCGGAGGTGAAACGGTTAACCAGAAATGGAATTACTACTTGTGACTTGTGATATCTATGATTATTATTATTATTGACTAACCCGTGATATTATTACCGAGTATCTCTGGGATGGTTCTACCTCCGGGATATTCATTATGATTATTTCTTTTAAAGCCCTTTATGTGGTGTCGCTCAGACGCCCGACTGTGGCATTTCTTTTAAAGCCCTTTATGTGGTGTCGCTCAGACGCCCGACTGTGGTATTTCTTTTAAAGCCCTTTATGTGGCGTCGCTCAGACGCCCAACTGTGGCATTTCTTTTAAAGCCCTTTATGTGGCGTCGCTCAGACGCCCGACTGTGGCATTTCTTTTAAAGCCCTTTATGTGGCGTCGCTCAGACGCCCGACTGTGGCATTTCTTTTAAAGCCCTTTATGTGGCGTCGCTCAGACGCCCGACTGTGGCATTTCTTTTAAAGCCCTTTATGTGGCGTCGCTC
The DNA here is from genome assembly GCF_018294505.1 of Triticum aestivum. Taxonomy (NCBI): domain Eukaryota; kingdom Viridiplantae; phylum Streptophyta; class Magnoliopsida; order Poales; family Poaceae; genus Triticum; species Triticum aestivum. Next base: position 454,052,651 of record NC_057804.1, read on the forward strand.
AGACGCCCGACTGTGGCATTTCTTTTAAAGCCCTTTATGTGGCGTCGCTCAAACGCCCGACTGTGGCATTTCTTTTAAAGCCCTTTATGTGGCGTCGCTCAGACGCCCGACTGTGGCATTTCTTTTAAAGCCCTTTATGTGGCGTCGCTCAGACGCCCGACTGTGGCATTTCTTTTAAAGCCCTTTATGTGGCGTCGCTCAGACGCCCGACTGTGGCATTGCTTGTTATTTGTTTTCATAAGTTTTTATACTACCATGTTATTGCAGTTTTATGAATAACTTGCTTGCACGCATCAGAGTTTCATTTGTGACTGATGTCATGAGCAAAAAAAAATATTTTTGGCACATCATTGTTATATTATACCTGTGTTCATAATGTTTGCGAGTACATTCAAAGTACTCACTGGCTTGCCCCTGGCTATTGTCTTGGCCAGATTTTCCTGCACGGAGAGGAGTGACGCGATGACAGCCCGGAACCTAAGTAATGGAGATAGCAGCCTCGCGAAGATAGGAGTTAACCTGGTCAGCTGTTCCTGTGGGAATTGGAGTCCCATAGACACTGATGATCCACAAACCGCTTCCGCCATCAACCACTAGAAACCATTTGTTGTACTCACAGGCCAGAATGGTCTTGTACTGCATATTTTGTATGTTGCTTGGAATTTCTGTATCAAGTTGGAGCCTCATCAGCTAACGGTAATCCTGGGGCTGATGAGCACGACGGTCTTTTCTGGAAATTTATTTCCCGGAAAGTCGGTCGCGACAGACTTGGTATCAGAGCCAGGGTGACCATTGGCTAATCCTATCTTAGCCGGTCAATAAACTTAGGCAAACCAACCCACCAGACCTTAACCAAACCCCAGCCAAGCTTCTCGTGCAAGATAACCACACAGTGACCCAAAACCTTTTGGCAGTCGGTGCCCAACCTATCAACCTAACCTGTCACTCATGCGCCAGTGACTGGCCCCTAAATAGTCCTTTCTCGCAAGCGTGCGAAGGAAGACTCCGTCCCCTTTTTCTTATAAAAATGGACGCGCTCGCCCCAAACCAGCACAGCACAGCCGCTACCCCCAAACCGAGCCACAATGCCTGGACCTATAGTGCACAACGAAACCACAGCAACCAACCTTGGAGGTTTTGTGACCATCCTCGCAAACCTCACCCGTCGTGCCTACGCGTTAGAGGAGCCACCAGAATATGTTGTGTATCAAGGACCCATGAGCGGTGAAGACCGCCAATTCTGGGCCACTGTGCACATTTACGGTAGGAGTCTAGCACCCGAGCGTCCCTACCGGTTCACCGGAAGGACAACTTCCTTTGAGCCACAAGCCATCCAGCTAGCCGCTCGAGAGGCTATAGTTCATCTCAGGCACTTGTCGCCCAGAGTTAACTGTCGCTCGTTCCACTACTATCCCAGACGAGAAGGGTATGGTAGACCACCCCAAGTTTCCAATGGAGATCACGAGACGGACCCCGCATTGTTGCACCTAGTGCGCTATGTAAGTGCACTAGAGGCACTGTTCGACCAGATCACTATTGATCTAATCGCAGCTCGTGGAGAGCTGGTTCGTCGAGCCCCGGTGAGAGAAGGAAACGAGCCCAACACCGACAACCCAGTCGTGCTGTTTGGACAACCAATCGAGACCCCGAGATTTGCCCCAGCCATCGACCAAGGTGCTGCGATAACCCCAGAAGTGCTTCGTCGCATATTGGGAGCACACTCCAACAGGGTTGTGGCCAACAATCCCCGCAATGGTCATTCTCACTACCCCGACCCTGCAATTCCTCCGCCATCTCCGACTAATCCCGGCAGAGAGACACGTGGAGAAGCCTCGGCATCCACCAGGCACGCCCGTTTAGACATAAACGAAGTAGACTAAGCAGTATGAGTAGCACCAAGTTTCAATGTATCATCTCTTTGTAATCATGCGACCGCGTATATTAACGCAGCCTGTCTTTGTGCCTCTGTTTTAATAATAGCCTTGCCTGTTTGGTCAGCGCATAGCTGCATATTTTTCCGGGCACAACTACCAAAACCAACCCAACGACAACCACAGTAACACGTCTCTTTATGAGATATGTGTATCTCTGACACTGAACCGACCTTTGGAGCTAAGCTGGCAGATTTATTACCTTTCACCACGGTAAAACGATCCGGCTCCATTGCTATATAAAGGCCACCTTGTGACCTTACCCAGCAACCCTCACTTTGTGCACAACACTCACGCTTTTTCTGTCATGCCGAACCCCAGCATTCATCTGAGGACCCCAGATGCAACCCCAGGTAGCTTTGTCAAATTATTGTGGGATTTTACCCGCAGTACCATGGGTTCTACCCAGCCACCCCAGTACGAGCTGTTCAAGTCAAGGATCACCCCATCCACCTCGGAATATTGGGCAGCAGTACACATTCCTCCTGTAGACCCCAACCAAGATCCAATAGAAGTATCCTTCGTGGGGAAATCTATGCCAACCCCACACTTGGCCATAGAAGCTGCGGCAAAAGAAGCGATTGCTCGTCTTCGATCCGCAGTACCCTATGCCCGCGAACGAGGATATTATTACTTTCCGAGCCGTGCAGCACCCGGAGAAGTAACATCTTTTCCCGGTGGACGTATTGAGAGAGACCCAGTTCTGGCCAACCTTATCCAGTACATCATTGCTCAAGAGCATTTAAACCAGCGAGTGATGGATTATCTCCAGAGCCTCGCAGATTTAAATCCTTAGGTTGCCATCGGCAGACCACTGAGACCCGACACGGAGAGACGCATTCATCGACTGGTCAATCCACTGCCTCCGATTGAGGAAGAATGTATTCCTTTACCAGAGACATTTTATCAGGACCCCTCCCAGTTACCGTTTTCATTTTAGACGTCACTATTGTATTTGTTCCTTGTAGCATATATTTATGTGTGTGACTTATGTGTAATACCCTGAGTTTGTACGGCGAGTCAATTATTTTGGCTTCTGCTCATGTGTGTAGTTTTTGTTGTGGTTTATGCTCCTTTAAATTAACTGTTTTTCCCTCGCGAAATCCTGGAGTGAGATTTCTTTTCCCTGAGTTGCTACACCTGCCCCTTCTCACGACGCGGATTAATTTCACACAGCACCACACAGCAGACTCACAACCATAATCATTCGGACGCATACACTGGTTGCAAAACTTTGCAACGGTGTTACATCCAGTTAATCACCCCCTAACAATAGTAAGCACCCGGCATGCTTCATCTACTCCTCATGATCACCACCACCGCGGAGAGCCAACACCCGAGCCGCAGCATCGCAATACTCGTCGAAAATCATCGCGCACAGGAGCACAGAGAGCCCCAGCAGCGTCGCCAACCCTCCGCATATCAGGATCACAAACCAGTCCAGCATCGCCTCCGCCATTAGAGCCTCGACCGAGCTTCTGTAAGCAGTAATGGAGAAAGGAGGAGGAGAAGTGAGGCCAGATGTGAGGAAGAAGAGAGAGGCACCCCGGCCGTTTTTATAGCTCGAGCTCGGTGTACGGTGGGCGAAGTCCACCAACACCGCTCGTCGCCGATCGTCGGTGTTCGGAGTCGAATCCGCGAGCAGTGCCGACAGCGCGCTGGCCCGCAAGGTGAGTGCACGCTGCACCAGCAGCTAGCACACCGCGCACTACCATGGTACGGCCTAGATGCCCTACACACTAGGCATCGCCGGTGGAGGAAGCGCGCGGGAGAGAGGAGGAAGAGAGGGCCAGAGGGAGAAGAAGACGAGACTGACAGTGGACCCCGGGTCCACCTGTCAGCCAGAGAGAGCACTACGCTCTCGGGTGCGATCAGTGTATATCTAAATTTAGGAGTTATCCTAAATTTATATCCAGCGTAGAAATCACCCGGTTTTGTCCCGAACCGTAGACTTTTCCGCGCAGCCCCGGTTTTCACACTGTGGTTTTTCACCACTTATTGCCCTCTCACTGTAGCCACTTTTTATTGCGTATAGTTTTCTTAAAACAGCTTTTAATAAATCTCGAGGACGAGATTTTTCTTAAGGGGGATAGTATCTGTGACACCCCAAAAATTTGGCCTGGTTTTATTTAAAATTTTGCCAGGAATTAAAACTTTGGATTTCTGAGCTCCATTTTGATTTTTTTTAAATCATTTCCTTCCCTGTTATGATGAGTTTTTCCCAGAGAGAAAACTTTTCAATTATGTTGTTGGACTTGTTTAACCTCTCAAGAAAAACTTTGCTGTTATCAGTGTAATTAATTAAATAATTAAGTTGCTTGATCTTTATTTTCTGGGAAAATGGTTGTCAAGGTTAATTGACCATATTTGAACTACAACCATTTGATGGACTCACTTAAAATTTCCACAAAAATTTGGAGATGTCATGTGATGTTTTTAAATCACTTTTATGCAAAAATATATTTCATTCATAAAATATTTTGAGCCCTGCACTCAATTTTTCTTCTCTGGTCCAGAGTGCATTTTGCACAGCAACCTATTTAAATATTTCTTTAAAACTTCTACCAAAATTAAGGGAGGTCAGTAGGAGCCTGTTATCCCTCTTTGTGCAAAAACCTAATTATGTTCTTTGAAAAATTTGAGTGAATCAACCTCATTTCCATTCTGGACCAACTTGAGGATTTGTGCAGCAACCACCATTTTAGTTGCTCCTATACCCTTAGTTATTTCTCCTACTTGTAGTCCCCCATGTTAAACCCTTAAGTCCAGGAGCATGCACCATTTAGATCACTTTTAGTTCATGGAATAATGCTATTTATTTCCTATCCAGAATTGAAGTTTTGTAAAACTTGCACTAGCAAGTTTCCCCTTTTGTCCAACTAACCTCACCACTCTCTTTTGCATCTAAAGAGACCCCCATCTGGAGTTTTTGGCCACCCCAAGACCTGCCTAAGTGCATGTGGCATTTTGCCAAACACCTGGAGAGCATGACCAGTTCTGGCATGATTGTGGCATTGCACTGTGAACTTGCACCTCTGATCAAACCAGCATGTCCACTAGACTCCCCGTTGCTCCTAACCTCGATCTGGTAAATCCCATCCCCACCTGCGACCTGTAGCATGCCTCGGCATTGTGCCGAACACCTAGTGTGCATGCACTGGACGCGCCCAGAGCGCGCGTATTGCAGCCGCGCGCCCGAGCCGACACGCTGGCCCCCATGGCTTTGGCCCGCTCTGCAGCACCACGCCATGCGCTCCCCTCCTCGCAGCAACGCGCCAAGCAGCCCCCGCCGCGCCCGGCAGGCCAAGAGCTAGCCGCCGCCGCCGCCCGACAGCCCTGCGCCGTGCAGCGCCGCCCAAGCCACCCCGGCTCGCCACCTGGCCCCTGGAGCAGTGCCCTCTCGTCCACTAGCTCTTGTCGTCATCCCCAGCCGCGCCACGTTGCCCTGCAAGCTACAGCGAGGCGGTTCGCCGGAGAGCTTATCCGGCCGCCGCGGAACCGACCTCGACAAGCTATAAGAGGAGGTCCCGAGCCACCCCGGGCACGCAGGAAGCCTTAGAGTGCTCCCCTAGTCCTCCCATGGCAGCCAATCGACTCGGGGAAGGTCTTCATCCCCATCTCCGGCAACGGCAGCCGCCACCACTGCCCCGGCCAATTCGGCACCACCAGGGCCTCCCACTCTTCGTTCTCTCCACCAAGAACCCCCTCATCCTCCCGTAAACCTTCCCCCTACTCCATTTCGATCGAGAACCACCGCCGCCCCGAAACCACTTTGCACCGAAACCTCCCTCCGCCACGAAGCTCACCGCCGACGACTTCTTCCACCACTGTCGACCCCTCGACCACCGGGAGAAACGCCCCAGCCGTGCGGATCCATCCCCGCCCTCCAGAGACCGCGAGGAGCCGCCGCTCGCCGGCGTTGGTCGCCGGAGTCCCGCCTCCGCTCGGGACAGAGGAAGAAGGAGGAGGGCGGACTGGTCAAACCTGACCAGTGGGCCCCTTGGACCCACTGTCAGTGACCCTGCGCCTATCCACGTCGGTTAAGTGAAGGCGTATTTTCCCCAGTACGCTTTCCCCGCTCCGAAAACGTATTCCCTTCCGAACCGTTTTCTTTTCTGTTTTAATTTTAAATAACAGATTTGACCAAATCTTTGACTGGCTATAACTTTTTAAATATAAATCCAAATGAGTTGATTCTTTTTCCTACCTTCTTCAAATTTGGTCTAGTTTATTTTAAGATTTATTTGAAAAATTTTCAAAACAACTTTTTGGTTCTGTTTTTGAAATATGTGTTAATTAAAATATATTTTTAAATAGGATTTTGGGAGAGAGAAGAAACTTTCAAAAGTTTGGAGAGCACCCTGCCCTTCCACACATTGAAGGCAAGCATTCTGAATTCCGGCATAATATTTTTGGTGTGATCACTGATGCATTTATAACACCACCGCATTTCGAAGGACTTGTTATTTCATGTGATATGATCATATGCATGGGTGCATGTTATTGATTTCCATGCTGTTGGAAACGAACACACTTGTGATGATAATCACCCTCATATACCTTGAAATGCATACCGGCAGGAAACCGTGAAAAACCTCTGCCTTGGGTAGGTATGAGTTTGTCACCGGTCTCCGTCGGGACGGTTATGTCTGATATGGCATGGCAAGGTGATATGAGCGGTGACCCTGTTGGATGGATTATATTTGTTATACTAATCATGCAGGGAATACTTGAACCTCCTGAGTCGACCGTAGATCAAGTCTTGTTCCAGTAACCCCCATACTTGTTTCGTACTACCACTCGTCTCTACAGCAAGTAGAGTACGGTTCAGTAAGTTGTGAACCTCTTTCTAGCACACACCGTACAGAGAGGCCATGGTGGAAGATACTGGTTGTAACTGGTAGGCAGGCCACCTGGTCCGGGAGCATGGGTGTTTCCGGTTGGGACCGAGAGGGGAGGCCACCCCTTAGAGCGCGCGATATAAATTTGATCCCATGCTACGTGAGGTTGTAGCCTCCCCACTTAGAGTTTGCTTAACAGGTGTCGTGGGTGATTCCAGGCACGTGTGTGATAAGCTGGTGTGTGCAAGTTAGGTGTGTTTTCAACAAAAAGACCGTAGACGGAATTAGTCCCGATGGACTAAAGAAATCCGTTACTCGTGGGTAAAGAGTACACCCTCTGCAGAGAATAAACCTATTCGAATAGCCGTGTCCATGGTTAAGGATTACAGTCTGGGATGGGACAAGTGTCGGTCTTAGTGTCGGTCTTCGGAGGTGAAACGGTTAACCAGAAATGGAATTACTACTCGTGACTTGTGATATCTATGATTATTATTATTATGACTAACCGTGATATTATACCGAGTATCTCTGGATGGTTCTACCTCCGGGGATATTCATTATGTTATTTCTTTTAAAGCCTTTATGTGGTGTCGCTCAGACGCCCGACTGTGGCATTTCTTTTAAAGCCCTTTATGTGGTGTCGCTCAGACGCCGATCTGTGTATTTCTTTTAAAGCCCTTTATGTGGCGTCGCTCAGACGCCCAACTGTGGCATTTCTTTTAAAGCCCTTTATGTGGCGTCGCTCAGACGCCCGACTGTGGCATTTCTTTTAAAGCCCTTTATGTGGCGTCGCTCAGACGCCCCGACTGTGGCATTCTTTTAAAGCCCTTTATGTGGCGTCGCTCAGACGCCGACTGTGCATTTCTTTTAAAGCCCTTTATGTGGCGTCGCTCAGACGCCCGACTGTGGCATTCTTTTAAAGCCCTTTATGTGGCGTCGCTCAGACGCCCGACTGTGGCATTTCTTTTAAAGCCCTTTATGTGGCGTCGCTCAGACGCCGACTGGCTTCTTTAAGCCCTTTATGTGGCGTCGCTCAGGCCGACTGTGGCATTGCTTTATTTGTTTTCATAAGTTTTTATACTACCATGTTATTGCAGTTTTATGAATAACTTGCTTGCACGCATCAGAGTTTCATTTGTGACTGATGGCATGAGCAAAAAAAATATTTTTGGCACATCATTGTTATATTATACCTGTGTTCATAATGTTTGCGAGTACATTCAAAGTACTCACTGGCTTGTCCCTGGCTATTGTCTTGGCCAGATTTTCCTGCACGGAGAGGAGTGACGCGATGACAGCCCGGAACCTAAGTAATGGAGATAGCAGCCTCGCGAAGATAGGAGTTAACCTGGTCAGCTGTTCCTGTGGGAATTGGAGTCCCATAGACACTGATGATCCACAAACCGCTTCCGCCATCAACCACTAGAAACCATTTGTTGTACTCACAGGCCAGAATGGTCTTGTACTGCATATTTTGTATGTTGCTTGGAATTTCTGTATCAAGTTGGAGCCTCATCAGCTAACAGTAATCCTGGGGCTGATGAGCACGACGGTCTTTTCTGGAAATTTATTTCCCGGAAAGTCGGTCGCGACAGACTTGGTATCAGAGCCAGGGTGACCATTGGCTAATCCTATCTTAGCCGGTCAATAAACTTAGGCAAACCAACCCACCAGACCTTAACCAAACCCCAGCCAAGCTTCTCGTGCAAGATAACCACACAGTGACCCAAAACCTTTTGGCAGTCGGTGCCCAACCTATCAACCTAACCTGTCACTCATGCGCCAGTGACTGGCCCCTAAATAGTCCTTTCTCGCAAGCGTGCGAAGGAAGACTCCGTCCCCTTTTTCTTATAAAAATGGACGCGCTCGCCCCAAACCAGCACAGCACAGCCGCTACCCCCAAACCGAGCCACAATGCCTGGACCTATAGTGCACAACGAAACCACAGCAACCAACCTTGGAGGTTTTGTGACCATCCTCGCAAACCTCACCCGTCGTGCCTACGCGTTAGAGGAGCCACCAGAATATGTTGTGTATCAAGGACCCATGAGCGGTGAAGACCGCCAATTCTGGGCCACTGTGCACATTTACGGTAGGAGTCTAGCACCCGAGCGTCCCTACCGGTTCACCGGAAGGACAACTTCCTTTGAGCCACAAGCCATCCAGCTAGCCGCTTGAGAGGCTATAGTTCATCTCAGGCACTTGTCGCCCAGAGTTAACTGTCGCTCGTTCCACTACTATCCCAGACGAGAAGGGTATGGTAGACCACCCCAAGTTTCCAATGGAGATCACGAGACGGACCCCGCATTGTTGCACCTAGTGCGCTATGTAAGTGCACTAGAGGCACTGTTCGACCAGATCACTATTGATCTAATCGCAGCTCGTGGAGAGCTGGTTCGTCGAGCCCCGGTGAGAGAAGGAAACGAGCCCAACACCGACAACCCAGTCGTGCTGTTTGGACAACCAATCGAGACCCCGAGATTTGCCCCAGCCATCGACCAAGGTGCTGCGATAACCCCAGAAGTGCTTCGTCGCATATTGGGAGCACACTCCAACGGGGTTGTGGCCAACAATCCCCGCAATGGTCATTCTCACTACCCCGACCCTGCAGTTCCTCCGCCATCTCCGACTAATCCCGGCAGAGAGACACGTGGAGAAGCCTCGGCATCCACCAGGCACGCCCGTTTAGACATAAACGAAGTAGACTAAGCAGTATGAGTAGCACCAAGTTTCAATGTATCATCTCTTTGTAATCATGCGACCGCGTATATTAACGCAGCCTGTCTTTGTGCCTCTGTTTTAATAATAGCCTTGCCTGTTTGGTCAGCGCATAGCTGCATATTTTTCCGGGCACAACTACCAAAACCAACCCAACGACAACCACAGTAACACGTCTCTTTATGAGATATGTGTATCTCTGACACTGAACCGACCTTTGGAGCTAAGCTGGCAGATTTATTACCTTTCACCACGGTAAAACGATCCGGCTCCATTGCTATATAAAGGCCACCTTGTGACCTTACCCAGCAACCCTCACTTTGTGCACAACACTCACGCTTTTTTCTGTCATGCCGAACCCCAGCATTCATCTGAGGACCCCAGATGCAACCCCAGGTAGCTTTGTCAAATTATTGTGGGATTTTACCCGCAGTACCATGGGTTCTACCCAGCCACCCCAGTACGAGCTGTTCAAGTCAAGGATCACCCCATCCACCTCGGAATATTGGGCAGCAGTACACATTCCTCCTGTAGACCCCAACCAAGATCCAATAGAAGTATCCTTCGTGGGGAAATCTATGCCAACCCCACACTTGGCCATAGAACCTGCGGCAAAAGAAGCGATTGCTCGTCTTCGATCCGCAGTACCCTATGCCCGCGAACGAGGATATTATTACTTTCCGAGCCGTGCAGCACCCGGAGAAGTAACATCTTTTCCCGGTGGACGTATTGAGAGAGACCCAGTTCTGGCCAACCTTATCCAGTACATCATTGCTCAAGAGCATTTAAACCAGCGAGTGATGGATTATCTCCAGAGCCTCGCAGATTTAAATCCTTAGGTTGCCATCGGCAGACCACTGAGACCCGACACGGAGAGACGCATTCATCGACTGGTCAATCCACTGCCTCCGATTGAGGAAGAATGTATTCCTTTACCAGAGACATTTTATCAGGACCCCTCCCAGTTACCGTTTTCATTTTAGACGTCACTATTGTATTTGTTCCTTGTAGCATATATTTATGTGTGTGACTTATGTGTAATACCCTGAGTTTGTACGGCGAGTCAATTATTTTGGCTTCTGCTCATGTGTGTAGTTTTTGTTGTGGTTTATGCTCCTTTAAATTAACTGTTTTTCCCTCGCGAAATCCTGGAGTGAGATTTCTTTTCCCTGAGTTGCTACACCTGCCCCTTCTCACGACGCGGATTAATTTCACACAGCACCACACAGCAGACTCACAACCATAATCATTCGGACGCATACACTGGTTGCAAAACTTTGCAACGGTGTTACATCCAGTTAATCACCCCCTAACAATAGTAAGCACCCGGCATGCTTCATCTACTCCTCATGATCACCACCACCGCGGAGAGCCAACACCCGAGCCGCAGCATCGCAATACTCGTCGAAAATCATCGCGCACAGGAGCACAGAGAGCCCCAGCAGCGTCGCCAACCCTCCGCATATCAGGATCACAAACCAGTCCGGCATCGCCTCCGCCATTAGAGCCTCGACCGAGCTTCTGTAAGCAGTAATGGAGAAAGGAGGAGGAGAAGTGAGGCCAGATGTGAGGAAGAAGAGAGAGGCACCCCGGCCGTTTTTATAGCTCGAGCTCGGTGTACGGTGGGCGAAGTCCACCAACACCGCTCGTCGCCGATCGCCGGTGTTCGGAGTCGAATCCGCGAGCAGTGCCGACAGCGCGCTGGCTCGCAAGGTGAGTGCACGCTGCACCAGCAGCTAGCACACCGCGCACTACCATGGTACGGCCTAGATGCCCTACACACTAGGCATCGCCGGTGGAGGAAGCGCGCGGGAGAGAGGAGGAAGAGAGGGCCAGAGGGAGAAGAAGACGAGACTGACAGTGGACCCCGGGTCCACCTGTCAGCCAGAGAGAGCACTACGCTCTCGGGTGCGATCAGTGTATATCTAAATTTAGGAGTTATCCTAAATTTATATCCAGCGTAGAAATCACCCGGTTTTGTCCCGAACCGTAGACTTTTCCGCGCAGCCCCGGTTTTCACACTGTGGTTTTTCACCACTTATTGCCCTCTCACTGTAGCCACTTTTTATTGCGTATAGTTTTCTTAAAACAGCTTTTAATAAATCTCGAGGACGAGATTTTTCTTAAGGGGGATAGTATCTGTGACACCCCAAAAATTTGGCCTGGTTTTATTTAAAATTTTGCCAGGAATTAAAACTTTGGATTTCTGAGCTCCATTTTGATTTTTTTTTAAATCATTTCCTTCCCTGTTATGATGAGTTTTTCCCAGAGAGAAAACTTTTCAATTATGTTGTTGGACTTGTTTAACCTCTCAAGAAAAACTTTGCTGTTATCAGTGTAATTAATTAAATAATTAAGTTGCTTGATCTTTATTTTCTCGGAAATGGTTGTCAAGGTTAATTGACCATATTTGAACTACAACCATTTGATGGACTCACTTAAAATTTCCACAAAAATTTGGAGATGTCATGTGATGTTTCTAAATCACTTTTATGCAAAAATATATTTCATTCATAAAATATTTTGAGCCCTGCACTCAATTTTTCTTCTCTGGTCCAGTGTGCATTTTGCACAGCAACCTATTTAAATATTTCTTTAAAACTTCTACCAAAATTAAGGGAGGTCAGTAGGAGCCTGCTATCCCTCTTTGTGCAAAAACCTAATTATGTTCTTTGAAAAATTTGAGTGAATCAACCTCATTTCCATTCTGGACCAACTTGAGGATTTGTGCAGCAACCACCATTTTAGTTGCTCCTATACCCTTAGTTATTTCTCCTACTTGTAGTCCCCCATGTTAAACCCTTAAGTCCAGGAGCATGCACCATTTAGATCACTTTTAGTTCATGGAATAACGCTATTTATTTCCTGTCCAGAATTGAAGTTTTGTAAAACTTGCACTAGCAAGTTTCCCCTTTTGTCCAACTAACCTCACCACTCTCTTTTGCATCTAAAGAGACCCCCATATGGAGTTTTTGGCCACCCCAAGACCTGCCTAAGTGCATGTGGCATTTTGCCAAACACCTGGAGAGCATGACCAGTTCTGGCATGATTGTGGCATTGCACTATGAACTTGCACCTCTGATCAAACCAGCATGTCCACTAGACTCCCCGTTGCTCCTAACCTCGATCTGGTAAATCCCATCCCCACCTGCGACCTGTAGCATGCCTCGGCATTGTGCCGAACACCTGGTGTGCGTGCACTAGACGCGCCCAGAGCGCGCGTATTGCAGCCGCGCGCCCGAGCCGACACGCTGGCCCCCACGGCTTTGGCCCGCTCTGCAGCACCACGCCACGCGCTCCCCTCCTCGCAGCAACGCGCCAAGCAGCCCCCGCCGCGCCCGGCAGGCCAAGAGCTAGCCGCCACCGCCGCCCGACAGCCCTGCGCCGTGCAGCGCCGCCCAAGCCACCCCGGCTCGCCACCTGGCCCCTGGAGCAGTGCCCTCTCGTCCACTAGCTCTTGTCGTCATCCCCAGCCGCGCCACGTTGCCCTGCAAGCTACAGCGAGGCGGTTCGCCGGAGAGCTTATCCGGCCGCCGCGGAACCGACCTCGACGAGCTATAAGAGGAGGTCCCGAGCCACCCCGGGCACGCAGGAAGCCTTAGAGTGCTCCCCTAGTCCTCCCATGGCAGCCAATCGACTCGGGGAAGGTCTTCATCCCCATCTCCGGCAACGGCAGCCGCCACCACTGCCCCGGCCAATTCGGCACCACCAGGGCCTCCCACTCTTCGTTCTCTCCACCAAGAACCCCCTCATCCTCCCGTAAACCTTCCCCCTACTCCATTTCGATCGAGAACCACCGCCGCCCCGAAACCACTTTGCACCGAAACCTCCCTCCGCCGCGAAGCTCACCGCCGATGACTTCTTCCACCACTGTCGACCCCTCGACCACCGGGAGAAATGCCCCAGCCGTGCGGATCCATCCCCGCCCTCCAGAGGCCGCGAGGAGCCGCCGCTCGCCGGCGTTGGTCGCCGGAGTCCCGCCTCCGCTCGGGACAGAGGAAGAAGGAGGAGGGCGGACTGGTCAAACCTGACCAGTGGGCCCCTTGGACCCACTGTCAGTGACCCTGCGCCTATCCACGTCGGTTAAGTGAAGGCGTATTTTCCCCAGTACGCTTTCCCCGCTCCGAAAACGTATTCCCTTCCGAACCGTTTTCTTTTCTGTTTTAATTTTAAATAACAGATTTGACCAAATCTTTGACTGGCTATAACTTTTTAAATATAAATCCAAATGAGTTGATTCTTTTTCCTACCTTCTTCAAATTTGGTCTAGTTTATTTTAAGATTTATTTGAAAAAATTTCAAAACAACTTTTTGGTTCTGTTTTTGAAATATGTGTTAATTCAAATATATTTTTAAATAGGATTTTGGGAGAGAGAAGAAACTTTCAAAAGTTTGGAGAGCACCCTGCCCTTCCACACATTGAAGGCAAGCATTCTGAATTCCGGCATAATATTTTTGGTGTGATCACTGATGCATTTATAACACCACCGCATTTCGAAGGACTTGTTATTTCATGTGATATGATCATATGCATGGGTGCATGTTATTGATTTCCATGCTATTGGAAATGAACACACTTGTGATGATAATCACCCTCATATACCTTGAAATGCATACCGGCAGGAAACCGTGAAAAACCTCTGCCTTGGGTAGGTATGAGTTTGTCACCGGTCTCCGTCGGGACGGTTATGTCTGATATGGCATGGCAAGGTGATATGAGCGGTGACCCTGTTGGATGGATTATATTTGTTATACTAATCATGCAGGGAATACTTGAACCTCCTGAGTCGACCGTAGATCAAGTCTTGTTCCAGTAACCCCCATACTTGTTTCGTACTACCACTCGTCTCTACAGCAAGTAGAGTACGGTTCAGTAAGTTGTCAACCTCTTTCTAGCACACACCGTACAGAGAGGCCATGGTGGAAGATACTGGTTGTAACTGGTAGGCAGGCCACCTGGTCCGGGAGCATGGGTGTTTCCGGTTGGGACCGAGAGGGGAGGCCACCCCTTAGAGCGCGCGATATAAATTTGATCCCATGCTACGCGAGGTTGTAGCCTCCCCACTTAGAGTTTGCTTAACAGGTGTCGTGGGTGATTCCAGGCACGTGTGTGATAAGCTGGTGTGTGCAAGTTAGGTGTGTTTTCAACAAAAAGACCGTAGACGGAATTAGTCCCGATGGACTAAAGAAATCCGTTACTCGTGGGTAAAGAGTACACCCTCTGCAGAGAATAAACCTATTCGAATAGCCGTGTCCATGGTTAAGGATTACAGTCTGGGATGGGTCTGGTGTCGGTCTTAGTGTCGGTCTTCGGAGGTGAAACGGTTAACCAGAAATGGAATTACTACTCGTGACTTGTGATATCTATTATTATTATTATTATTGACTAACCCGTGATATTATTACCGAGTATCTCTGGGATGGTTCTACCTCCGGGATATTCATTATGATTATTCTTTTAAAGCCCTTTATGTGGTGTCGCTCAGACGCCCGACTGTGGCGTTCTTTTAAGCCCTTTATGTGGTGTCGCTCAGACGCCCGACTGTGGTATTTCTTTTAAAGCCCTTTATGTGGCGTCGCTCAGACGCCCGACTGTGGCATTTCTTTTAAAGCCCTTTATGTGGTCGCTCAGACGCCGACTGTGGCATTTCTTTTAAAGCCCTTTATGTGGCGTCGCTCAGACGCCCGACTGTGGCATTTCTTTTAAAGCCCTTTATGTGGCGTCGCTCAGACGCCCGACTGTGGCATTTCTTTTAAAGCCCTTTATGTGGCGTCGCTCAGACGCCGACTGTGGCATTTCTTTTAAAGCCCTTTATGTGGCGTCGCTCAGACGCCCGACTGTGGCATTTCTTTTAAAGCCCTTTATGTGGCGTCGCTCAGACGCCCGACTGTGGCATTTCTTTTAAAGCCCTTTATGTGGCGTCGCTCAGACGCCCGACTGTGGCATTGCTTGTTATTTGTTTTCATAAGTTTTTATACTACCATGTTATTGCAGTTTTATGAATAACTTGCTTGCACGCATCAGAGTTTCATTTTGTGACTGACGTCATGAGCAAAAAAAATATTTTTGGCACATCATTGTTATATTATACCTGTGTTCATAATGTTTGCGAGTACATTCAAAGTACTCACTGGCTTGTCCCTGGCTATTGTCTTGGCCAGATTTTCCTGCACGGAGAGGAGTGACGCGATGACAGCCCGGAACCTAAGTAATGGAGATAGCAGCCTCGCGAAGATAGGAGTTAACCTGGTCAGCTGTTCCTGTGGGAATTGGAGTCCCATAGACACTGATGATCCACAAACCGCTTCCGCCATCAACCACTAGAAACCATTTGTTGTACTCACAGGCCAGAATGGTCTTGTACTGCATATTTTGTATGTTGCTTGGAATTTCTGTATCAAGTTGGAGCCTCATCAGCTAACGGTAATCCTGGGGCTGATGAGCACGACGGTCTTTTCTGGAAATTTATTTCCCGGAAAGTCGGTCGCGACAGCATCGCACGCTCCCTCTACCATCGAGATTGTTGTTAAACCTAAATAATTGTTATTTGGTGTTTGCGTTGAGCATAGGCATGATTGGATTATGTCTGTCGCAACACAGTTATTCATTTAAGTAGAATAATGGTTACTCTGTTTATTTGAATAATACCTTCAATGGTCTTACACCTAAAAGGAATGGTTTATTGAATCTCGATCGTAGTGATACACATTTTCATGCCAAAAGATATAAGATAATAATGATAGTACCACTTACTTGTGGCACTACCATGTAAGTCATATTGGTATAAAACGCATGAAGAAGCTCCATTTGATGGATCTTTGGACTCACTCGTTTTTGAAAAGTTTGAGACATGCGAACCATGTCTATTGGTGTATACGCATGAAGAAACTCCATGCAGATGGATTGTTTGGACTCTCTTGATTATGAATCACTTGAGATATGCAAATCATACCACATGGGCAAGATGACTGAAAAGCCTCGGTTTCAGTAAGATGGAACAAGATAGCAACTTGTTGGAAGTAACACATTTTGATGTGTGGAGTCCAATGAGTGTTGAGGCATGCAGTGAATATCGTTATGTTCTTACTTCACAGATGATTCGAGTAGATGTTGAGTATATTTACTTGATGAAACACAAGTCTGAATTATTGAATGGTTCAAGTAATTCAGAGTGAAGTTAAAGATCATCATGACAAGAGGATAAAATGTCTATGATATGATCATAGAGATGACTATCTGAGTTATGAGCTTTGTCACGCAATTAAGACATTGTGGAAATTGTTTCACAATTAATACCGCCTGGAACACCATAGTGTGATGGTGTGTCCGAACATCATAGTTGCACCCTATGGGATATGGTGCGTACCATGATGTCTCTTATCGAATTACCACTATCATTCATGGGTTAGGCATTAGAGACAACCACACTCACTTTAATAGGGCACCACGTAATTCCATTGAGACAACACCGTTTGAACTATGGTTTGGAGAAACCTAAGTTGTCGTTTCTTAAAAGTTTGGGGCTGCAACGCTTATGTGAAAAAGTTTCATCGTGATAAGCTCGAACCCAAAACGGATAAATACATCTTCATAGGATACCCAAAATGGTTGGGTATACCTCCTATCTCAGATCCGGAAGCAAAAGTAATTGTTTCTAGAAACGGGTCCTTTCTCGAGGAAAAGTTTCTCTTGAAAGAATTGAGTGGGAGGATGGTGGAGACTTGATGAGGTTATTGAACCGTCACTTCAACTAGTGTGTAGCAGGGCACAGGAAGTTGTTCCTGTGGCGCCTACACCAATTGAAGTAGAAGCTTATGATAGTGATCATGAAGTTTCGGATCAAGTCACTACCGTACCTCGTAGGTCGACAAGGACGTGTACTACTTCAGAGTGGTACGCAATCCTGTCTTAGAGGTCATGTTGCTAGACAACAATGAACCTACGAGCTATGGAGAAGCGATGGTGGGCCCGGATTCCGATGAATGGCTCGAGGCCATAAAATCCGAGAAAGGATCCATGACTTTGGAAGAAATACTTGATGGTCGTAAGGCCGTTGGGTACAGATGGTTTTTTAAAAGGAAGACAGACAATGATGGTAAGAATCACCATTAAGAAAGCTCGACTTGTCGTCAAGATGTTTTCCGACAAGTTCAAGGAGTTGACTATGGTGAGGCTTTCTCACTCGTAGCGATGCTAAGAGTCTATTGGAATTGGATTAGCAGTTACTGCTTATTTATGAAATCTTGCAGATAGAATGTCAAAAAAAACATTGTTTCCTCGACAGTTTTCTTGAGGAAAGGTTGTATGTGATACAACCAGAAGGTTTTGACAATCCTAAAGAACGCTAACAAATATGCAAAACTCCTGCAATCCTTCTAAGGACTGGAGTAAGCATCTCGGAGTTGCAATGTACGCTTTGATGAGATGATCAAAGATTTTGGGTTTATACAAAGTTTATGAGAAACTTGTATTTCCAAAGAAGTGAGTGGGAGCACTATAGCATTTCTGATGAGTATATGTTGTTGACATATTGTTGATCGGAAATGATGTAGAATTTCTGGAAAGCATATAGGGTTATTTGAAAAGTGTTTTTCATTGGAAAACCTGGATTAAGCTACTTGAACATTGAGCATCAAGATCTATGAGGATAGGTCAAAAAACGCTAAATGGTACTTTCAAATGAGCACATACCTTGACATGATCTTGAAGGTGTTCAAGATGGATCAGTCAAAGAAGGAGTTCTTGCCTGAGTTCTAAGGTATGAAGTTAAGAGTTAAAGCTCGACCACGGCAGAAGAGAGAGAAAGGACGAAGGTCGTCCCCTATGCTTCAGACGTAGGGTCTATAGTATACTATGCTGTGTACCGCACCAAAAGTGTGCATTGCCATGAGTCAGTCAAGGGGTACAAGAATGATCTAGGAATAGATCATTGGACAACGGTCAAAATTGTCCTTGGAGTAAATAAAGGACATGTTTCTCGATTATGGAGGTGATAAAGAGTTCGGCGTAAAGGGTTACATCGATGCAAGATTTAACACCTATCCGAATGACTCTGAGTAGCAAACCAGATACGTATAGTGGAGCAACCATTTGGAATAGCTCCAAGTGGAGCGTGGAAGCAGCATTTCCGATATGACATAGAGAATTGCGAAGTACATACGGATCTGAATGTTGCAGACCCGTTGACTAAAACCTCTCTCACAAGCAAAACATGATCAAACCCCAGAACTAACTGAGTCTTAATCACATGGTGATGTGAACTAGTTTAGACACTAGTAAACTCTTTGGATGTTGGTCACATGGCGATGTGACCTATCAGTGTTAATCACATGGCGATGTGAACTAGATTATTGACTCTAGTGCAAGTGGGAGACTGTTGGAAATATGCCCTAGAGGCAATAATAAATTAGTTATTATTATATTTCCTTGTTCATGATAATCGTTTATTATCCATGCTATAATTGTGTTGATAGGAAACTCAGATACATGTGTGGGTACATAGACAAACACCATGTCCCTAGTAAGCCTCTAGTTGACTAGCTCGTTGATCAATAGATGGTTACGGATTCCTGACCATGGACATTGGATGTCGTTGATAACGGGATCACATCATTAGGAGAATGATGTGATGGACAAGACCCAATCCTAAGCCTAGCACAAAGATCGTAGTTTGTATGCTAAAGCTTTTCTAATGTTAAGTATCATTTCCTTAGACCATGAGATTGTGCAACTCCCGGATACCGTAGGAATGCTTTGGGTGTACCAAACGTCACAAAGTAACTGGGTGGCTATAAAGGTTCACTACAGGTATCTCCGAAAGTGTCTGTTGGGTTGGCACGAATCGAGACTGGGATTTTCACTCCGGTTAACGGAGAGGTATCTCTGGGCCCACTCGGTAGGACATCATCATAATGTGCACAATGTGACCAAGGGGTTGATCATGGGATGATGTGTTACAGAACGAGTAAAGAGACTTGCCAGTAACGAGATTGAACAAGGTATCGACATACCGAGGATCGAATCTCGGGCAAGTACAATACCGCTAGACAAAGGGAATTGTATACGGGATCGATTGAGTCCTTGACATCGTGGTTCATCCGATGAGATCATCGTGGAACATGTGGGAGCCAACATGGGTATCCAGATCCCGCTGTTGGTTATTGACCGGAGAACGTCTCGGTCATGTCTGCATGGTTCCCGAACCCGTAGGGTCTACACACTTAAGGTTCGATGATGCTAGGGTTATAAAGGAAGTTTGTATGTGGTTACCGAATGTTGTTCGGAGTCCGGATGAGATCCCGGACGTCACGAGGAGTTCCGGAATGGTCCGGAGGTAAAGATTTATATATGGGAAGTCTTGTCTTGGTCGCCGGAAAAGTTTCGCGCATTATTGGTATTGTACCTGTCACGCCCAATATGCGACCCTATCCAAAAGGAACTCGAAGGTCCCTTCAAAGATAGACCCGCATATTGAAACGCTTTTGCAAGGTGGATATCATTACATCAACATTACATAATAGATGGGGATACATACATAAGGCATACAATGCCACACGAATACAACATCACAATACATAAGAGCATCATCCGACTACGGATGAAACACAAACAGAAACTCAAACGACATCCACCCTGCTAGCCCAGGCTGCCGACCTGGAACCTATCCCTGATCGAAGAATAAGCAGAAGAAGAACTCAACGCAAGCAAGCATCGCTCTCGCGTCATGATCATCGCATAAACCTGTACCTGCAACTGTTGTTGTAGTAATCTGTGAGCCACGAGGACTCAGCAATCCCATTACCATGGGTATCAAGACTAGCAAAGCTTAATAGGAAAAGGAAGGGGTAAAGTGGTGAGACTGCAGCAGCGACTAAGCATATGAGGTGGCTAACATACGCAAATAAGAGCGAGAAGAGAGCAAGCGGAACGGTCGTGAAGCTAGCAATGATCAAGAAGTGATCCTGAACTCCTACTTACGTCAAACATAACCCAGAAACCGTGTTCACTTCCCGGACTCCACCGAGAAGAGACCATCACGGCTACACACGCGGTTGATGCGTTTTAATTCGGATCTGGTGTCGAGTTATCTACAACCGGGCATTAACAAATTCCCATCTGCCTATAACCGCAGGCATGGCTTTCGAAAGATTATACCCTGCAAGGGTGTCCCAACTTAGCCCATGACAAGCTCTCGCGATCAACGAAGGAATAGACCTTCTCCCAGGAAGACCCGATCAGACTCGGAATCCCGGTTTACAAGACATTTTGACAATGGTAAAACAAGACCAGCACAGCCGCCCGATGCGCCGACAATCCCGATAGGAGCTACACATATCTCGTTCTCAGGGTACACCGGATGGGTCAGCCTACGAGTAAAACCAGCCCTCGAGTTGCCCCGAGGTGGCCCCGCAGTCTGCCCGGTTCGGACCAACACTTAGACAAGCACTGGCCCGGGGGGGGCTAAAATAAAGATGACCCTCGGGTTGGCCGACCCAAGGGAAAGGGATAGGTGATGGTGAGGCAAATGGTAAAACCAAGGTTGGGCCTTGCTGGAGGAGTTTTATTCAAAGCGAACTGTCAAGGGGGTCCCATAAATCACCCGACCGCGTAAGGAACGCAAAATTCGGGAACATAACACCGGTATGACGGAAACTAGGGCGGCAAGAGTGGAACAAAACACTAGGCAAAAGGCTGAGTCTTCCACCCTTTACCAAGTATATAGATGCATTAATAATATAAGAGATATTGTGATATCCCAACATAAACATGTCCACCATGGAGAAATCTTCAACTTCACCTGCAACTAGCAACGCAATAAGAGGGGCTGAGCAAAGCGGTAACACAGCCAAGCAATGGTTTGCATAGGAAAGGTGTCAAAGGTTAGAGGTTCATGGCAATTTGGGACGGCTTGATAAACAGATGATAGGTAGTGTAGCAAAGCGATAGAACGAAGCAACTAGCATAGCAATGATAGTAGTGAGATACAGGGTAGCGGTCATCTTGCCTGAAATCCCGCTAGGAAGAAGAACGAATCCATGAAGAAGATGAACGGATGAAGCCGAACCAAGCGTAGACGAACGAATCCTCATGATCGCAACGAAACAGGAACTAACAAGAAGAAGCACACAACATGGTAAACAAACCACAAATGAACAAGACATGATGCACAACAAGCATGATGCATGACAAAACTACATGAAGCTACTCATGGCAAGGGATGATGCAAACAAGAGCAACACATCAAGGCAAGTTTAAATGAGGCCGGGAACAACATATGACAATTCCGGTAAGTCCTCATATGCAAATTTCGAAGTTGGTCCAGATCTGAACAAACCTTAAGTTGAAGTTGTTAAACATCAAGTTAAGATGCAACAAGATGATCTACACGAGATTCTAGTCAAGTTACATATAAAGTTCATTTAATTCGGAGCTACGGCCTAGAAGATATGAGCAAAACAAGTTAAACATGGCATTGATGCAAAATGCACCCAAACAACAAGCAAACACTCCAAAACAAGGATGCAACATGATAATATGAAGCTACATGCAAAATCAAGCAAGTTTCATATAGAGCACAATCAAAACGGAGCAACGGTTCAACACACACACACTATACAAGTTTAAAGGACAAGCTGTCCAAAACAGCAACTAGGCATATTGCAAGCATCAAAACAACATGCTAAAACACCCCAACATGATAACAAAAGACATGGACATGATGTACAGGTAAAGCATTACAAAACATGAAAACTAAGTTATCTCCAGAAATCACTAGAACATGCTCAAACACACATGGTAAGATTGCAAGTTATAACAATTCCAGACTTTGCAGAAAATAACATCACGATGCAATGTTTAGAGCTATCAAACAACATGTTACAGGAACTTATCATGGCAAACAAAGGCATGGCATGGATCTACTAAATGCATAGGTCAAAAGTCCCTTACTAACCATAAGCCAAAAAGGATCAGAAAATATGATGGCACCCACGTAAACATAGCAAGTTATAATACAGATTCAACATGGCAGAAACAGAATTATGAAGGCATGTAGATGAGCTTGTACCACTCACCACAGAGAAAAACATGGCATGACAAGGCACCCAACAGTAAGAAGACATATTTGTGAAGTTAAGCACGGCAATAGCAAGTCCATAGGGTTCATGGAACACTAGCAACAATCATGGAAACAACTGAACTTAATGTTAATAGGCTGACAGCAACATTATGAAGCAACTTTGCAGCAAGATATGAACAAGTTACAGCAAGCTATAAATGCTACCAGAGGCATGGATGGATAGAGGATGACATGTAGATCAAAACATGTTTATAGAACATCTCCAGATTATGCATCGAATGATTAGTAGCAACATGTTTATATAGCATCACGAAATAACAGATTCAGCCTAGCAAAACAACAACATCATGTACCCAACTTAACAAGCTCGATTCACTCACCACAAGTCATTGCATGACAAGATAAGCATTGCATCATCAAGAAGACATGTTTGTGAAACAAACCAAGTCAAGAACAAGTCCATAGCATGCAAGGATCAACTATAGCAAGCTTGGCCAAATTGAATAACACGTAAACAATCTGCCAGGAAACATTTTGAAGCAAAAGTAGAGCACGAAAATTACATGCTAGACTACTCCATAATTGCAACCAAGGGCATTAATGGATAGACAATAACCACATTTTCAAAACATCCTTACTGAAGTATCTCAAAATATGCATGGATCTCTCTGTAGCATCAAGTTTACATGGCATCAAAATAACAGCAGAACAGGGACTAAAATCAGCAACATCATGATGCCTAGTTTGCATGCTTGTGCTAGTCACCACATTGATCACAAAAATGCATGGTAAGCACCTCTATAAAGAAGACATGGCATAGATCAAAACACATGTAGACATCAACCTCATAGGATGCACACATCAATCATGGCAAAAATGACAAAAGAGCTCGTTCTGTTAACAGACAGCAGAAAACATCATGAAGCACTCTTACAATGATGACTCGGACATCTAGATGACCTCAAATGAATATGATGCAATGGAATGAAATGATGTACTCTTCGAGACGAACAATTTGACATATCACACGCACAAAACGGAGCTATGGATGCAGAGATATGATGGCATGAACATGGCATGAAAATATGCAGATCTGAGGACTTAGGCAAATTTTGGAGGGGGAAAGTCAACCTCGTGCACGGATTCCGAGGCAGGGCTGGATCTCGTCGGAGAAGGCGGCCGGAGCAGTGGGGAAGGGCGGCGCCGGCTTGGAGGGCTCGGGGTGGCTTGGCGGATGCGGATCCGGCCGGGAACGGCGGCGACCGGGCGCGAACGGCGCGGGCGGCGGCCGGCGAGGGCGCGGCCGGACGGCGGGGGGGCGGGCCTCGCGGCGGCGGCGGAGCCGGGGCACCCGCGGGCAGGCGCTTTGGTGGGAGAGGCGGCGGAGGGCGCGGCGCGCGGGGCGGCACCCGCGGCGGCACCCGCGGCGGCGGCCGGGGCGGCGGCCGGCGGCGACGGTCGTCGGCGGAGACGAGCAGGCGGCGGAGCGGGGATCCGGCGGCGGTGCGAGGCGCGGGCCGGGCGGCGGCGGCGCGGGGGCCCGTGCGGGCCCGCGATGGGCTCCGCGGGCCGCGGCGGCGGAGAACGGTGACTCGCCACGTGGCGACGGCTGATTCGCGGGAGGGCGGCAGCGGACGTGTCCGGCGCGACACGGACACGTCCGGTGGCGGCGGAGGGCAATTTCTATGGTTGGACTGCGAAAATCCGGGGGAGTGCACATATTTACAGGTAGAGGGAGCTAGGAGTGTCCAAATGAGGAGCGGTTTTCGCCCACACGATCGTGATCGAACGACCGAGAGCATGGAGGGGAGTTAGATGGGTTTTGGGCCAGATTGGAAGGGGTGTTGGGCTGCAAAGAGAAAGGGGCTATACGGTTACCCGGTTAACCGTTGGAGTACCAAACGACCTCCAAATGGCACGAAACTCGACAGGCGGTCTACCGGTGCTATACCAAGGCCGCTTGGCAAGACTCGGTCCATTCCGAGAAAGTTTAACACCCACACACAACAGGAGACAAAAGGGGAACGCCAGAGGGCATAGGAGCGCCGGATTGCAAAACGGACAACGGGGAATATGCTCGGATGCATGAGATGAACACGTATGCAATGCAATGCACCTGATGACATGATAAAATGCAACACGCAAGCAAATGACATGGCAATGACGGTGAATAACTAGCAGACACCTGGCGCATCGAATCCGGGGCTTTACCACTCTCCTCCACTAACAAGAGATCTCGTCCCGAGATCTTAGGACCGAGACGGGAGAGAAAAGGGATGAGGTGAAACAAGAACTGACGAGAAGGAGCAATGAATCGAAAGCACTCGAGAAGAAGAGAGGAATAACAAGAATGACGAGAATCGAAAGCTCAAGGAATTAGATAGACTATGAAATCACTCCGGTTAGAACGAGATAAGAAACGAATAAGACTGAAAGAATTTAGGCAGCACTCCGGCTAAAATGGAAAGAATAGAACATGAACTAGAGAAGATGGAATGGTACTTGACGAGAGGAACAACACAAAGCCTCCGGAAGAATTGGAAGAGTTGAATGAAAAGAACTTAGAAGGAAGAATTGAACGGAGTTGTTGAGAAAATCAACAACGAAAGAATAAGCTTGTCGTGGACTTATGGAAAACATCTCAAAATTATGAGGTGATAACCGACCACAAACGGAAATGATTGGATAGCTGAGAAGAATGAAGAAATGCAAAACTCCACTTCAAAAGAAAATGAAGAATTACTTGCACTTCGAGACGCGAGAAGAAAAGATACTTGAACTCTGCCAACAAGAATCTTGATGAACTCTTGAAAGAATGAATTAAATCATAAAGAACCACCATGAAGAACTCCGGTAATAAAAGGATGACGAGATAGAATGGAGGATGAAAGAATAAGATGAGCGTTGCAATGATTTAAATGGAGGTTCCGACGAAATGGCTGAGGAGATTGAACTCCGGAAAAGAAAAGATGAAACCACTTGGAACTAGAATTTATTCATGAAGAACAAACTCCGAAGGAAGGGATTACTCACTTTGAGTAAATAAGAATAAGATTTATTGTATGCTTATCCTTCATCAAAATAAATTTGTGACAAGCAATGGATTTTGCATACTACTTATTCTTCTTGAAAAGGATTGAGAAGTGACATATCGCAAACTTGAGAAGGTCTTCATGAACCGCTGGTAGGATTGGAAAGAACGAATGAATTAAAAATGATAATCAAGGAAAAAGAATCTTGAGTGAACCACCGTAAAAATTCGAAAATTGAATGACGAAAGAGAATGAATCACCGGGAAGAATTAGGAGAACAAATAAGCTATAGGGGATTTAGATTCAGAAGAACAAAGGGATCATGAGCTGATTAAGGAACACTTGAACGAAGCACCGGGATAATTGGATAACGATAGATGGAATGTGAGGACAAGAATTCTTCTAGAACGATGGCCTCCGAAAAACAACTCCTGACAAAACTCCGGATGGTTGAGAAAAGGGATATCTGACAAATGAAACAATTCGAGAGGATGATATGAAGCTAGAGCCACGAATCTTCAAGAGCACGGGCAAGATTTAGAGGAAAACTCTTCTTCAATCTGATGTGATCCATTCTTACGTCACAACTTGAAAAGAATTGAGAATAACTCCGGGAAAATTAGAAGAGTCAGGTAAGATCCTGGGAAAAGACCTGTGGGTTAGGGCCCACTGAAGAGAAAAACACCGTTGGAAAGGGATGTTGAACAGATAGATGGTGCACCGGAACACTTGAAATATTTGAATGAGGTGTCAACCTCGAATTAATTCAAACACAAACGAATCTCCTAAGATGTCTTGAATACTCCGGAAGGATAAACTGGGGAGAGACGAACGAGCAGTGAAAACACTGGAGCCAGGGGAAAGAATATAATCACTACCAAAAATTAAAATTTAATCCACCGGAAAAGATAAAGAGATGAAGAATGTCGAACGAGATGAGAATTCACCGGTTGAAATAATTAATGAAAGACTGAAGAGGCTCCACACGACTGAGATAGATGGTCGAGAGAGAGTCAGACTCCGGGAAGAAGAGGGTGGGAGGGCGGGAAAACAAAGGCAACTTCGAAGGGGAAATCGATGAATATCTTGAAGAGAAAACACCAGTTGAAATCATTGAGGAAAGAAGGCAAAGATTTTGCACGAGTAGGATGGATACTCGATTATGGGCTCCGGTTCCGAGAAGAAGAAGGGGTGGGCGGGTGGGAAAAAGACAACTGAGGATTGAACTCAAAGATGAAGAGGCTCGAGTTGACTTGACGAGAAATGCACCGGATGAAAAGAGCTGAGAGCCAACGATCGAAAAACCAACTGCGTGAACCTAAAGAAAAATTTGAAGGGGAAGAGGAGTAATTCAAAACACCTACGTCAAGATTCCTCACCAGAGCGATGAAGGGGCTGAGTAGTAAAAGAATTCCTACTCTCCGATATAACTAGACTCTGAAAACAGTTTATTCTAGACTCAACATCGGCCAAACTACACGATCAATCAAGGGGGCTCCTAAGGTCGGTCGAGACTCTGATACCAACTTGTCACGCCCAATATGCGACCCTATCCAAAAGGAACTCGAAGGTCCTACCAAGGATAGACCCGCATATTGAAACGCTTTTGCAAGGTGGATATCATTACATCAACATTACATAATAGATGGGGATACATACATAAGGCATACAATGCCACACGAATACAACATCACAATACATAAGAGCATCATCCGACTACGGATGAAACACAAACAGAAACTCAAACGACATCCACCCTGCTAGCCCAGGCTGCCGACCTGGAACCTATCCTTGATCGAAGAAGAAGCAGAAGAAGAACTCAATGCAAGCAAGCATCGCTCTCGCGTCATGATCATCGCATAAACCTGTACCTACAACTGTTGTTGTAGTAATCTGTGAGCCACGAGGACTCAGTAATCCCATTACCATGGGTATCAAGACTAGCAAAGCTTAATAGGAAAAGGAAGGGGTAAAGTGGTGAGGCTGCAGCAGCGACTAAGCATATGAGGTGGCTAACATACGCAAATAAGAGCGAGAAGAGAGCAAGCGGAACGGTCATGAAGCTAGCAATGATCAAGAAGTGATCCTGAACTCCTACTTACGTCAAACATAACCCAGAAACCATGTTCACTTCCCGGACTCCACCGAGAAGAGACCATCACGGCTACACACGTGGTTGATGCGTTTTAATTCGGATCTGGTGTCAAGTTATCTACAACCGGACATTAACAAATTCCCATCTGCCTATAACCGCAGGCACGGCTTTCGAAAGATTATACCCTGCAGGGGTGTCCCAACTTAGCCGATGACAAGCTCTCGCGATCAACGAAGGAATAGACCTTCTCCCAGGAAGACCCGATCAGATTCGGAATCCCGGTTTACAAGACATTTCGACAATGGTAAAACAAGACCAGCAAAGCCGCCCGATGCGCCGACAATCCCGATAGGAGCTGCACATATCTCGTTCTCAGGGCACACCGGATGGTTCAGCCTACGAGTAAAACCAGCCCTCGAGTTGCCCCGAGGTGGCCCCGCAGTCTGCCTGGTTCGGACCAACACTTAGACAAGCACTGGCCCGGGGGGGCTAAAATAAAGATGATCCTCGGGTTGGCCGACCCAAGGGAAAGGGATAGGTGGTGGTGAGGCAAATGATAAAATCAAGGTTGGGCCTTGCTGGAGGAGTTTTATTCAAAGCGAACTGTCAAGGGGGTCCCATAAATCACCCAACCGCGTAAGGAACGCAAAATCCGGGAACATAACACCGGTATGACGGAAACTAGGGCGGCAGGAGTGGAACAAAACACTAGGCAAAAGGCTGAGTCTTCCACCCTTTACCAAGTATATAGATGCATTAATAATATAAGAGATATTGTGATATCCCAACATAAACCTGTCCACCATGGAGAAATCTTCAACTTCACATGCAACTAGCAACGCTATAAGAGGGGTTGAGCAAAGCGGTAACATAGCCAAGCAATGGTTTGCATAGGAAAGGTGTCAAAGGTTAGAGGTTCATGGCAATTTAGGACGGCTTGATAAACAGGTGATAGGTAGCGCAGCAAAGCGATAGAACGAAGCACCTCGCATAGCAATGATAGTAGTGAGATCCAGGGTAGCGGTCATCTTGCCTGAAATCCCGCTAGGAAGAAGAACAAATCCATGAAGAAGATGAACGGATGAAGCCAAACCAAGCGTAGACGAACGAATCCTCACGATCGCAACGAAACAGGAACTAACAAGAAGAAGCACACAACATGGTAAACACACCACAAATGAACAAGACATGATGCACAACAAGCATGATGCATGACAAAACTACATGAAGCTACTCATGGCAAGGGATGATGCAAACCAGAGCAACACATCAAGGCAAGTTTAAATGAGGCCAGGAACAACATATGACAATTCCGGTAAGTCCTCATATGCAAATTTTGAAGTTGGTCCAGATCTTAACAAACCTTAAGTTGAAGTTGTTAAACAGCAAGTTAAGATGCAACAAGATGATCTACACGAGATTCTAGTCAAGTTACATATAAAGTTCATTTAATTCGGAGCTACGACCTAGAAGATATGAGCAAAACAAGTTAAACATGGCATTGATGCAAAATGCACCCAAACATCAAGCAAACACTCCTAAACAAGGATGCAACATGATAATATGAAGCTACATGCAAAATCAAGCAAGTTTCATATAGAGCACAATTAAAACGGAGCAACGGTTTAACACACACACTATACAAGTTTAAAGGACAAGTTGTCCAAAACAGCAACTAGGCATATTGCAAGCATCAAAACAACATGCTACAACACCCCAACATGATAACAAAAGGCATGTACATGATGTACAGGTAAAGCATTACAAAACATGAATACTGAGCTATCTCTAGAAATCACTAGAACATGCTCAAACACACATGGTAAGATTGCAAGTTATAACAATTCCAGACTTTGCAGAAAATAACATCACGATGCAATGTTCAGAGCTATCAAACAATATGTTACAGGAACTTATCATGGCAAACAAAGGCATGGCATGGATCTACTAAATGCATAGATGAAAAGTCCCTTACTGACCATAAGCCAAAAAGGATCAGAAAATATGATGGCACCCACGTAAACATAGCAAGTTATAATACAGATTCAACATGGCAGAAACAGAATTATGAAGGCATGTAGATGAGCTTGTACCACTCACCACAGAGCAAAACATGGCATGACAAGGCACCCAACAGTAAGAAGACATATTTGTAAAGCAAAGCATGGCAATAGCAAGTCCATAGGGTTCATGGAACACTAGCAACAATCATAGAAACAACTGAACTTAATGTTAACAGGCTGACAGCAACATTATGAAGCAACTTTGGAGCAAGATATGAATAAGCTACAGCAAGCTATAAATGCCACTAGGGGCATGAATGGATAGAGGATGACATGTAGATCAAAACATGTTTATAGAACATCTCCAGATCATGCATAGCATGATTAGTAGCAACATGTTTATATAGCATCACGAAATAACAGATTCAGCCTAGCAAAACAGCAACATCATGTACCCTACTTAACAAGCTCGATTCACTCACCACAAGTCATTGCTTGACAAGATAAGCATAGCATCATCAAGAAGACATGTTTATGAAACAAACCAAGTCAAGAACAAGTCCATAGCATGCAAGGATCAACTATAGCAAGCTTGGCCAAATTGAATAACACGTAAACAATCTGCCAGGAAACATTTTGAAGAAAAAGTAAAGCACGAAAATTACATGCTAGACTAATCCATAATTGCAACCAAGGGCATTAATGGATAGACAATAACCACATGTTCAAAACATCCTTACTGAAGTATCTCAAAATATGCATGGATCTCTCTGTAGCATCAAGTTTACATGGCATCAAAATAACAGCAGAACAGGGACTAAAATCAGCAACATCATGATGCCTAGTTTGCATGCTTGTGCTAGTCACCACATTGATCACAAAAATACATGGTAAGCACCTCTGTAAAGAAGACATGTCATAGATCAAAACACATGTAGACATCAACCTCATAGGATGCACACATCAATCATGGTAAAAATGACAAAAGAGCTCGTTCTGTTAACAGACAGCAGAAAACATCATGAAACACTCTTACAATGATGATTCGGGCATCTAGATGACCTCGAATGAATATGATGCAATGGAATGAAATGATGTACTCTTTGAGACGAACAATTTGACATATTACACGCACAAAACGGAGCTACGGATGCAGAGATATGATGGCATGAACATGGCATGAAAATATACAGATCTGAGGACTTAGGCAAATTTTGGAGGGGGAAAGTCAACCTCGTGCACGAATTCCGATGCAGGGCCAGATCTCGCCGGAGAAGGCGGGCGGAGCAGTGGGGAAGAGCGGCGCCGGCGTGGAGGGCTCGGGGTGGCTTGGCGGATGCGGATCCGGCCGGTCCCGTCCCGGATCCGGCCGGGAATGGAGGCGACCAGGCGCGAACGGCGCGGGCGGCGGCCGGCGAGGGCGCGGCCGGACGGCGGGGGGGCGGGCCTCGCGGCGGCGGCGGAGCCGGGGCACACGCGGGCGGGCTCTTTGGCGGGAGAGGCGGCGGAGGGCGCGGCGTGCGGGGCGGCACCCGCGGCGGCGGCCGGGGCGGCGGCCGGCGGCGACGGTCGCCGGCGGAGACGAGCAGGCGGCGGAGCGGGGATCCGGCGGCGGTGCGAGGCGCGGGCCGGGCGGCGGCGGCGCGAGGGCCCGCGCGGGCCCGTGATGGGCTCCGCGGGCCGCGGCAGCTGAGAACGGCGACTCGCCACGTGGCGACGGCTGATTCGCGGGACGGCGGCGGCGGACGTGTCCGGCGCGACGCGGACACGTCCGGTGGCGGCGGAGGGCGATTTCTAGGGTTGGACTGCGAAAATCCGGGGGAGTGCACATATTTATAGGTAGAGGGAGCTAGGAGTGTCCAAATGAGGAGCGGTTTTCGCCCACACGATCGTGATCGAACGACCGAGAGCATGGTGGGGAGTTAGATGGGTTTTGGGCCAGTTTGAAAGGGGTGTTGGGCTGCAAAGAGAAAGGGGCTATACGGTTACCCGGTTAACCGTTGGAGTACCAAACGACCTCCAAATGGCACGAAACTCGACAGGCGGTCTACCGGTGCTATACCAAGGCCGCTTGGCAAGACTCGGTCCATTCCGAGAAAGTTTAACACCCACACACAATAGGAGACAAAAGGGGAACGCCGGAGGGCATAGGAGCGCCGGATTGCAAAACGGACAACGGGAAATATGCTCGGATGCATGAAATGAACACGTATGCAATGCAATGCACCTGATGACATGATAAAATGCAACACGCAAGCAAATGACATGGCAATGACGGCAAATAACTGGCAGACACCTGGCGCATCGAATCCGGGTCGTTACAGTACCAGGAGTGCCGAAAGGGGTCCGGGGGTCGACCAGGGGTCCACCTACCCCGGGGGGCACATGGGCTGTAGGGGTGTGCGCCTTGGCCTATATGGGCCAAGGGCACCAGCCCCAAGAGGCCCATGCGCCAAGAGATAAGGGAAAGGGAGAGTCCTAAAGGGGGAAGGCACCTCCTAGGTGCCTTGGGTAGGATGGACTCCTCCCTAGTCGCACCCTTCCTTGGAGGAAGGGCCAAGGCTACGCCCCCCCCCCCTCTCCCTTGCCCCTATATATAGTGGAGGGGAGGGAGGGCAGCCGCACCTGAAGCCCTGGTGCCTCCCTCCCTCCCGTGACACCTCCTCCTCTCCCGCAGGTGCTTGGCGAAGCCCTGCAGGATTGCCACGCTCCTCCACCACCACCACGCTGTTGTGCTGCTGCTGGATGGAGTCTTCCTCAACCTCTCCCTCTCTCCTTGCTGGATCAAGGCATGGGAGACGTCACCGGGCTGTACGTGTGTTGAACGCGGAGGTGCCGTCCGTTCGGCACTAGGATCTCCGGTGATTTGGATCACGACGAGTACGACTCCTTCAACCCCGTTTTCTTGAACGCTTCCGCTTAGCGATCTACAAGGGTATGTAGATGCACTCTCCTTCCCCTCGTTGCTGATTTCTCCATAGATAGATCTTGGTGACATGTAGGAATTTTTTTTTGAATTTCTGCTACGTCCCCCAACATTTCAGTGCTTGCAGAGAATACCTTACTGAAAACCGCTTGTCATCCTTCTGCTCCTCATTGGATTCGACACTCTTACTTATCGAAAGGACTACGATAGATCCCCTATACTTGTGGGTCATCAATCTTCTAGGCCCGGGGACTGACAAGAGATAAAAACCATAACCCCCCGAGTGGCGAGACCGAACCAAGGTCGGGTAGCAGTCTAGGACTGCCCCGTGATCGGCTCGAGAATGGAGGCTCAACCCAGCGGAGAAAAAGGACGATGGGTCTCAACAATTGCCAGCGGCGACGAGAGGAACACTCATTACTGCTGACTGAATTCACGAATTAACCAAAAAAAATCTGACGTGGATGTTCGCCAGGGTTTGTTACTGGGGGCAAACAATTTGGTTAGCTGGGGAACTCCTCCCAGGGCGGTTGTTTAGTTTGCTGGGACCACCTCCTAGGGTGTACGATCGCAATATAGTGGTGTTCAAAAGGAAATCCAAATCTTCGTGTAAAATCCAACGTTGTAGGAGCTAGATGACACATAGTTATTTTCTCATCTAGATGAGAGCTATGCACACTTTTTTAAATAAGTATCAGTGCATTTTTCCAAAAAAAAAGAAAGAAAAAGGATCAGCACAAATCTTTCTTGAACATCTCAACACCCCTTTATTAACAGGTAATCAAAACAGTATCACTTACAAGCAAAGGAATGATGGCCTCAGCTGGCTCATCAAACCAAGATTTTTTTTGGAGGGGGGGGGGGGGGGGGGGGGGGGGAATTTGCAAAGTTTGTTCATCTACAGCAGAATTAACTTCTATACGGTGGTGTTCAAACCGCACACGAAAGAGATCCCTTGCCATATGATAATAGTCATCAAGAATAGCTGCCGATGTTCCTGAAGAGTTACCTCCATCTTGCATCGTAGAGATTAGATCACTATTGTCCGAATTTATTATCCACTTGTTGCAACCCATAGACGTGGTCAAGTTCAGACCAAACCGAAGGGCAAGAGCCTCGACCATGAACACATCCATGCAAACACCGACAACATTATTGCTTGCCACTATGAAAATTACCAGCACTATCGCGCAAAATAGCTCCAACCGTACCTTGGAGCAAGTCCGGATCAAATGAGGCATCGACATTTAGTTTGGTATATCCCGGCGACGATTTCGTCCATGGGTTCCTTTTCTTCTTAAGTGACTTGGCCGCCGCAGCAAATTAATTCCCAGCAAGGGCTCGGACTGAAAGAACAATCTGGGATGGTTGTTGAGTCTCTCCCACCATAGAAACCAGCAGGTGATAGCTATGATCAAGTTACCATTCCTCTGACCAAGGACTATGGTCTCGTCCACAGGAGACAGGAGATGTTCTAGGATCGCTTCTCCCGCATGCGTACCTGAATCAAATCCATCTGTTTCACTTCGCTTCATAAGTTTGTTCTTCTGTTAGTCTTCAACCGTCCCTCGGCACCTCGGCCGCTCGGGATTCAGGATCAAGGATGCCTTGTTTGTTGTCGCCATTGCGTGTGGCAGGCCAGCAACCTACTGTTGTGTCGTGTGCCCGTGCCGGCGACCCAGCTATCCGGCATCCGATGGGAGCAAGTTCATCCGTTCTTTCAAAAAATCCCAGCTACCTATTCATCCATGATCCATCCCCCAATTTCAGTGTACACGATTAGGGTTTCGATGTATAAATTTTAATTTAGTCTGTCACAAGTACGTATTCATCCATCCTAATTTTGTGTGTCCTATTCATGCCTAGGGTTCTCATGTATAAATTTCTAATTCTTCGTGTTCTCTTTTCTTCATAATTTTAGGATATTAGCCCGCCTTACAATGTTGTCTAAGACCCGTAAAAGAAACAATGTTCTCTAAGAAGCATTTGCCGGGTGCTTAAAAAAGAAGAAAAGAAAGAAAGAAAGTGATCTGAAAATTCAAACACTGAAGGGGCCCATGTCGTCGACCTAGGGCCTTCCGAAACGTAGAACCAAACCTACACGCACCGCATTACGCCAATTATCTCTCCCTCTAATCCTCTGACAATTTCCTTTATAATGACTGTCAATAACTAAATCCTTATCACGAATGAGACCGAATTTTGCTCTTCTCTCCCTGTATCCTGATCCTCACCAGATCAGGTCATGCATGATAATTGGCTCGGTATATCCTCCTGGATCACTTTATGCTTGTTGACCTGTACATCTTGCATCACTTTCCAAGCAACAAAGGCATGCAAGTCTCAAATTCCAAAAAGGCCATATCCCCTTAGCTGTTCTGAACCGAAATACACCTACTCCCAAACGATCACACCGACCCATGCAACCTCCGTGCATGTCGGGATAATCTTGTGACGCTAGCTAACTCATGCAACTCCCGTGCATGTCGGAATATATTTTCGGGGCAAATCCATTAAGAATTTAAGATCACGTTGCCCGCGCTTTTTTCGTCTGCATGCAAACGAGAACCACTGCCCTCTGCCTCCATGGAAGAGAAGAAGCCGCGGCGGCAGGGAGCCGCAGTACGCGATGGCATCGTGCAGTACCCGCACCTCTTCATCGCGGCCCTGGCGCTGGCCCTGGTCGTCATGGACCCCTTCCACCTCGGCCCGCTGGCTGGGATCGACTACCGGCCGGTGAAGCACGAGCTGGCGCCATACAGGGAGGTCATGCAGCGCTGGCCGAGGGACAACGGCAGCCGCCTCAGGCTCGGCAGGCTCGAGTTCGTCAACGAGGTGTTCGGGCCGGAGTCCATCGAGTTCGACAGCCAGGGCCGCGGGCCCTACGCCGGGCTCGCCGACGGCCGCGTCGTGCGGTGGATGGGGGACAAGACCGGGTGGGAGACGTTCGCCGTCATGAATCCTGACTGGTAATTGGCTTACTGCAGATAAATCCATAGCTTACCTGTGTGTTTGCAAACTAAAATGATTTCTTGGGAAAAAAAAAGGTCGGAGAAAGTTTGTGCTAACGGAGTGGAGTCAACGACGAAGAAGCAGCACGGGAAGGAGAAGTGGTGCGGCCGGCCTCTCGGGCTGAGGTTCCACAGGGAGACCGGCGAGCTCTTCATCGCCGACGCGTACTATGGGCTCATGGCCGTCGGCGAAAGCGGCGGCGTGGCGACCTCCCTGGCAAGGGAGGTCGGCGGGGACCCGGTCCACTTCGCCAACGACCTCGACATCCACATGAACGGCTCGATATTCTTCACCGACACGAGCACGAGATACAGCAGAAAGTGAGCGGAGTACTGTCGCTGATCTCCATTTTTGTTCTTGAGATGTTGTGTTTGAGTGTCTGACACCATGACTGATCATGCAGGGATCATTTGAACATTTTGCTAGAAGGAGAAGGCACGGGGAGGCTGCTGAGATATGACCGAGAAACCGGTGCCGTTCATGTCGTGCTCAACGGGCTGGTCTTCCCAAACGGCGTGCAGATTTCACAGGACCAGCAATTTCTCCTCTTCTCCGAGACAACCAACTGCAGGTGAGATAAACTCAGGTTTTCAGTATGATCCGGCTCGAGAGATCCAGGAACTGATGACGGATCATGCATGCACGCTAGGATCATGAGGTACTGGCTGGAAGGTCCAAGAGCGGGCCAGGTGGAGGTGTTCGCGAACCTGCCGGGGTTCCCCGACAACGTGCGCCTGAACAGCAAGGGGCAGTTCTGGGTGGCGATCGACTGCTGCCGGACGCCGACGCAGGAGGTGTTCGCGAGGTGGCCGTGGCTGCGGACC
Organism: Triticum aestivum; assembly: GCF_018294505.1. NCBI lineage: Eukaryota > Viridiplantae > Streptophyta > Magnoliopsida > Poales > Poaceae > Triticum > Triticum aestivum. The sequence goes on from NC_057804.1 coordinate 454,089,112, forward strand.
GCCTACTTCAAGATCCCGGTGTCGATGAAGACGCTGGGGAAGATGGTGAGCATGAAGATGTACACGCTTCTCGCGCTCCTCGACGGCGAGGGGAACGTGGTGGAGGTGCTCGAGGACCGGGGCGGCGAGGTGATGAAGCTGGTGAGCGAGGTGAGGGAGGTGGACCGGAGGCTGTGGATCGGGACCGTTGCGCACAACCACATCGCCACGATCCCTTACCCGCTGGACTAGAGGGAGTGTGCAGTGTCCATTTGCTGGTTTATATTAGCAAGGAGGTGTATCAGTTTATGGTTTGCTTGTTTATTGGGTTCGTGTGATGATCATATTGTGAATTTGACGATGGATTCTTTTTCTTTTGTGACAAGAACTCTGATCTTTATAAAGGCTCACGAGAAGTATATAAGCATAATAAAAATTATATCAAGGTCCTTGAATCGTCGAACAACCATTGCCGCCATCAGAACAAGCCGTTGTCGTCGCTTCTGCTGGAGCCGGCCTAATGTTGTAGATCAGCGCCTTCTAGTTGCAGTCGTCACCGTCAAAGCCTTGAATCGATCTAAAGAATCCTACACCAAATCTTGCCATCGCGTATGCACGACGAGAAACCCTAACCTCACCGCACCGAGAAGCTAGCGGGAATCAAAGACAGGGCTCCATCTAATCCGCCCCTACTTACGAACTTGAGGAGGATCAAAACCTATAGAAGAGTAATGATGAGTGGATTTCTCAGTCATTTTCATCCATGTTTAAACCGGATATTCTCAGATTTTTTCGAGATAATCACTTCAATTTGCCTACTAATGACTAAAATAATTGCATAAGATTGCAAATCACATTGATTATTTTATTTCATGCAAAAATTTGCTATTTTCGGTGATAAATTAGGCCATAAAAGGGACATAATGGCTCAAGATCAAACTCAATCAGTCGGAGCCGTGTAGCAGCTTCCAGAGGAAGAGACAACATGCGGTACAAACATGGCTACTCGTATCGATACTCGTACCAAGCGCCAACGACCCCATGACGTATCCCTAACGACTTCCATAAAAGGGCCATTGGCTGATTCGCATCGGAGACGCCTCTAAACCCTATTTTGCCACTCAGCACCCTATAAAAGAGATGAAAACCCTTCAGGGGGGAGGAGGGTGGGAGCGTCCATCCATGCCACGAAGAGTCGCTAGCATGTCGTCATTCCCTACAGCTGCCATAGCCATCTCCATCTCCATAGCCTCCGTCTTTGTCAACCATGTTACTTGTAACCAAGAGTACATTGCGATCGCATGCATTGTATGACTTATAATCATTCATCTTCAAGTATCAATCTTTACAATGACCATTAATGTATTGTAGTGAGTAGTCTCCTCGAGTTAAGTATCAATCTTTATAATGACCATTGCTTGTATTGTGGTGAATAGTTTCCTCGGGGTAAGGACCGAGGCGTAGCCTCATAGCCCCAGGTCATATACACGCATTAGCGGATCGTTAGTTTAGTTTGATGTTAACGTTATTATTATGTGTTGCACAATGGTTTTGTGTCTTGTCTCTGCCTCAATCCTAGTACTTGCGTGTACACCCAAGATAGCGAAGATCGAACAAGGAGAGATTATAGGTAGAGAAGAGTGAAAGGTTATAATGAAGATGGGTGACAGTAAGATTACTATGGTAGCTGGAAGTGAGTCTCTGGGGGTACATACGATGCATCCATTAAATGCCTAAAGTGTGTTGGTATGAATACTCCTTAATAAATGAGATAACCCCACGAGTCGGAAGGGCCTTCGATGGAAAATAGAACCTCAATGCGCTTGCAGTCGATCGTGGATTTATTTGGATGCATCTCCCACAACAAACCATTGACAAGATATATATAGCAGTGTTTACCAGAGCCATATCAATTATCTAGATGAGATCCCCATCGCAGATATTTTTGATTGTAGGTGAAACCTTTAGCCCTGGCCCTCTACGAAATTGGTCCAGAAAACTGGAAATATTTGAGATAAGAAGTTATTGCAGAAATCCGTAACCACCACTTCCCATAAACCTAGGGTCTCTAGGGGAAAATGGCACTATATACATATGAAAACCGGATTGAGGGTAATCAACTAACTTGAAGAAGAAGCACCTGCGAATTCTAAAAACCATAACCTATCTGCCATCCGGTGTGTGATGCACCAGGATTTTCCTCCCCGCCACTGGCCGCCTGAGCGGTCGAAGGATCCACGGACTCACATATGGAGATCGAGGAGAGGAAGGCTTTTCCCTAGTCACCTTGCAAGAGGGGAAAGAAAAATTTGACACTAGATTCTTGGTATAAGAGGAACACATGTAAGATGTGCAAGGCCTTGTTTGGATTTAAAATTTACACTCTAGGGGGAGATGATTCTTTCATTAGGCCTCGGCCTTCGACGAAGTTCATTATGTTCCTTATCCAGCTCCCTCCCCTTCTCCCGCCTCCCATCCCTGTGGTCCTTCACTTTGGCTCGGCCATGGGGGACTGTAGGCACAAACCCTAGGTCTGCTTCCTGTCCTTGGTCGGCCTCGAAGGATGTGGTTGTTCTCCGGTGGGTGATGACAGTACTCCATTGCCACTCCAACGACCATCAGCGCTGTTGGAAATATGCCCTAGAGGCAATAATAAATTGGTTATTATCATATTTCCTTGTTCATGATAATCATTTATTATCCATGCTAGAATTGTATTGATCGGAAACTCAGATACATGTGTGGATACATAGACAAAACCGTGTCCCTAGTAAGCATCTACCGGACTAGCTCGTTGATCAAAGATGGCTATGGTTTCCTAGCCATGGACATGAGTTGTCATTTGATAACGGGATCACATCATTAGGAGAATGATGTGATGGACAAGAACCAAACTATAAACATAGCACATGATTGTGTCAAGTTTATTGCTATTGTTTTCTACATGTCAAGTATATGTTCCTATGACCATAAGATCATGCAACTCACTGATACCGTAGGAGTACCTTGTGTGTACCAAACATCGCAATGTAACTGGGTGACTATAAAGGTGCTCTACGGGTATCTTCGAGGGTGTCTATTGAGTTGGCATGGATCAAGACTGGGATTTGTCACTCCGTATGACGGAGAGGTATCCTAGGTCCCACTCGGTAATACAACATCGCAAGAAGCTTGCAAGCAATGTGACTAATGATTTAGCCACGTGATCTTGTATTACGGAACGAGTAAAGAGACTTGCCGGTAATGAGATTGAACTAGGTATGGAGATACCGACGATCGAATCTCGGGCAAGTAACATACCGATAGACAAAGGGAACTACATACGGGATTAGTTGAATCCTTGACATCAAGATTCGACCGATAAGATCTTCGTAGAATATGTGGGAACCAATATGGGCATCCAGGTCCCGCTATTGGTTATTGACCGTAGATGTGTCTCAGTCATGTCTGCATAGTTCTCGAACCCGCAGGATCTACACACTTAACGTTCGGAGACGATATAAGTATAGTTGAGTCATTATGGTGGTTATCGAAGGTTGTTCAGAGTCCCGAATGAGATCTCGGACATGACGAGGAACTCCGGAATGGTATGGAGGTGAAGATTGATATATTGGACGAAGGGTATTGGAGTCCAGAACTGTTCCGGGGGTATCGGGTGATGACCAGCATCACCGAAAGGGGTTTCGGGGGGCCCCGGCAAGTGTTGGGGGCCCCATGGTCCAACGGGAGGGGTCAAACCAGCCCATTGAGGGGCTCAGCACCCCCCCTCACTCATCTCACATAACCAGGAGGGTTGGGGGTGCCCCTCTAGGGTTCCCTCCACCTGGCTTGTTGGGCAAGTCACCCTAGGGGAGATCCCATCTGCCCTGGCCGCTGCCGCCCCTTTGGGAAATCCTAGGGACGCCACCCCCTCCTCCCTTCCCCTATATATAGAGAGGTAGAGATAGGGCAGCCGCACCCCTTGAGCACATCTCCATGCCACAGTGCTGCCCTTCCTCTCCCTCATAGCCCTCTTCTTCTCCGTAATGCTTAGCGAAGCTCTGCCGAGATTTCTCCACCACCACCACCACCATGCCATCGTGCTACTGAAGGAATTGAGCTACTACTTCACCATCACTCGCTGGACCGAGGAGGTGAAGGCTTCATCAAGCCGTACTTGTGTTGAACATGGAGATCGAGAGTTCGCGGGATGGATCATGATTGGATCGCGAAGACGTTCGACTACATCAACCGTGTTTCTTAACGCTTCCGCTTAGCGATCTACAAGGATATGTAGATCCAATCTCTCCTCTCGTACATGGTCATCTCCTAGATTGGATCTTGGTGAGAATAGGAATTTTTTTGTTTCCCATGCAACGTTCCCCAAAAGTGGTATCGGAGCTAGGTCTATGCGTAGATGACATCACGAGTAGAACACAAAGGAGTTTGTGGGCGTTGATATTCAGATTGCTTCCTTCCTTGGTATTTTCTTGATTCAATGGTATTATGGGATGAAGCGGCCCGGACCAACCTTACATGTCCACGTACATGAGACCGGTTCCATCGACAGACATGTGACTTTGTTGCATAAAGATGGCTGGCGGGTGTCTATCTCTTTGAATCAGATTCGACAAAGGCGGTCCTTGTATAAGGTTAAATAACAAATTGCATATCACCGTTGTGTCTTTGCGTAGGTAAGAATCGTTCTTGCTAGATACCCATAGCATCCACGTAAAACATGCAACAACAATTAGAGGACGTCTAACTTGTTTTTGCAGGGTATGTTGTGATATGATATGGCCAAAGACATGATGAAATATATTTGATGTATGACATGATCATGTTTGCAATAGTTTATATCGACTTGCATGTCGATGCATACGGCAACCGGCAGGAGCCATAGGGTTGTCTTTAATTATTGTATGACCCGTGTGTCAATCATTAATCGCTATGTAATGATTTACTTTATTGCTAAGCAGTAGCAATAGTAGTAGAAACATGGTTGGCGTGACAACCCCAATGGCGACACGATGATGGAGATCATGATGATGGAGATCATGGTGTCATGCCGGTGACGATGGAGATCATGTCGGTGCTTTGGAGATGGAGATCAAAATCACAAGTTGATGGCCATATCATGTCACTAATGATTTGCATGTGATGTTAACCCTTTTATGCATCTTATTTTGCTTAGGACGATGGTAGCATCATAAGGTGATCCCTCACTAAAATTTCAAGATAAAATTGTGTTCTCCCCAAGTGTGCATCATTGCGAAGGTTTGTCATTTCGAAGCACCACATGATGATCCGGTGTGATAGACTCTACGTTAGCATACAACGGGTGCAAGCCAGTTTTGCACATGCGGAACATTTGGGTTAATCTTGACAAGCCTAGCATGTACAGACATGGCCTCAGAACAAAAAGACCGAAAGGTCAAACATGAGTCATATAGTAGATATGATCAACATGTAGATGTTCACCATTGAAACCACCTCATCTCACGTGATGATCAGACTTGGGTTGGTGAATTTGGGTCATGTTACACTCGAATGACCGGAGGGATGTCAATTTGAGTGGGAGTTCTTAAGTAATTTGATTAATTGAACTCACTATCATGAACAATAGTCTAAGTTGTCTTTGCAAATTATGTTATAGATCAATAGCTCGCGTTGTAGCTCCCTGTTTAATACGTTCCTAGAGAAAGACTAAGTTGAAAGATAGTGTAAGCAATTATGCGGACTAGGTTTGTAGTCTGAGGATTGTCCTTACTGTTGTACATAAGGTTTATGTCCTTGATGCACCGCTCGGTGTGCCAACCCCTCTAGCGTTGTCTATGGATGTTGTGAACATCTGGCAAACACGTTCTGATCACTACTTGATAGTTTAGTGTGCCATGCTTTACGGCTTAGAATCGGGGCTCCAAAGGCATTTCGAACGCCATGGAACATATGAGATGTTCCAAGAGTTGAAATTGGTATTTCAGGCTCGTGCCCGTGTTGAGAGGTATGGAACCTCTAACAAGTTCTTTGCCTACAAGATGGAGGAGAATAGCTCAGCCAGTGATCATGTGCTCAGAATGTCTGGGTGCTATAATCGCTTGAATCAAGTGGGAGTTAATCTTCCAGATAAGATAGTGATTGGCAGAGTTCTCCAGTCACTATCACCAAGCTAATAGAGCTTCGTGATGAACTATGACATGCAAGGGATGAAGATGAACCCGGAGCTGTTCGCAGGTGCTTAAGGTCACGAAGGTAGAAATCAAGAAGGAGCATCAAGTGTTGATGGCTAACAAGACCACTGGTTTCAAGAAGGGCAAGGGCAAGAAGGGAAAATTCATGAATGGCAAGCCAGTTGCCGCTCTAGTGGAGAAACCCAAGGTTGAACTCAAACCCGAGACTAAGTGCCTATAGTGTAAGGGAAACGGTCACTGGTAGCGGAACTGCCCCAAATACTTGGTAGATAAGAAGGCTGGCAAATTCAACAAAAGTATATTTGATATACGTGTTATTGATGTGTACCTTACTAGTACTCCTAGTAGCACTTGGGTATAAGATACCGGTTCAGTAGCTAATATTGGTAACTTGAAAAAAAGCTGTGGAATAAATGGAAACTAGCTAAGAGCAAGGTGATGATGTGTGTTGGAAGTGTTTCCAAGGTTGATGTGATCATCATCGCACGCTCCCTCTACCTTCGGGATTAGTGTTAAACCTAGATAAATGTTATTTGGTGTCTGCGTTGAGCATGAACATGATGAGATCGTGTTTATTGTAATGCAGTTATTCATTTAAGTCAGAGAATAATGGCTATTCTATTTACATGAATAATATCTTCTATGGTCATGCACCCAATGTGAATGGTTTATTAAATCTCGATCGTAGTGATACACATGTTCATAATATTGATGCCAAAAGATGTGAAGTTAACAATTATAGTACCACATACTCGTGGCACTGCTGCTTAAGTCATATTGGTGTAAAGCGCATGAAGAAACTCCATGCTGATGGACTTTTGGAGTCACTTGATTTTGAATCACTTGACACATGTGATGTTGGGGAACGTAGCATGCAATTTCAAGAAAAAATCCTACGTTCACGCAAGATCTATCTAGGAGATGCATAGCAACGAGAGGGGAAGAGTGTGTCCACGTACCCTCGTAGACCGAAAGTGGAAGCGTTAGGTTAACACGGTTGATGTAGTCGAACGTCTTCACGATCCAACCGATCTAGTACCGAATGTACGACACCTCCGCGTTTAGCACACGTTCAGCTCGATGACGTCCCTTGAACTCTTGATCCATCAAAAGGTCGAGGGAGAGTTTCATCAACATGACGGCGTGATGACGGTGATGGTGATGTGATCTGCACAGAGCTTCGCCTAAGCACTACGACGTTATGACCGGAGGTGTAAATTGTGGAGGGGGGCACCGCACACGGCTAAGAGAACAATTGATATCCCTTTAGGGTGCCCCCAGCCCCTGTATATAAAGGAGGGGAGGAGGAGGCCAGCGGCCAGGAGGGGCGCGCCATGGGTGGGAGTCCTACTAGGACTCCACTCCTAGTAGGATTCGCCCCCCCTTTTCCTTTCTTTCACCGGAGGGAAAAGAAAGGAGAGGGAGAGGGAGAGGGGAAGGGGCCGCCGCCCCTCCCCTAGTCCAATTTGGATTTCCATGAGGGTGTGCGTGGCCACCCCTTTTGGCCCTCCTATCTCTCCACTAAGGCCCATCTAGGCCCAATACTTCCCCGGGGGTTCCAGTAACCTCTCAGTACTCCAGTAAAATACCCGAACCACTCGAAACCATTCCGATGTCTGAATACTACCTTCCAATATATGAATCTTTACCTCTTGATCATTTCGAGACTCCTCTTCATGTCTGTGATCTCATCCGGGACTCCGAACAAACTTCGGTCACCAAAACACATAACTCATAATACAAATCGTCATCGAACGTTAAGCGTGCGGACCCTACGGGTTCGAGAACTATGTAGACATGACCGAGACACATCTCCATCAATAACCAATAGAGGAACTTGGATGCTCATATTGGTTCCTACATATTCTACAAATATATTTATGTGTCAAATCGCATAACAACATACGTTATTCCCTTTGTCATCGGTATGTTACTTGCCCGAGATACGATCGTCAGTATCCTCATACCTAGTTCAATCTCGTTACCGGCAAGTCTCTTTACTCGTTGCATAATGCATCATCCCGTAACTAACTCATTAGTCACATTGCTTGTAAGGCTTATAGTGATGAGCATTACCAAGAGGGCCCAGAGATACCTCTCCGATACACGGAGTGACAAATCCTAATCTCGATCTATGCCAACCCAACAAACACCTTTGGAGACACCTGTAGAGCATCTTTGTAATCACCCAGTTACGTTGTGACGTTTGATAGCACACAAGGTGTTCCTCCGGTATTTGGGAGTTGTATAATCTCATAGTCAGAGGAATATGTATAAGTCATGAAGAAAGCAATAACAATAAGACTTAACTATCATTATGCTAAGATAACGGATGGGTCTTGTCCATCACATCATTCTCTAATGATGTGATCCCGTTCATCAAATGACAACACATGTCTATGGTCAGGAAACATAACCATCTTTGATTAACGAGCTAGTCAAGTAGAGGCATACTAGTGACACTTTGTTTTGTCTATGTATTCACACATGTACTAAGTTTCCGGTTAATACAATTCTAGCATGAATAATAAACATTTATCATGATATAAGAAAATATAAATTACAAATTTATTATTGCCTCTAGAGCATATTTCCTTTAGTCTCCCACTTGCACTAGAGTCAATAATCTAGATTACACAATAATGATTCTAACACCCATGGAGTCTTGGTGTTGATCATGTTTTGCTCGTGGAAGAGGCTTAGTCAACGGGTCTAAAACATTTAGATCCATATGTATCTTGCAAATCTCTATGTCTCCCTCCTTGACTTGATCACGGATGGAGTTGAAGCATCTCTTGATGTGTTTGGTCTCTTGTGAAATCTGGATTCCTTCGCCAAGGCAATTGCTCAAGTGTTGTCACAAAAGATTTTCATTAGACCCGATGCACGAGGTATTACACCTAGATCAGATATGAATTCCTTCATCCAGACTCCTTCATTTGCTGCTTCCGAAGCAGCTATGTACTCTGCTTCACACGTAGATCCCGCCACGACGCTCTGCTTGGAACTGCACCAACAGACAGCTCCACCATTCAATATAAATATGTATCCAGTTTGCGACTTAGAGTCATCCGGATCAGTGTCAAAGCTTGCATCGATGTATCCATTTACGACAAGATCTTTGTCACCTCCATAAAGGAGAAACATATCCTTAGTACTTTTTAGGTATTTCAGGATGTTCTTGACCGTTGTCCAGTGATCCACTCCTGGATTACTTTGGTACCTCCCTGCTAAACTTATAGCAAGGCACAGACCAGGTCTGGTACACAACATTGCATACATAATGGAACCTATGGCCGAGGCATAGGAAATAATTTTCATTCTCTCTCTATCTTCTGAAGTGGTCGGGCATTGAGTCTGACTCAACTTCACACCTTGTAACACAGGCAAGAACCCTTTCTTTGACTGATCCATTTTGAACTTCTTCAAAACTTTATCAAGGTATGTGCTTTGTGAAAGTCCAATTAAGCGTCTTGATCTATCTCTATAGATCTTCATGCCCAATATATAAGCAACTTCACCGAGGTCTTTCATTGAAAAATTCTTATTCAAGTATTCTTTTATGCTATCTAGAAATTATGTGTTATTTCCAATCAACAACATGTCATACACATATAATATTAGAAATGGTACAGAGCTCCCACTCACTTTCTTGTAAATACAGGTTTCTCCAAAGTCTATATAAAACCATATGCTTTGATTACATTATCAAAGCATATATTCCAACTCCGAGAAGCTTGCACCAGTCCATAAATGGATCGCTGGAGCTTGCACACTTTGTTAGCACCTTTTGGATCGACAAAACCTTTTGGTTGCATCATATATAACTCTTCTTTAAGAAATCCATTAAGGAATGCAGTTTTGACATCCATTTGCCAAATTTCATAATCATAAAATGCGGCAATTGCTAACATGATTCGGACGGACTTAAGCATCGCTATGGGTGAGAAGGTCTCATCGTAGTCAACTCCTTGAACTTGTCGAAAACCTTTCGCAACAAGTCGAGCTTTGTATAAAGTAACATTACCATCAGTTTCAGTCTTCTTCTTGAAGATCCATTTATTTTTTATGGCTTGCCGATCATCGGGCAAGTCCACCAAAGTCCAGACTTTGTTCTCATACACGGATCCCATCTCAGAATTCGTGGCCTCAAGCCATTTCACGAAATCTAGGCTCATCATCACTTCCTCATAGTTCGTAGGTTCATCATGGTCTAGTAACATGACTTCCAGAATAGGGTTACCGTACCACTCTGGTGTGGACCATACTAGGGTTGACCTACGAGGTTCGGTACTAACTTGATTTGAAGTTTCATGATCATCATCATTAGCTTCTTCACTAATTGGTGTAGGAATCACTAGAAGTGATTTCTGTGATGAACTACTTTCCAATTCGAGAGAAGGTACAATTACCTCATCAAGTTCCACTTTCCTCCCACTCACTTCTTTCGAGAGAAACTCCTTCTCTAGAAAGGATCCATTCTTAGCAATGAATATCTTGCCTTCGGATCTATGATAGAAGGTGTACCCAACAGTTTCTTTTGGGTATCCTATGAAGACGCATTTCTCCGATTGGGTTCGAGCTTATCAGGTTGAAGCTTTTTCACATAATCATCACAGCCCCAAACTTTAAGAAACGGCAGCTTGGGTTTCTTGCCAAACCGCAGTTCATGTGGTGTCGTGTCAATGGATTTAGGTGGTGCCCTATTTAACGTGAATGCAACCGTCTCTAAAGCATAACCCCAAAACGATAACGGTAAATCAGTAAGAGACATCATAGATCACACCATATATAATGAAGTACGGTTACAACGTTCGGACACACCATTACGCTATGGTGTTCCAGGTGGCGTGAGTTGCGAAACTATTCCACATTGTTTCAAATGAAGAACAAACTTGTAACTCAAATATTTGCCTCCGTGATCAGATCATAGAAACTTTATTTTCTTGTTACGATGATTTTCCACTTCACTCTGAAATTCTTTGAACTTTTCAAATGTTTTAGACTTATGTTTCATTAAGTAGATATACCCATATCTGCTCAAATCATCTGTGAAGGCCAGAAAATAATAATACCCGTCGCGATCCTCAACACTCATCAGACCGCATACATTGGTATGTATTATTTCCAATAATCAGTGGCTCGCTCCTTTATTCTAGAGAACGGGGTCTTAGTCATCTTGCTCATGAGGCATGGTTCGCAAGCATCAAGTGATTCATAGTCAAGTGATTCCAAAAGCCCATCAGCATGGAGTTTCTTCATGCGCTTTACACCAATATGACCTAAACGGCAGTGCCACAAATAAGTTGCACTATCATTACTAACTTTGCATCTTTTGGCTTCAATATTATGAATATGTGTATCACTACGATCAAGATTCAACAAAAATAGACCACTGATCAAGGGTGCATGACCATAAAAGATATTACTTATATAAATAGAACAACCATTGTTCTTTGATTTAAATGAATAACCATCTTTCGTCAAACAAGATCCAGATATAATGTTCATGGTCAACCCTGGCACCAAATAACAACTATTTAGGTCTAAAACTAATCTTGAAAGTAGATGTAGAGGTAGCATGCCGATGGCGATCACATTGACCTTGGAACCATTTCCGACGCGCATCGTCACCTCGTCCTTTGCCAATCTTTAATCTGTAGCCCCTATTTCGAGTTGCAAATATGAGCAACAGACCCAGTATCCAATACCCAGGCACTAATACGAGCATTAGTAAGGTACACATCAATAACATGTATATCAAATATACCTTTCACTTTGCCATCCTTCTTATCCGACAAATACTTGGGGCAGTTCCACTTCCAGTGACCAGTCCCTTTGTAGTAGAAGCACTCAGTTTCAGGCTTAGGTCCAGACTTGGGTTTCTTCCCGGGAGTAGCAACTTGCTTGCTATTCTTCTTGAAGTTCCCCTTCTTCTCTTTGCCCTTTTTTCTTGAAACTATTGGTCTTGTTAACCAACAACACTTGATGCTCCTTCTTGATTTCTACCTCCGCAGCCTTTAGCATGGCGAAGAGCTCGGGAATTGTCCTTTCCATCCCTTGCATATTATAGTTCATCACGAAGCCTTTATAGCTTGGTGGCAGTGATTGAAGAACTCTGTCAATGACACTATCATCAAGAAGATTAACTCCTAGATGAGTCAAGTGGTTATGGTACCCAGACATTCTGAGTATGTGTTCACTGACATAACTATTCTCCTCCATCTTGCAGCTATAGAACTTATTGGAGACTTCATATATATCAACTCAGGCATTTGCTTGAAATATTAACTTCAACTCTTGGAACATGGCATATGCTCCATGACGTTCAAAACGTCTTTGAAGTCCCAATTCTAAGCCGTAAAGCATGGCACACTGAACTAGCGACTAGTCATCAGATCGAGCTTGCCAGACGTTCGTAACATTAGCATCTGCTCCTGCAGCAGGCCTTGCACCTAGCGGTGCTTCAAGGACGTAATTCTTCTGTGCAGCAATGAGGATAATCCTGAAGTTACAGACCCAGTCCGTGTAGTTTCTACCATCATCTTTCAACTTAGCTTTCTCTAGGAACGCATTAAAACTCAAGGGAACGGTAGCACAGGCCATTGATCTACAACAACATAGATATGCAAAAAAACTATCAAGACTAAGTTCATGATAAATTAAAGTTCAATTAATCATATTACTAAAGAACTCCACTTAGATAGACATCCCTCTAGTCATCTAAATGATCACATGATCCATATCAACTAAACCATTTCCGATCATCACATGAGATGGAGTAGTTTTCAATGGTGAACATATCTATGTTGATCATATCTACTATATGATTCACGTTCGACCTTTCGGTCTCAGTGTTCCGAGGCCATATCTACATATGCCAGGCTCGTCAGGTTTAACTCGAGTATTCTGCACGTGCAAAACTGGTTTGCACCCATTGTATGTGAAAGTGGAGCTTATCACACCCGATCATCATGTGGTGTCTCGACACGACGAACTGTAGCAACGGTGCATACTCAGGGAGAACACTTATACCTTGAAATTTAGTGAGGGATCATCTTATAATGCTACCTCCGTACTAAGCAAAATAAGATGCATAAAAGATACACATCACATGCAATCAAAATATGTGACATGATATGTCCATCATCATCTTATGCCTTTGATCTCCATCTCCAAAGCACCTTCATGATCTCCATTGTCACCGGCTTAACACCTAGATATCCATCGTAGCATCATTTTCGTCATGCCAACTATTGCTTCTAGGACTATTGCTACCGCTTAGTGATAAAGTAAATCAATTACATGGCAATTGCATTTCATACAATAAAGCGACAACCATAAGGCTCCTGCCAGTTGCCGATGACTTCTACAAAACATGATCATCTCATACAATAACTTATATCACATCATGTCTTGACCATATCACATCACAACATGCCCTGCAAAAACAAGTTAGATGTCCTCTACTTTGTTATTGCAAGTTTTACGTCGCTTCTACGGGCTTCTAGCAAGAACCGGTCTTACCTATGCATCAAAACCACAATGATTTTTCATCAAGTGTACAGTTTTAACCTTCAACAAGGACCGGCCGTAGTGAAACTCGATTCAACTAAAGTTGGGGAAACAGACACCTGCTAGCCACCTGTGTGCAAAGCACGTCGGTAGAACCGGTCTCATGAACATGGTCATGTAATGTTGGTCTGCGCCGCTTCATCCAACAATACCGCCGAATCAAAGTAAGACGGTGGTGGTAAGCAGTATGACTATTATCACCCAAAACTCTTTGTGTTCTACTCGTGCATATCATCTACATATAGACCTGGCTCGGATGCCACTGTTGGGGAATGTAGCATGCAATTTCAAAAAAATTCCTACGCTCATGCAAGATCTATCTAGGAGATGCAATAGCAACGAGAGGGGGAGAGTGTGTACACGTACCCTCGTAGACCGAAAGCGGAAGCGTTAGGTTAATACGGTTGATGTAGTCGAACGTCTTCATGATCCAACCGATCTAGTACCAAACGTACGGCACCTCCGAGTTCAGCACACATTCAGCTCAATGACGTCCCTCGAACTCTTGATCCAGCAGAGGGTCGAGGGAGAGTTTCGTCAGCATGATAGCGTGATGATGTTGATGGTGATTTGATCTGCGCAGAGCTTCGCCTAAGCACTACGAAGCTATGACCGGAGGTGTAAACTGTGGAGGGGGCACCGCACACGGCTAAGAGAACAATTGATATCCCTTTGGGGTGCCCCTGCCCCCGTATATAAAGGAGGGGAGGAGGAGGCCGGCGGCCAGGAGGGGCGCGCCATGGGGGGAGTCCTACTAGGACTCCACTCCTAGTAGGATTCGCCCCCCTTTCCTTTCTTTCACCGGAGGGAAAAGGAAGGAGAGGGAAAGGGGCGCGCCGCCCCCTTCCCTAGTCCAATTCGGACCGCCATGGTGGGGGCACGTGGCCACCCCTTTTGGACCTCCTCTCTCTCCACTAAGGCCCATGTAGGCCCAATACTTCCCCGAGGGGGGGGCGGTAACCCCTCGGTACTCCGGTAAAATACCCGAACCACTCGAAACCATTCTGATGTCCAAAGACTACCTTCAAATATATGAATCTTTACCTCTCGATCATTTCGAGACTCCTCATCATGTCTGTGATCTCATCTGGGACTCTGAACAAACTTCGGTCACCAAAACACATAACTCATAATACAAATCGTCATTGAACATTAAGCGATAAAAATCATCATCGAACGTTAAGCGTGCGGACCCTATGAGTTCGAGAACTATGTAGACATGACCGAGACACATCTCCAGTCAATAACCAATAGTGGAACCTGGATGCTCATATTGGTTCCTACATATTCTACGAAGATCTTTATCTGTCAAACCGCATAACAACATACATTATTCCCTTTGTCATCGGTATGGTACTTGCCCGAGATTCGATCATCGCTATCCTCATACCTAGTTTAATACCGTTATCGGCAAGTCTCTTTACGCGTTCTGTAATGCATCATTCCGTAACTAACTCATTAGTCACATAGCTTGCAAGGCTTATATTGATGAGCATTACCGAGAGGGCCAGAGATACCTCTCCGATACACGGAGTGACAAATCCTAATCTCGATCTATGCCAACCCAACAAACACCTTCAGAGACACCTGTAGAGCATATTTATAATCACCCAATTATGTTGTGACATTTGATAGCACACAAGGTGTTCCTCCGGTATTCGGGAGTTGTATAATCTCATAGTCAGAGGAACATGTATAACTCATGAAGAAAGCAATAGCAATAAAACTTAATGATCATTATGCTAAGCTAACGGATGGTTCTTGTCCATCACATCATTCTCTAATGATGTGATCCCATTTATCAAATGACAACACATGTCTATGGTCAGGAAACATAACCATCTTTGATTAACAAGCTAGTCAAGTAGAGGCATACTAGGGACACTTTGTTTTGTCTATGTATTCACACATGTACTAAGTTTCCGGTTAATACAATTCTAGCATGAATAATGAACATTTATCATGATATAAGGAAATATAAATAACAACTTTATTATTGCCTCTAGGGCATATTTCCTTCATGTGAACCATGCCTCATTGGCAAGATGACTAACACCCCATTTTCTGGAATAGTGGAACGGGCAAGTGACATGCTGGAAATCATACATACTGATGTGTGTGGTTAAATGAGTGTTGATGCGTGTAGTGGATATCGTTATTTCCTCACCTTCACCAATGATTTGAGTAGATATGGGTATATTTACTTAATAAAGCATAAGTATAAAATGTTTGAAAAGTTCAAGCAATTTCAGAGTGAAGTTGAGAATCATCATAACAAGAAGATTAAATTCCTACGATCTGATTGAAGGGGAGAATATCTGAGTTATGAGTTTGGCAATCACTCAAGACAATGTGGAATTGTTTCACAGTTGATGCCACCTAGAACACCATAGCGTAATGGTGTGTCCGAATGTCGTAATCGTACCTTATTAGATATGGTGCATTCTATGATGTCTCTTGCCACTATCGTTTTGGGGTTATGCATTAGAGACAACTACATTCACTTTAAATAGAGCACCATTTAAGTCCGTGGAGATGACACTGTATGAAGTGTGGTTTGGCAAGAAACCTAAGTTGTCGTTTCTTAAAGTTTGGGGCTGCGATTCTTATGTCAAACGGCTTCAGCCGAAAAAGCTCGAACCCAAAGCGGACAAATGCATCTTCATAGGATACCCAAAAGAGATGGTTGGGTATACCTTCTATCTCAGATCTGAGGGCAAAGTGTTTGTCGCTAAGAACGGTTCCTTTATCGAGAAAGAGTTTCTCTCGAAAGAACTGAGTGGGAGGAAGATAGAACTTGATGAGGTCGTTGAACCTTTAATTCAACCAGAAAGTAGCATAGCACATAAATATGTTTCCGTGGCACCTACGACAGTCGAAGAGGAAGCTGATGATAGAGATCATGAAGTTTCAGATCAAGTTACTATCGAACCTCATAGGTGTTGGGGAACGTAGCAGAAATTCAAAATTTTCTACGCATCACCAAGATCAATCTATGGAGATTCTATCAACAAGAGAGAGAGGGAGTGCATCTTCATACCCTTGAAGATCGCTAAGCAGAAGCGTTACAAGAACGCGGTTGATGGAGTCGTACTCGCGGCGATTCAAATCGCGGAAGATCCGATCTAGCACCGAACGGATGGCGCCTCCACGTTCAACACACGTACAGCCCGGGGACGTATCCTCCTTCTTGATCCAGCAAGGGGAGAGGAGAAGTTGAGGGAGAACTCCGACAGTATGAAAACATGGTGGTGGTGGAGCTCGTGGTATTCCTGCAGGGCTTCGCCAAGCACTACTGCACTACGGAGTAGGAGGAAGAGTTGGAGGAGGGAGGGGCTGCGCCAAAAGCAAGGGGGCTGCAGCCCTCCCACCCCCTCTCTATTTATAGGGTGAAGGGGATAGGGGTCCGGCCCCTCTAGATCCCATCTAGAGGGGGACGGCGGCTAGGAGGGGGAGACTTGCCCCCCAAGCAAGGTGGAGGCGCCCCCCTCCCCTAGGGTTTCCAACCCTAGGCGCCTTGGTCCCTTGGGGAGGGGTGCACCAGCCCACTAGGGGCTGGTTCCCTCCCATATTCAGCCCATTAAGCCCCCCGGGGCAGGTGGCCCCACCCGGTGGACCTCCGGACACCTTTCGGTGGTCCCTGTACAATACCGATAACCCCCGAAACCATTCCGGTGACTGAAACTAGACTTCCCATATATAAATCTTCACCTCCGGACCATTCCGGAACTCCTCGTGGCATCCGGGATCTCATCCGGGACTCCAAAAAACATTCGGTAACCACATACTAATTCCCATAACAACTCTAGCGTCATCGAACCTTAAGTGTGTAGACCCTACGGGTTCGGGAGACATGTAGACATGACCGAGACATCTCTCCGGTCAATAACCAACAGTGGGATCTGGATACCCATGTTGGCTCCCACATGTTCCACGATGATCTCATCGAATGAACCACGATGTCAGGGATTCAAGCAATCCCGTATACAATTCCCTTTGTCAATCGGTATGTTACTTGCCCGAGATTCGATCGTGGTATCCCCATACCTCGTTCAATCTCGTTACCAGCAAGTCACTTTACTCGTTACGTGATGCATGATCCCGTGACTAACTACTTAGTCACATTGAGCTCATTATGATGATGCATTACCGAGTGGGCCCAGAGATACCTCTCCGTCACACGGAGTGACAAATCCCAGTCTCGATTCGTGCCAACCCAACAAACACTTTCGGAGATACCCGTAGTGCACCTTTATAGCCACCAAGTTACATTGTGACATTTGGCGCACCCAAAGCATTCCTACGGTATCCGGGAGTTGCACGATCTCATGGTCTAAGGAAATGATACTTGACATTAGAAAAGCTTTTAGCAAACGAACTACACGATCTTGTGCTATGCTTAGGATTGGGTCTTGTCCATCACATCATTCTCCTAATGATGTGATCCCGTTATCAATGGCATCCAATGTCCATGGTCAGGAAACCATAACCATCTATTGATCAACGAGCTAGTCAACTAGAGGCTAGCTAGGGACATGTTGTGGTCTATGTATTCACACATGTATTACGGTTTCCAGTTAATACAATTATAGCATGAACAATAGATAATTATCATGAAAAAGGAAATATAATAATAACCATTTTATTATTGCCTCTAGGGCATATTTCCAACAGTCTCCCACTTGCACTAGAGTCAATAATCTAGTTCACATCACTATGTGATTGCAATGAATCCAACACCCATTGGGTTTGATCATATCTCGCTTGTGAGAGAGGTTTTTAGTCAACGGGCCCGAATCTTTCAGATCCGTGTGTGCTTTACAAATCTCTATGTCATCTCCTAGATGCAGCTACCACACGCTATTTGGAACTATTCCAAATAACTGATCTACTATACGAATCCGGTCTACTACTCAGAGTCATCCAGATTAGTGTCAAAGTTTGCATCGGTGTAACCCTTTACGATGAACTCCTTTACCACCTCCATAATCGAGAAAATTCCTTAGTCCACTAGTTACTAAGGATAACCTTAACCGCTATCCCGTGATCCATTCCTGGATCACACTTGTACCCCTTGACTGACGCATGGCAAGGCACACTTTAGGTGCGGTACACAGCATAACATACTGTGGAGCCTACGTCTAAATCATAGGGGACGACCTCCGTCCTTTCTCTCTCTTCTGCCGTGGTCAGGTCTTGAGTCTTACTCAATACTCACACCTTATAAGACAGCCAAGAACTCCTTCTCTGCCGATCTATTTTGAACTCCTTCAAAATCTTTCATGGTGCGTACTCATTTGAAAGTATCAAGCGATTTTGATCTATCCCTATAGATCTTGATGCTCAATGTTCAAGTAGCTTAATCCAGGTTTTTTCCATTGAAAAACACTTTCAAATAACCCTATATGCTCTCCAGAAATTCTACATCATTTCTGATCAACAATATGTCAATAACATATACTCATCAGAAATGGTATAGTGCTCCCACTCACTTCTTTGGATATACAAGTTTCTCATAAACTTTGTATAAACCTAAAATCTTTGATCATCTCATCAAAGCATATATTCCATCTCCGAGATGCTTACTCCAGTCCTTAGAAGGACTACTGGAGCTTTGCATACTTGTTAGCATCTTTTAGGATTGATAAAAACCTTCTGGTTGTATCACATGCAACATTTCCACAAGAAAGTTGACGAGAAAACAATGTTTTGACATCCTATCTGCAAGATTTCATAAATAATGCAGTAACTGCTAATACAATTCGAACAGACTCTTAGCATCGCTACGAGTGAGAAAGTCTCACCGTAGTCAACTCCTTGAACTTGTCAGAAAACATCTTAGCGACAAGTCGAGCTTTCTTAATGGTGACACATGCCATCATTGTCTGTCTTCCCTTTTAGAATCCATCTGTACCCAACAGCCTTACGACCATCAAGTAGTTCTTCCAAAGTCTATACTTTGTTTTCATACATGGATCCTATCAGATTTTATTGCCTCTAGCCATTCTCGGAATCCGGGCCCACCATCGCTTCTCCATAGCTCGTAGGTTCATTGTTGTCTAGCAACATGACCTCCAAGATAGGATTATGTACCACTCTGAAGTAGTACGCATCCTTGTCGACCTACGAGGTTTGGTAGTGACTTAATCCGAAGTTTCATGATCAATATCATCAGCTTCCACTTCAATTGGTGTAGGCGCCACAGGAACAACTTCATGTGTCCTGCTACACACTAGTTGAAGTGACGGTTCAATAACCTCATCAAGTCCCCGCTGAGGGAGTCCTGGATTAGGGGGTGTCCGGATGGCCGGACTGTGACCTTTGGCCGGACTCCTGGACTATGAAGATACAAGATTGAAGACTCTGTCCCGAGTCCGGATGGGACTTTCCTTGGCGTGGTAGGCAAGCTTGGCGATACGCTATGAAGATCTCCTCCCATTGTAACCGACTCTGTGTAACCCTAGCCCTCTCCGGTGTCTATATAAACCGGAGAATTTTAGTCCGTAGGACGAATAACAATCATACCATAGGCTAGATTCTAGGGTTTAGCCACTCTGATCTCGTGGTAGATCTACTCTTGTACTACCCATATCATCAATATTAATCAAGCAGGAGTAGGGTTTTACCTCCATCGAGAGGGCCCGAAACTGGGTAAAAACATCGTGTCCCTTGTCTCCTGTTACCATCCGCCTAGACGCACAGTTCGGGACCCCCTACCCGAGATCTGCCGGTTTTGACACCGACATTGGTGCTTTCATTGAGAGTTCCTCTGTGTCGTCGCCTTTTAGGCCCGATGGCTTCTTCGCTCGTCAACCGCGATGCGGTCCGGGATGAGACTTTTCTCCCCGGACAGATCTTCGTATTCGGCGGCTTCGCACTACGGGCTGACTCGTTCGGCCATCTGGAGCAGATCGAGAGCTACGCCCCTGGCCATCAGGTTAGGTTTGGAAGTTTGAACTACACGGCCGACATCCGCGGGGACTTGATCTTCGACGGATCCGAGCCATAACCGGGCGCGCTGCACTGTCATGACGGGCATGATTTAGCTCTGTCATCGGATAACGCCCAGAGCGTCGCTCAGGTGTCCGCTCCGACCATTAGCTCGGAGCCCACTACGCCAGTCGGGGACGGACGGTTGGACGCCGCCCCGGAAACTGCAATCTCTACGGCGATAGAGCCGGATACCAGCCTAGTCCCTCGCAAGGCCCGTGACTCCGAGGTGCCGGACTCCGATCCGGACTCCGCAAATCCCACACCTCTCCCGGTTAAGCCCGATTGGGCTCCGGTCATGGAGTTTACCACCGTGGATGTCCTTCAACACTCACCTTTCGACAATATCCTGAATTCGTTAAAGTCTCTCTCTTTGTCAGGAGAGCCCTGGACGGACTACGGCCAACACGGTTGGGACGCGGATGACGAAGAAATTTGTAGCCCACCCACCACCCACTTTGTAGCCACTGTCGAGGATTTAACCAACATGCTCGACTTCGACTCCGAAGACATCGATGGCATGGACGCCGATGAAGGGGACGGTCAAGAACCAGTGCCTATAGGGAACTGGAAAGCCACCTCGTCATACGACATATACATGGTGGACACCCCTAAAGCAGGGGATGGCGAGGAGAAAACGGAGGATGACCCCTCCAAGAAGCAACCCAAGCGCCGACGTCAGCGGCACCGCTCTAAGTCCCGCCAAAGCAAAAACGGCGATTCCGGCACCGGAGATAACAATACACCGGACAGTGCCGAAGACAACCCCCTCCAGCAGGATTCAGTGCAGGAGAACGAAGGAGCCAGCCCTCGTGAGAGAGAGGCCGACAAAGAGGATGAGGATGACAATTACATGCCTCCCTCCAAAGACGAGGCAAGCCTCGACGACGACAAATTCATCATGCCAGAGGATCCCGTCGAACAAGAGCGTTTCAAATGCAGACTCGTAGCCACGGCAAGCAGCCTCAAGAAGAAACAACAGCAGCTTAGAGCTGACCAAGACTTGCTAGCTGACAGATGGACCGAAGTCCTAGCGGCCGAAGAGTATAAACTAGAACGCCCATCCAAGAGCTACCTGAAGCGCAGGCTGCTACCCCAACTTGAGGAGGAAGCAACTAAACCTACATCACCAGCGTACGATGCGCCCGATCGGCCACCCCGTGGCCGCGATAGAGAGGCCTGCAGACCCTCAACCCAAGTCGCACCCCGACACCGCTCAAAACATACCAGAGTACGGGGAGATGCAACAGACCTGCGAGACATCTTGGAGAATAAGGCAAGGCAAACAAGATCGATCTACGGATCGCATGGGCGCCCCGCTTCACGTGACGCTAGCCGTCACGCCGGACATAATAAGTATGGCCCGGCCGAATACAACAGACCAAGCTCGTCCGAGCTGTGTCGCGATATAGCTCAGTACAGGGGCGCGGCACACCCACTATGCTTCACAGACGAAGTAATGGATCATCAAATCCCCGAGGGCTTCAAACCCGTAAACATCGAATCATACGATGGCACAACAGATCCTGCGGTATGGATCGAGGATTATCTCCTTCACATCCACATGGCCCGTGGCGATGATCTACACGCCATCAAATACCTCCCGCTCAAGCTTAAAGGATCAGCACGGCATTGGCTTAATAGCCTGCCAGCAGAGTCAATCAGTTGTTGGGAGGACCTGGAATCTGCATTCCTTGACAACTTCCAGGGCACGTATGTGCGACCGCCATACGCCGATGACCTAAGCCACATAATCCAACAGCCAGAGTAATCGGCCAGACAATTCTGGACACGGTTCCTGACCAAGAAAAACCAAATAGTCGATTGTCCGGACGCCGAGGCCCTCGCAGCCTTCAGGCACAACATCCGAGACGAATGGCTTGCCCGACACCTAGGACAGGAAAAGCCGAAGTCGATGGCAGCCCTCACAACACTCATGACCCGCTTCTGCGCAGGAGAAGACAGCTGGCTAGCTCGTAGCAATAACATAAGCAAGAGCCCCGACAATTCAGATACCAAGGATAACAACAGCAGGTCACGCCGCAACAAGCATAAGCGCCGCATTAACGGTGACAATACTGAAAATACGGCAGTCAACGCCGGATTCAGAGGCTCTAAACCGGGTCAGCGGAAGAAGCCATTCAAACGAAACCCTCAGGGCCCATCCAGTTTAGACCGGATACTTGATCGCTCATGCCAGATACACGGCACCCCCGAACAGCCAGCCAATCACACCAACAAGGATTGTTGGGTGTTCAAGCAGGCAGGCAAGATAAGCGCCGAGACCAGAGACAAGGGGCTACATAGCGATGACGAGGAGGGGCCCCGGCCGCCGAACAACAAAGGACAGAAGGGATTTCCCCCGCAAGTTCGGATGGTGAATATGATATACGCAACCCACATCCCCAAAAGGGAGCGGAAGCGTGCTCTCAAGGACGTCTATGCGCTGGAGCCAGTCGCCCCAAAGTTTAACCCATGGTCCTCTTGCCCGATCACTTTTGATCGACGGGACAATCCCACCAGCATCCGTCACGACGGATTCGCCACGCTAGTCCTAGACCCAATTATCAACGGATTTCACCTTACCAAAGTCCTAATGGACGGCGGCAGTAGCCTGAACCTACTTTACCAGGACACAGTGCGAAAAATGGGCATCGATCCTTCAAGGATTAAACCCACAAAGACAACCTTCAAAGGTGTCATACCAGGGGTAGAAGCCAGCTGTACAGGCTCGGTCACACTCGAGGTGGTCTTTTCGGATCACCGGATAACTTCCGGAGCGAGGAGTTAATCTTCAACATAGTCCCATTCCGCAGCGGCTATCACGCCCTGCTCGGACGAACCGCATTTGCAAAATTCGATGCGGTGCCGCACTACGCACATATCAAGCTCAAGATGCCAGGACCTCGCGGAGTCATCACAGTAAATGGAAACACCGAACGCTCTCTCCGAACGGAGGAGCACACGGCGGCCCTGGCGGCGGAAGTACAGAGTAGCCTCTCAAGGCAGTTCTCCAATCCAGGCGCCAAACGTTCGGACAACGTCAAGCGAGCCCGAAGTAACTTACAACAAATCCGGCTGGCACGTTCCGAGCAAGCATAGCAGTGTGGCCCCAACCCCAGCCCCTGCCAAACGGCAATACTGGTACCACGCGTACATAATTACGCCTTAAAGATACCATGGGCATAAGGGGAGGGGCACAACAATGGCATGCCCAGAATCCGGCTCAACTGCACTAGGGGGCTCCCTATTTCGCCGTTTTCCTTTTTCACACACTTTCAGGACCCAACTATTCGGAAGTCCTGTCCGGCAATACTCTCGCCGAACCAATGATGCAATAGCCAGGGAGGAAGCAAGCCACGTCCAAAGTCCAGGTGGTCTCTATAACGAGTTTAATACATGTTTCTCTTACAATCCTACAGCTTGCCCCTGAAGGGGAATATGTCAAGTACTCCCATCTCTTGCTTACCGCACTTTTTGTATCGTTCTGCTTTCGCAGCAGCCCTTTTTTTAATAAACAATATATAGCTCTTACCTATTATTGTACTTATATATTTTTATATGCAAATATGTTCAGTCATGACACTATGCAACCGTACACTTTGGTACGGATAATACACCAGGGGCTTACAACACCCCATAACATGGTGTGAGAAGACCGAACACTCTAACAAGTGCGGCACCCCGAACTTATAGCACTATATGCATCGGCTCCGAATCATGTCTTTGGTCAATAGTTGGGTTTGCCCGGCTCCCATGTTTTGGTACCTTACGTTCCGCATTGTTGGCTAAGGTAGCGCTAGGAGAACTACTGCGATTGTGCCCCAGTTGAGCTGGGTTAACACCTCAGTAGAGAAAGCTAAAACTGACTGTCATGATAGTGTGAGAGACCGGTCGCTATTTGCGAGGTTTTTTCGAGTCCTTAAAGACTTATGCCGCTTCAAGCGAAGAACCGGACTTATCCGGCCTAGGCGTGGATAGCGCCCCGAACTCGGTCTTCCGAATACTAGGGGCTTCGCCGAAATTTAAAATTATAGAATTCTATGGCTAAGTGAGAGTGATAAAGCATTATAAGTCCGACGGCCTGGTTCGTTGTGCTGAACACCTCCCTAGACGGACCCAAGTATGGGAACAAGAGCGCTCAGGTTTATCCCGAACACCCCAACACTCGTGGCATGGGGGTCGAAGCGACTTGCATCTCTCAGATTTGATAAACGGCCGCACAGAAGGTAATATTTTAAATTAATAAGCGTTGCTTAACGCATATGAACAAAACTTCAGCGTACAGGATAACAAATGCGAGTTTACTCAAAAATTACATCTTTGGAGCACTCATCCGCTATGCGGCGGGCACCCTTCAGAACGCCATTATAATGCATCTCGGGCGTACGATACTCCTTGCCCGGCGGTGGCGCGTCCGTCAACAGCCTCTCCACGTCTAGCTTGCCCCAGTGCACCTTAGCACGGGCAAGGGCCCGACGGGCACCTTCAATACAAACGGAGCGCTTGACGACCTCAATCCACGGACACGCATCCACCATCCTCCACACCAGACCGAACTAGCTCCCAGGCATGACTTCTCCAGGCCACAGCCGAGCTATGAGGCCCTTCATGGCCTGTTCGGCCACCTTGTGGAGCTCAACCAGCTGCTTCAGCTGGTCGCTCAGGGGCACCGGATGTTCGGCCTCAGCATACTGAGACCAGAACACTTTTTCCGTCGAGCTCCCCTCTTCGGCTCGGTAGTATGCGGCAGCATCAGACACACTACGGAGCAGATCGGCGAACGCTCCTGGAGAGCTCCGGATTCGGGTAAGTAGCAGATAATTAACTTTAATATTTTTGCTTTGCATAAAGAATGCCTTACCCGCCGCTATCTTCTTCATCGCCTCGATCTCCTGAAGGGCCTTCTAGGCTTCGGCCTTAGCGGTCTTGGCACTCTCACGAGCCAAGGCAAGCTCGGACTCTCGAGTCTTCGAGTCACGCTCCAAACTCTCGTGTTTTTCCACGAGAGCCTGGATCTCTTGCCGCACCTCCGCCACCCGCGCCTCCTGCTTCTCTCGCCCGGCGTGCTCCGAGGCTACACTCTTTTCGGCCTTGGAGACCGCCTCTTTCAGGGTCGCCACCTCGGTCGCGGCTCCTGCAACATTAACGTTGGTCTTGTTATTATTATGCAACCAAGTATTTCTATATACATTTACAGGAGGTGCTACATACCCTCTTTATCCTCGAGCTGCTTCTTGGCACGGCCGAGCTCACTCTCGGACCGCTCGAGGATTTCCTTCAAGGCATTGACCTCCGCAGTCAGTGCGGCACAGGTCAGCAGCGCAGCCTGCATTCCCATATTGACACATTTCTATTAGACTCCTGCGTATATCTTTTAAGATACTCAGTTAGGCTTTTATTTCCAAACACCGAACTAAGCATCAGGGGCTACTGTCTATGCGGTAACATTTTTTATATATGTTTTTGAACACATACCTCAAAGCCTGTTAACAGGCTTGTGCAGGCTTCCGTCAGCCCGCTCTTGGCGGACTGAACCTTCTGAATCACTACACTCATAACAGTGTGGTGTTCTTCGTCGATGGAGGCGCCGTTAAGCGCCTCCAGCAAATTGTCCGTCGCCTCCGGATGGACGGAAGTCGCCGGCATCGCAGGTTTGCCCTTCTTATGAAGGCGCCGCCTGTCGGGCTCTGGAACCACTGATGGTTCCAGAGCAGTGTCCGGCCCAGGGCCGGACTTAGATCCCTCCGGGGCTTTACCCCCTTTGGGCTGGGAGTCCGAAAGGTCGCCTTGTGGTGCTTCCAAGACCACCTCCTCCTAGTTTTGTCCCCTACGGGACTCCGCCTCAGCATCGTCTGTAGGGAGAGGGGAGGAGGCCGTCGGAAGTGAAGCGCTATTCACATCCGACGAATTCAGAGATCCGCTCGACGAATCGCCAAGCTAAGCTCTGGGCGGACTGCATGATTAGCTTCGGTGTTAGAAGCTATCAAATAATAAAGGAGTGCAATAATTCATTCGGGTAGCCGGACACTTACGACTTTGCCAGGGGCTTGACCCTGGATGGCCAGTCCTCCTCGCCGTCTTCGGCGTCGGGGGCGTAGTCCGGCAGAAGGGGCTTCCCCTTCTTGGACCCTCCGGCTTCCCCAGTTGGGGCGGCCTTTCTCTTCTTTCCTCCCCCCGCTGGAGGGGGAGAGGCATCTTCTTCTTCCTCCTCCTCATCTTCGGAGGTGGAGGGCGCGTTGGAGCCGTCGGGCCAATCCGACGACACCGGGCGTCGGGAACTCCATGTCCTTCTCCTTGGCCTTCTTCTCCGGCACCACATGGGGTGCCGGAACCAGTAGCTTCGCTAAGTGTGCGTCTACTGGGCCTTCGGGCAAAGGGGCCGGACTGTCAAACTGTCCGGATGTCCTCTTCCAATCCTGTCAAAGGAACGGGAGTTTAGATCCCACATAAGGTCACACTATGAAATGCGTATATCCCGTAAGGGACTAAAGGTAAGCTTACTTCATAGGCTTGACGTTTGGCGCAGAACCCGCGATCCTCAATGACGGGAGGGGAGACCTCGGAGCTTTTGAAAAGCACCTTCCAAGCGTCCTCGTGCTTCGTTTCAAAGAGCCGGGATAGAGTCTGGTGCCGGGCCGGGTCGTACTCCCACAAGTTGAAGTCCCGTCGTTGACACGGGAGGATCCGGTGGAAGAGCATGACCTGGACCATGTTGACAAGTTTGACCTTCTTGGCCACCAGGTCTCGAACGGAGGTTTGGAGTCTGGTCACCTCTTCCGGATTGCCCCACGACAGGCCCGTCTCTTTCCAAGATGTGAGCCGGGTGGGGATGCCGGATCGAAATTCAGGGGCCGCTGCCCATTTAGGGTCACGCGGCTCGGTAATATAAAACCACCCAGATTGCCAGCCTTTGATGGTTTCCACGAAGGCACCCTCGAGCTAGGTGACGTTGGCTATCTTGCCCACCATGGCACCTCCGCATTCCGCCTGTCGGCCTTGCACGACCTTCGGCTTGACGCTGAAGATCTTCAGCCATAGGCCAAAGTGAGGCTGGATGCGGAAGAAGGCCTCGCACACGATGATAAACGCCAAGATATTGAGGATGAAGTTCGGGGCCAGGTCGTGGAAGTCCAGGCCGTAGTAGAACATGAGCCCCCGGACGAACGGGTGAAGAGGGAAACCCAGTCCGTGGAGGAAATGGGGAAGAAAAACAACCCTCTCATGGGGCCTGGGGGTGGGAGTGAGTTGCCCCGCATCTGGGAGCCGGTGCGCGATGTCGTTAGACAAGTATCCGGCCTCCCTCAGGTTTTTGATTTGTCCCTCTGTGACGGAGGAGGCCATCCATCTACCTCCCGCTCCTGACATGGTTGGAGAAGGTTGAGGTGGGAAGTGCGGGCTTGGGCGCGGGAGCTCGAGCGCGCAGGGATGGATAAGCAGAGGAGGAAGAGGCCGTGAATGGAAAGGGCGGATTCTTATCCCCTTATATGGGCGGCCAAAACTACGAGCCCCCCACCGGCCTAATAAAACTCGCTTATCCCCCAAGCGCCGCGGTTAATGGCGCGGTTGGGTTACCCACACCCGTATTGATGAGAATCCCGGAATAAGGGGACACGATCCCTGCTTTGACAAGACGTGCCAAGGAAACCGCCTCGCTAAACGCGCTGAGGTGGAACAATAAAATAAATAAAGAACCTGGCTGTGGCATGATGTCACGCTGTTGAATACGTCAGCAGATCCGATTAATACAAATATTATTCTCTCTACGAAGGAATGTGGAACTTATTTTGCAGAGCCGGACACTACCCTGATGTTCAACATCTTCTATGAAATATTCGGAGGAGGAACCCGCCTTGCAATGCCGAAGACAACTTGCGCGCCGGACTCGTCGTCATTGAAGCCTGGTTCAGGGGCTACTGAGGGAGTCCTGGATTAGGGGGTGTCCGGATGGCCGGACTATGACCTTTGGCCAGACTCCCGGACTATGAAGATACAAGATTGAAGACTCCGTCCCGAGTCCGGATGGGACTTTCCTTGGCGTGGAAGGCAAGCTTGGCGATACGCTATGAAGATCTCCTCCCATTGTAACCGACTCTGTGTAACCCTAGCCCTCTCCGGTGTCTATATAAACTGGAGAGTTTTAGTCCGTAGGACAAACAACAATCATACCATAGGCTAGATTCTAGGGTTTAGCCACTCCGATCTCGTGGTAGATCTACTCTTGTACTACCCATATCATCAATATTAATCAAGCAGGAGTAGGGTTTTACCTCCATCGAGAGGGCCCGAACCTGGGTAAAAACATCGTGTCCCTTGTCTCCTGTTACCATCCGCCTAGACGCACAATTCGGGAACCCCTACCCGAGATCCGCCGATTTTGACATCGACACCCACCATCCTCCCACTCAATTCTTTCGAGAGAAACTTTTCCTCAAGAAAGGACCCGATTCTAGAAACAATCCCTTTTGCTTCAGGATCTGAGACAGGAGGTATACCCAACTGTTTAGGGTGTCCTATGAAGATGCATTTATCCGTTTTGGGTTCGAGCTTATCAGCCTGAAACTTTTTTCACATAAGCGTCGCATCCCCAAACTTTTAAGAAACGACAGCTTAGGTTTCACTAAACCATAGTTTATACGGTGTCGTCTCAAGGGAATTTCGTGGTGCCCTATTTAAAGTGAATGCGGTTGTCTCTAATGCCTAACCCATAAACGATAGTGGTAATTCGATAAGAGACATCATGGTATGCACCATATCCAATAGGGTGCAGTTATGACGTTCGGACACACCATCACACTATGGTGTTCCAGGCGGTATTAGTTGTGAAACAATTTCCACAATGTCTTAATTGTGTGCCAAAGTCGTAACTCAGATATTCATCTCTATGATCATTTGATAGACATCTTATCCTCTTGTCACGATGATCTTCAACTTCACTCTGAAATTACTTGAACCTTTCAATAATTCAGACTTGTGTTTCATCAAGTAAATATACTTAGCATCTACTCAAATCATCTGTGAAGCAAGAATATAACGATATCCACTGCGTGCCTCAGCACTCATTGGACTGCACACATCAAAATGTACTACTTCCAACAAGTTGCTTTCTTGTTCCATCTCACTGAAAATGAGGCCTTTCAGTCATCTTGCCCATGTGGTACGATTTGCATGTCTCAAGTGATTCAAAATCAAGTGAGTCCAAACGATCCATCTGCATGGAGTTTCTTCATGCATATACACCAATAGACATGGTTCACATGTCTCAAACTTTTCAAAAATGAGTGAGTCCAAAGATCCATCAACATGGAGCTTCTTCATGCGTTTTATACCAATATGACTCAAATGGCAGTGCCACAAGTAGGTGGTACTATCATTACTATCTTATATCTTTTGGCATGAACATGTGTATCACTATGATCGAGATTCAATAAACCATTCATTTTAGGTGCACGACCATTGAAGGTATTATTCAAATAAACAGAGTAACCATTATTCTCCTTAAATGAATAACCGTATTGCGATAAACATAATCCAATCATGTCTATGCTCAACGCAAACAACAAATAACAATTATTTAGGTTTAACACCAATCCTGACGGTAGAGGGAGCATGCGATGCTTGATTACATCAACCTTGGAAATACTTCCAACACATATCGTCATCTCACCTTCAGCTAGTCTCCGTTTATTCCATAGCCTTTTATTTCGAGTTACTAACACTTAGCAACCGAACCGGTATTTAAATACCCTGGTGCTACTTGGAGTACTAGTAAAGTACACATCATAATGTATATCCAATATACTTCTATCGACCTTGCCAACCTTCTCGTTTACCAAGTATCTAGGGTAGTTCCGCTTCAGTGACCGTTCCCCTTATTTCGGAAGCACTTAGTCTCGAGTTTGGGTTCAACCTTGGGTTTCTTCACTAGAGCAGCAACTGATTTGCCGTTTCATGAAGTATCCCTTCTTTCCCTTGCCCTTCTTGAAACTAGTGGTTTTACCAACCATCAACAATTGATGCACCTATTTGATTTCTACTTTCGCGGTGTCAAACATCGCGAATTGCTCAAGGATCATCATGTCTATCCCTGATATGTTATAGTTCATCACGAAGCTCTAATAGCTTGGTGGCAGTGACTATGGAGAACCATCACTATCTCATCTGGAAGATTAACTCCCACTCGATTCAAGTGATTGTAGTACTCAGACAATCTAAGCACATGTTCAATGATTGAGCTTTTCTCCCTTAGTTTGCAGGCTTAAGAAACTCGTCTGAGGTCTCATACCTCTTGACGTGGGCACGAGCCTGAAATCCCAATTTCAGCCCTTTGAACATCTCATATGTTCCGCGACGTTTCAAAAATGTCTTCGGCGCCTCAATTCTAAACCGTTTAACATTACTGAACTATCACGTTGTCATCAAAACGTGTATGTCAGATGTTCGCAACATCCACAGACGACGTTCGAGGTTTAGCACACCGAGCGGTGCATTAAGGACATAAGCCTTCTACGTAGCAACGAGGACAATCCTCAGTTTACGGACCTAGTCCGCATAATTTCTAGTATCAACTTTCAACTAAATTTTCTCTAGGAACATATCTAAAATAGTAGAACTAAAGCGTAAGCTACAACATATTTTGCAAAGACCTTTTGACTATGTTCATGATAATTAAGTTCATTTGATTATTTAATGAACTCCCACTTAGATAGACATCCCTCTAGTCATCTAAGTGATACATGATCCGAGTCAACTAGGTCGTGTCCGATCATCACGTGAGACGGACTAGTCATCATCGGTGAACATCTTCATGTTGATCGTATCTGCTATACCACTCATGTTCGACCTTTCGGTCTCTTGTGTTCCGAGGCCATGTCTGTACATGCTAGGCTCGTCAAGTCAACCTAAGTGTTTTTCTTGTGTAAATCTGGCTTACACCCGTTGTATTCGAACATTAGAATCTATCACACCCGATCATCACGTGGTGCTTCGAAACAACGAACCTTCACAACGGTGCACAGTTAGGGGGAACACTTTCTTGAAATTTTAGCGAGGGATCATCTTATTTATGCTACCGTCGTTCTAAGCAAATAAGATGTAAAAACATGATAAACATCACATGCAATCAAAAAGTGACATGATATGGCCAATATCATTTTGCTCCTTTTGATCTCCATCTTTGGGGCGCCATGATCATCATCGTCACCGGCATGATGCCATGATCTCCATCATCATGATCTCCATCATCGTGTCTTCATGAAGTTGTCTTGCCAACTATTACTTCTACTACTATGGCTAATGGTTTTAGCAATAAAGTAAAGTAATTACATGGTGTTATTCAATGACACGTAGGTCATACAATAAATTAAGACAACTCCTATGGCTCCTACCGGTTGTTATACTCATCGACATGCAAGTCATGATTCCTATTACAAGAACATGATCAATCTCATACATCACATATATTTCATTCATCACGTCCTTTGGCCATATCACATCACACGGCATATGCTGCAAGAACAAGTTAGACGTCCTCTAATTGTTGTTGCAAGTTTTTTATGTGGCTGCTATAAGTTTCTAGCAAGAACGTTTCTTACCTATGTCAAAACCACAACGTGATATGCCTATTGCTATTTACCCTTCATAAGGACCCTTTTCATCGAATCCGATCCGACTAAAGTGGGAGAGACAGACACCCGCTAGCCACCTTATGCAACTAGTGCATGTCAGTCGGTGGAACCTGTCTCACGTAAGCGTACATGTAAGGTCGGTCTGGGCCGCTTCATCCCATGATGCCGCCAAATCAAGATAAGACTAGTAACGGTAAGCATATTGAACAAACCAACGCCCACAACTACTTGTGTTCTACTCGTGCATAGAATCTACGCAATAGACCTAGCTCATGATGCCAATGTTGGGGAACGTAGAAGAAATTCAAAAAAATTCTACGCATCACCAAGATCAATCTATGGAGATTCTAGCAACAAGAGAGAGAGGGAGTGCATCTTCATACCCTTGAAGATCGCTAAGCGGAAGCGTTACAAGAACGCGGTTGATGGAGTCATAATCGCGGAAGATCCGATCTAGCACCGAAAGGACGGCGCCTCCGCGTTCAACACACATACAGCCCGGGGACGACTCCTCCTTCTTGATCCAGCAAGGGGAGAGGAGAAGTTGAGGGAGAACTCCGACAGCACAATGGCATGGTGGTGGTGGAGCTCGTGGTATTCCTGCAGGGCTTCGCCAAGCACTACGGAGTAGAAGGAAGAGTTGGAGGAGGGAGGGGCTGTGCCAAAAGCAAGGGGGCTGCAGCCCTCCCACCCCCTCTCTATTTATAGGGTGAAGGGGAGAGGGGCCGTCCCCTCTAGATCCCATCTATAGGGGGGCGGCGGCCAGGAGGGGGAGACTTGCCCCCCAAGCAAGGTGGAGGCGCCCCCCTCCCCTAGGGTTTCCAACCCTAGGCGCCTTGGGCCCTTGAGGAGGGGCGCACCAGCCCACTAGGGGCTGGTTCCCTCCCATATTCCGCCCGTTAAGCCCCCCGGGGCAGGTGGCCCCACCCGATGGACCTCCAGACACCTTTCGGTGGTCCCGGTACAATACCGATAACCCCCGAAACCATTCCGGTGACTGAAACTAGACTTCCCATATATAAATATTCACCTTCGAACCATTTTGGAACTCCTCGTGACGTCCGGGATCTCATCCAGGACTCCGAACAACATTCGGTAACCACATACTAATTCCCATAACAACTCTAGCGTCATCGAACCTTAAGTGTGTAGACCCTACGGGTTTGGGAGACATGTAGACATGACCGAGACATCTCTCCGGTCAATAACCAACAGTGGGATCTGGATACCCATGTTGGCTCCCACATGTTCCGCGATGATCTCATCGGATGAACCACGATGTCGGCGATTCAAGCAATCCCGTATACAATTCCCTTTGTCAATCGGTACGTTACTTGCCCGAGATTCGATCGCCGGTATCCCAATACCTTGTTCAATCTTGTTACCGGCAAGTCACTTTACTCGTTACATGATGCATGATCCCGTGACTAACTACTTAGTCACATTGAGCTCATTATGATGATGCATTACCGAGTGGGCCCAGAGATACATCTCCGTCACACGGAGTGACAAATCCCAGTCTCGATTCGTGCCAACCCAACAAACACTTTCGGAGATACATGTAGTGCACCTTTATAGCCACCCAGTTACGTTGTGACGTTTGGCGCACCCAAAGCATTCCTACGGTATCTGGGAGTTGCACAATCTCATGGTCTAAGGAAATGATACTTGACATTAGAAAAGGTTTTTGAAAACGAACTACACGATCTTGTGCTATGATTAGGATTGGGTCTTGTCCATCACATCATTCTCCTAATGATGTGATCCCGTTATCAATGACATCCAATGTCCATGGTCAGGAAACCATAACCATCTATTCATCAACGAGCTAGTCAACTAGAGGCTCAGTAGGGACATGTTGTGGTCTATGTATTCACACATGTATTACGGTTTCCAGTTAATACAATTATAGCATGAACAATAGACAATTATGATGACCAAGGAAATATAATAATAACCATTTTATTATTACCTCTAGGGCATATTTCCAATAGTAGGTTGATAAGGATACGTACTCCTCATTGGTATGTTAACCCTGTCTTTGAGATCATGTTGTTGGACAACGATGAACCTACGAGCTATGGAAAAACGATGGTGGGATCGGATTCCAACAAATGGTTAGAGGCCATTAAATCCGAGATGGGATCCATGTATGAAAACAAAGTGTGGACTTTGGAAGTATTACCTAAAGGGCGAAATGCCATTCATCATAAATGGACTTCAAGAAGAAGACGGACGCGGACGGTAATGTCACCGTCAGTAAAGCTCGACTTGTGGCAAAGGGGTTTTCACGAGTTCAAGGAGTTGACTATGATGAGACTTTCTCACCCGTAGCAATGCTTGAGTCCGTCAGAATTATGTTAGCAGTTGTTGCATTTTTCGGTTACGAAATCTGGCAGATGGATGTCAAAACAGAGTTTCCCTAACGGTTTCCGTGAGGAAAGGTTGTATGTGATACAATCAGAAGGTTTTGTCGATCCTAAGGATGCTAAAA
Organism: Triticum aestivum; assembly: GCF_018294505.1. Lineage (NCBI taxonomy): Eukaryota > Viridiplantae > Streptophyta > Magnoliopsida > Poales > Poaceae > Triticum > Triticum aestivum. The sequence continues at coordinate 454,123,947 of NC_057804.1, forward strand.
GGTATGCAAGCTCCAGAGATCCTTCTATGGGCTGGAGGAAGCATCTCAGAGTTGGAATATACGCTTTGATGAGGTGATCAAAGCTTGTGGGTTTATACAAAGTTTGCAAGAAACTTGTATTTACAAGTGAGTGGGATCACTACAACATTTCTGATAAGTATATGTGGATGACATATTGTTGATTGGAAATGATGTAGAATTTCTAGAAATCATAAAGGGTTGTTTGAAAGGTGTTTTACAAAGGAAGACCTGGGTAAAACTGCTTACATATTGGGCATCAAGATCTATAGAAATAGATTAAGACGCCTGATAAGACTTTCACAGAGCACACACCTTGACATGATTTTGAAGGAGTTCAAAATGGATCAGTCAAAGAAGGGGTTCTTGCCCGAGTGGTAGGTGTGAAGTTGAGTGAGACTCAAAGCTCGACCACGGCAGAAGAAGAGAAAGGACGAAGGTCGTCCCCTATGCCTTATCCATAGGCTCTATACGGTATGCCATGCTGTGTACCACACCTACGGCGTGCCTTGCCACCTGTCTTGCAAGGGGGTACAAAAATGACCCAGGAGTGGATCACTGGACAGCGGTCAAAATTATCCTTTGAGGAATAAGGAAATGTTTCTCGGTTATGGAGGTGATAAAGAGTTCGGCGTAAAGAGTTACGTCGATGCAAGCTTTAACACCTATCTGGATGACTCTAAGTAGAAAATCGGATACGTATAGTGGAGCAACCATTTGGAATAGCTCCAAGTGGAGCGTGGTAGCATCATCTACAATATGACATAGAGATTTGCAAAGTACACACGGATCTGAATGTTGCAGACCCGTTGACTAAAACCTCTCTCACAAGCATAACATGATCAAACCCTAGAACTCATTGAGTGTTAATCACATGGTGATGTGAACTAGATTATTGACTCTAGTAAACTCTTTGGGTGTTAGTCACATGGTGATGTGAACTATGAGTGTTTATCACATGGCGATGTGTGATACATCTCCAATGTATCTATAATTTCTTATTGTTCTATGCTATTATATTATCTGTTTTGGATGTTTAATAGGCATTTATATGCTATTTTATATTATTTTGGGGACTGGCCTACTAACCGAGGGCCCAGTGCTAGTTTCTGTTTTCTTGCCTATTTTAGAGTATCATAGAAAAGGAATACCAAACGGAGTCCAAACGGAATGAAACCTTCGCGATGATCTTTCCTAGACCGAAAGCAAACCAGGAGACATGGAGATGAAGTCGGAGACGCAATGAGGCGGCCATGAGGCAGGAGGGCATGCCCAGGGGTATGGCACGCCCCCTACCTCGTGGGCCCCTTGTGGACCTTTTCCGGTGTCCTGCCAGAGGGGGATTCGATCATGGAGGGCTTCTACATCAACACCATTACATCTCCGATGAAGCGTGAGTAGTTTACCACAGAACTTCGGGTCCATAGTTATTAGCTAGATGGCTTCTTCTCTCTCTTTGATTCTCAATACCATGTTCTCCTCGATGTTCTTGGAGATCTATTCGATGTAATATTCTTTTGCGGTGTATTTGCTGAGATATGATGAATTGTGGATTTATGATCAGATTATCTATGAATATTATTTGGTTCTCCTCTGAATTCTTATATGCATGATTTGATATCTTTGCAAGTCTCTTCGAATTATCGGTTTAGTTTGGCATACTAGATTGATCTTTCTTGCAATGGGGGAAGTGCTTAGATTTGGGTTCAATCTTGCGGTGTCCTTTCCCAGTGACACTAGGGGCAGCAAGGCACATATTGTATTGTTGCCATCGAGGATAAGATGATAGGGTTTTCATCATACTTCTTGAGTTAATTCCTCTACATCATGTCATCTTACTTAATGCGCTACTCCGTTCTTTATGAACTTAATACTCTAGATGCATGATGGATGCGGTCGACGTGTGGAGTAATAGTAGTAGATGCAGAATCGTTTTGGTCTACTTGACACGGACGTGATGCCTATGTTCATGATCATTGCCTTATATATCATCATAACTATGCGCTTTTCTATCAATTACTCGACAGTAATTTGTTCACCCACCGTAATATTTGCTACCTTGAGAGAAGCCACTAGTGAAACCTATGGCCCCCCGGTGAGGGAGTCCTAGATTAGGGGGTCCTCGGACAGCCGGACTATGTACTTGTGCCGGACTGTTGGACTGTGAAGATACAAGATTGAAGACTTCGTCCCGTGTCCGGGTGGGACTCTCCTTTGCGTGGAAGGCAAGCTTGGCGGATATGTATATTTCCTTCTCTGTAACCGACTCTGTGTAACCCTAACCCCCTCTGGTGTCTATATAAACCGGAGGGTTTAGTTCATAGGACAACAACAATCATAATCATAGGCTAGCTTCTAGGGTTTAGCCTCTGCGATCTCGTGGTAGATCAACTCTTGTAATACTCATATCATCAAGATGAATCAAGCAGGAAGTAGGGTATTACCTCCATAGGGAGGGCACGAACCTGGGTAAACATTGTGTCCCCCACCTCATGTTACCATTAGCCTTAGACACACAGTTGGGGACCCCCTACCCAAGATCCGCCGGTTTTGACACCGACATTGGTGCTTTCATTGAGAGTTCCACTGTGTCGTCACGGTAAGGCTTGATGGCCCCGGACAGATCTTCATATTCGGCGGCTTCACAATGCGGGCCAACTCGCTTGGCCATCTGGAGCAGATCGATAGCTACGCCCCTGGCCATCAGGTCAGGTTTGGAAGCCTGAACTACACCACCGACATCCGCGGAGACTTGATCTTCGACGGATTCGAGCCCATGATAGGCGCACCGAACAGTCACGATGAGCATGACTTAGATCCTCCATCGAACGGTGTTTGGGAGATCACACTTGCAGCTGCCCCGGCTATAAATCCGGAGCGAACCGTGTCGTCCGAGGACGAGTGGATAGACCCTACCACGGAGGCTGCACACTCATCGGCGATAGAGGCAGACACAGACTTTGCCTCCAATGAGGTATGTGTCATCGGACCCTCGGACTCGTCTCCGGCCATAGGCTCCAAACCGTGCGCATCCGTGCCTATCAAATCTGATTGGGCACCGATCATGGAGTTTACCTCCACGGATATCTTTCAGCACTCACCCTTGGGCGATGTGCTAAATTCACTGAAATCTCTCTCCCTGTCAGGAGACTCTTGGCCGAACTATGTCCGGCTTGAGTGGGAAGCGGACGACGAATAAATTCGTTCCCCATCCACCACCCACTTAATAGCCACTATCGACAACTCAACCGACATGCTTGATTTCGACTCCGAAGACATCGACGGTATGGACGAAGATGCCGGAGAAGAACAGGAAACACCGCCCATAGGGCGCTGGACAGCCACCTCATCATATGATATATACATGGTGGACACACCCAAAGAAAAAAACGGCGAGGAACATAAGGATGCAACGGAGGATAACCCTCTTGAGAAGCAACCAAAGCACCGACGACGGTGCCGCTCTAAATCCCGCCACAACAAAAACAGCGATAACGGCACAAGAAAGAATAATACCCCGATCCACTCCAAAGGTAACGACGACCCCATGGACCCAACGATGGAGCAGGATGAGCCAGGGGACGGCAAACATAGTTCGGGGCTGCTATCCGATCATAGTGATGGTGAAGATAAAACCAATAAGCCTATCTCCGGAGAGGAGAACAGTCCGGGCGACGATGCACTCATCATCCCGGAAAAGCACTTGGAACAAGAGAACCTCCACAAAAGGCTTATCGCCACCGTGAGGAGCTTGAAGAAGCAGAAGCAAAGGCTTAAGGCCACGCAGGATACGCTCAACCGCAGATGGAACAAAGTGCTCGACAGTAATGAAAAATATGATGGTGATCGCCACACAAAGAGCTACCCAAAGCGCAAGCTGTTGCCCGAATTCGACGAGGAGGCTACAGAGCCCATTCCGCTGAAAAATAATACGGCCGATCTGCTGGACCGACCACCCCGTGGCCATGACAGGGCGGCTAAGGATGCCGCACACAAGTCAGCACACGATTTACGTGAGCACCTGGACAAAAAGCCGGTATGGCCAAGTCCATCTATGGATCTAGGAAGCGTGCTCCGGTGCAAAATCACGGCCACCAAAACGACTATACTGATCGAATACTAGCTCGGAATCAACACCGAACACTACAACCATCGGCAGCACACCATGACACATCCAAATACAGGGGTGCACACCCCCTGTGCTTCACCGATGAGGTGCTGGATCATGAATTTCCAGAGGGGTTCAAACCCGTAAACATCAAGGCATACGACGGAACAACAGACCCTGCAGTCTGGATTGAGGACTTCATTCTTCATATCCACATGGCTCGTGGAGACGATCTCCATGCCATCAAATACCTACCCTCAAGTTGAAAGGACCAGCTCGGCACTGGTTGAAAAGCCTCCTCGAAAATTCCATTAGAAGTTGGGAGGAACTCGAGGACGCTTTCAGGGCTAATTTTCAAGGGACATATGTCCGACCCCTGGATGCAGACGATTTAAGTCACATAATCCAACAACCCGGGGAGTCAGCCCGTAAGCTTTGGAACAAATTTCTCACCAAGAGGAACCAAATCGTCGACTGCCCGGACAATGAAGCCTTAGCGGCTTTCAAGCATAGTGTACGGGACGATTGGCTCGCCAGACACCTCGTCCAAGAAAAGCCGAGGACAATGGCAGCCCTAACAAGCCTTATGACCCGCTTTTGCGCGGGTGAGGACAGTTGGTTGGCCCGCAGCTGCACCAGCAACCCAGGCACATCCGAAATCAGGGATGTCAATGGGAAGCCGCGACGCAATAAAAACAAGCGTCAAAACAGTGATGACAGCCCAGACAACACGACGGTAAATGCCGGATTCAGGGTCTCTCGCCCTAGTCAACGGAAAAAGCCATTTAAAGGCAGCAGAGATGGACCATCCAGCCTAAACAAAATTCTAGACAGATCATGTCAGATCCATGGCACCCCTGAGAAACCTGCAAATCACACCAACAGAGAATGCTAGGCCTTCAAGCAGGCTGGCAAACTAAACACCAAACACAAGGGGAGGGAGCCGCCAAGTGAAGACGAAGACGAACCTCATGAGCCGAACACCGGGGGACAGAAAAAAATTTCCACCAGAGGTCAAAATAGTGAACATGATTTACGCAACCCACATACCGAAGAGGAGGCGCAAACGCGCACTCTGAGACGTATATGCTATAGAACTCGTCGCCCCCAAATTCAACCCATGGTCGGCCTGCCCGATCACTTTCGACCGCAGGGATTATCCGACTAGTATCCGGCATGGAGGTTCGGCTGCCTTGGTGCTCAACCCAATAATTGATGGATACCATCTCACACGAGTCCTCATGGACGGTGACAGTAGTCTTAATCTGATATATCAGGACACTGTCCGCATGATGGGGATAGACCCGTCAAGAATTAGCCAAAGCAATACTACCTTTAAAGTAGTAATACCAGGCGTAGAGGCCCGCTGCACGGGCTCTCTGATTCTAGAGGTTGTATTCGGTTCGCTTGACAACTTCCGAAGCGAAGAACTAACCTTTGACATCGCTCCATTCCGAAGCGGCTACCATGCACTACTCGGAAGAACGGCCTTCGCTCGTTTCAATGCAGTTCCGCATTACGCCTATCTTAAACTTAAGATGCCCTGTCCACGGGGCGTCATCACAATTAGCGGAAATACAGAGCGTTCCTTGCGTGCGGAAGAATATGTGGCGGCTCTAGTAGCCGAACCACCGAACGGCTTCCCCAACCCGAATAAATGATCAGTCGTCAAGACCACGGACACGGCTAGACGTGTCCGGCGCACCACTAATTGTAGCAGTCCAGTAAACCTGAGGTCGGTCAACGGATATGCCCCCATATGTGGTGCTAGGGGCTGCCCACATGTAAAAGGATCCATAGTTCGGCTCGACCCTACTGATACACAATAGATTGAATTCTCATGGTTCATTAAGAATAACCAACTTTTCGCATGATCATACCAGAGTCTTTCACCTGGTTTTTTTTATAGTTGATCATCGTGCTACACCCTTCCAGGATACGGCACAACGGAGACAAAGGCGCAGACGTGCAGCAGGGCCCCGCTCAAAGGTTTCTTTTTAGATTAAGACCCTGTGTAAACCTTTTTTATTGTCTCTTGTTGCCTCACACCCTCCGGGCACTTAAAACAACCAAGAGGGATACTGGCATTATCGACAATCTCTTTCATCACGCCAGATTAATGCACGTACCTAGAAATTCAGGGCTCATTATCGAGGGCGGTACTCAGCCCAGCATACGTTGTAAAGTCCGAATACCTTCGGGAGTGTACGGCGTCGCGAGTTTGGCCTTATATGCATCAGCTCCGAATCATGTCTTTGGTCAATAGTTGGGTTTGATCGGCTCCCGTGTTTTGCTACCTTATGTTCTGCTCTATCGGCTAAGGTGGCACCGGGAGAACTACTGTGATTGTGCCCTGGTTCATCTAGATGAGCACCTTAGTAGAGAAAGCCGAAAATTGACTTTCATGATAAAGCGGGAGACTGGTCAACCACTCGGGGACTTAGCATAACCTTCGCGATTCCTCCGCATTAACGAAGGACCGGTATCCCAGTCAAGTATGTACGCGCATCGTGTTCGGACGAACGCGGACATACCAAGGACTATATAGTAGCCCCACCGTCAAACTCATATGGCTAAGTGAAAGTGTTAAAGCTATATAGTCTGATTGCCTTGTTCACCGTGCTATCACCTCCTTAACGGACCAAGACGTTGGATCAAGTGTGATTACGCGCTTTACCAAACACCCCCGCATTATATGTGTGGGGGCTGAAGCCAACGACTGCAAACTTTCATGTTATATACATACATACGTAAACGGCCGCACAGGAGACACTTCAATACTTTACGGGCAAAAGTATAAATATAGCCTTTATTATCAAAGAAGCATTGTTTTTACAATCAAAATACATGTCACTGGAACATGGTACTCTTTGAGCACTGAGCCTCTATTAAATGGGCACCTTCTAGGACTTCTTCAAAATAGTGCTCGGGCGAGTCCTGACCCCCGGGCGGACCCCTGGTTGCAACAGCGGTGGCCTCCATGTTCGCCCAATATGTCTTAACACGGGCAAGAGCCATCTGCGCACCCTCTATGCACGCCGACCTCTTGATAGCGTCGATTTGTGGCACAGCACGAAGAAATCGTTGCACTAAACCAAAATAACTATCTGGACTTGGTTCCTTCGGCCAAAGATGATCCACGACATAGTTCATGGCAAGCCCGGACAACCTATGGAGCTCGGCCCACTCGGCCAGTTGCTCATTCAACAGCAGCGGACGCCTTGGATTACTGAACTGCAACCAGAACAATCTTTCCACCTCATGATCTTTCTGATCTTTGAAATACTCAGTCGCATCAGTAGCACTCTTTGCTAAATCCAAGTATGCGTCTGCCGAACTCCACAATTGATCAAGAGGGGCATACTTCGGATCGCCGAACTTCATCTGCAATAAGAAGGGCTTCCCAGCCGCGATATCTCCGGCTTGACGAAGCTCCTCCTGCGCCACTCTGATTTCAGAGCGCGTTTTCTTGGCTGCTTCCAAGGCCTTCTTCAGGTCAGCCATTTTCGCTTGGTTTTCCCTTTCGAGGGGCTCATATCGGCTGGCGGCATTTTGCAGCTCAAGAGCCATGTTGGCTATTTTATCTTCGCTTTGGTGACGAGCAGCCTGTTTGGCTTTTAACTCTTCGGCTGCCTTCAGGGCAGCCGCATCGCTTCTTCTGGCTTGTTCCTTGGCTCAGGCAAGTTCTGCCCGAAGGGTCTCCACGGCGGCAGCTCCATCTGCAGTCAAAGCATATTATAAATACTAGCATCAGGCTCCTCTTAATATTTGCTGACCACCCGAATATACATACCCTGGGCCTCGTCAAGCCGCTTGTTCACAAGCGTGATGTCCGCATCCGCAACGTCTAGTTGCCGCCTTAATTCGGCAAAATCAGCAGCTCGGTCAGCCACCGGATCTGCAGCCGCATGCGCATGAAAGTAGCGCTACTATTATCTAGGACTATGATCCTCTGCTCGCCGCGTTTGGACGGCAACCAGAGTCTCAGGGGCTACTATCTATACAAAGCACACCTTGCGTGTGCGGTATAGTCAAATATATATATATTACTTTGCGTACCTCAAAGCCTCTTAGCAGGCTTGTAAAAGCTTCATTCAACCCGCTTTTTGCGGATGAAATCCTCTCAACCACCGTACCCATTAAGGTACGATGTGCCTCTAAGATAGCCGCTTGCTCCAGAAGATCCATCAATGTTTCCGGTTGTACACCGAACAGTCCCGGGCTTTTTTTGTTGGTCTCCTTAGGAGCCAAGAACTCCGGACCTCGGGCGGCTGAAGAGTTACCTTCTGGCCTTTGCGGATCAGGATAAATCCTTCGTGATGACACATCGGGGTTGTCCGTCTCATGAGGCGGGGAAGCAGGAGGAGGCGTTTCGCTCTCCATCATCTCCGGAAGAAGATCCCCCGAGGACAAACATTGTGGAGAAGGGCTATGAGCCGGACTGCAAAACATATGTCTTGGTCGTTATTCTCAGGAAAGGAGCAGGGCATATTTACCTATGTACCTTTGTTCACTTACAGCTCGGCTGACGATTGACCCCCTTGTGGGCGCTGTGCGGTGATAACCCGCAAGTATACGGGATAGTTGTAGCCTCTTTCGATAAGTAAGAGTGTCGAACCAACGAGGAGCTAAAGGTAGAATAAATACTCTCTCAAGTCCTATCGTCCACAGATACGACTCTACGCACGCTTGACGTTCGCTTTACCTAGAACAAGTATGAAACTAGAATTACTTTGTAGGTGTGATAGGATAGATTTGCAAGATAATAAAGAACATGTAAATAAAAAGTAGGGGTTGCTTAGATAAAGATGCAATAAAGTAAATAAAGCGAGTGTGGAAAAGTGGTGGTAGGAGTTGTGAAAGTGTCCCTAAGCAATTGACTACTTTACTAGACCGATAGCAAATATTATGTGGGAGAGGCCACAGCTAGCATGTCATCCCTGACTTGGAATTCTATGCACTTATGATTGGAACTATTAGCAAGCATCTGCAACTACTAACGTTCATTAAGGTAAACCCCAACCATAGCATTACGATATATTGGTCCCCCTTCAATCCCATACGCAACAATCCCCTTACTCAGGTTTAAGCTTCTGGCACTCAAGCAACCCACCATAAAAGAATCATGAACGTATTGCAACACCCTACAGCGGGGATCCCTCATGCTTGCGCGACACGGAAGGCACAATAGGACAGCAACATAACCACAAGCAAATTAAATCAATCATAGCAATTCATCAACCACCAATAGGACAACGAAAATCTACTCAGACATCATAGGATGGCAACACATCATTGGATAATAATATGAAGCATAAAGCACCATGTTCAAGTAGAGGGTACAGCGGGTTGCGGGAGAGTGGACCGTTGTAGATAGAGGGGGGAAGGTGATGGAGATGTTGGTGAAGATGGAGGAGGTGTTGGTGAAGATCGCGGTGATGATGATGGCCCCCGGCGGCGTTCCGGCGCCACCGGAAGCAAAGGGGAGAGAGCCCCCCTTCTTCTTCTTCTTCCTTGACCTTCTCCCTAGATGGGAGAAGGGTTTCCCCTCTGGTCCTTGGCTCCCATGGCGTGGGAGGGGCGAGAGCCCCTCCGAGATTGGATCTATCTCTTTGTTTCTGCGTTCTCAGATTCTACCCCTTCACCGTTTCCTTTATATCTGGAGATCCATAACTCCGATTGGGGTGAATCTTTCGCCCATATCTTTCTCATAAAATTAGCTTTCTTGCACCAAAAGAAGAGCGTCAACTGCCTTACGGGTGTCCCACGAGAGCCCAGGCCACGCCCAGGGGGGAGGGCGCGCCCCCTGTCTCGTGGCCACCCCGGACACCGTTTCGCGTTGATTTTACTTCCCAAAAATCATAAATATTCCAAAAAACTCTCTGTCCGTTTTTATCCCGTTTGGACTCCGTTTGATATTGGGTTTCTGCGAAACAAAAAACATGCAACAGACAGGAACTGGCACTGGGCACTGGATCAATATGTTAGTCCCAAAAAATAGTATAAAAAGTTGCCAAAAGTATATAAAAGTTGAATAATATTGGCATGGAACAATCAAAAATTATAGATACGACGGAGACGTATCAGCATCCCCAATCTTAATTCCTGCTCGTCCTCGAGTAGGTAAATGATAAAAAAGATAATTTTTGATGTGGAATGCTACCTAGCATAATCTTGATCATATGTCTAATCATGGCATGAATATTAAGACACGAGTGATTCAAGGCAATAGTCTATCATTTGACATAAAAAACAATAATACTTTGAGCGTACCAATAAAGCAATCATGTCTTTTCAAAACAACATGGCCAAAGAAAGTTATCCCTACAAAATCATATAGTCTGGCTGTTGCTCTATCTTCATCACACAAAGTATTTAATCATGCACAACCCCGATGACAAGCCAAGCAATTGTTTCATACTTTAATAATCTCAAACTTTTTCAACTTTCACGCAATACATGAGCGTGAGCCATGGACATAGCACTATAGGTGGAATAGAATATGATGGTGGGGGTTATGTGGAGAAGACAAAAAAGGAGAAAGTCTCACATCGACTAGGCGTATCAACGGGCTATGGAGATGCCCATCAATAGATATCAATGTGAGCGAGTAGGGATTGCCATGCAACGGATGCACTAGAGCTATAAGTGTATGAAAGCTCAAACTGAAAACTAAGTGGGTGTGCATCCAACTTGCTTGCTCATGAAGACCTCGGGCATTTGAGGAAGCCCATCATCGGAATATACAAGCCAAGTTCTATAATGAAAATTCCCACTAGTGTATGAAAGTGAAAGCATAGAAGACTCTCTCTATGAAGAACATGGTGCTACTCTGAAGCACAAGTGTGGTAAAAGGATAGTAACATTGCCCCTTCTCTCTTTTTCTCTCATTTATTTTTTCTTTTATTTTTCATTTTTTTATTTTGGTGGGCTTCTTTGGTTTTTTTTTATTTGGGCTTCTTTGGCCTCTTTTATTTTTCATAAAGTCCGGAGTCTCATCCCGACTTGTGGGGGAATCATAGTCTCCATCATCCTTTCCTCACTGGGGCAATGCTCTAATAATGATGATCATCACACTTTTATTTACTTACAACTCAATATCTAGAACAAAGATATGACTCTATATGAATGCCTCCGACGGTGTACCGGGATGTGCAATGATCTAGCGTAGCAGTGACATCAAAAAACGGACAAGCCATGAAAACATCATGCTAGCTATCTTACGATCATGCAAAGCAATATGACAATGAATGCTCAAGTCATGTATATGATGATGATGGAAGTTGCATGGCAATATATCTCAGAATGGCTATGGAAATGCCATGATAGGTAGGTATGGTGGCTGTTTTGAGGAAGATATAAGGAGGCTTATGTGTGACAGAGCGTATCATATCACGGGGTTTGGATGCACCGGCAAAGTTTGCACCAACTCTCAAGGTGAGAAAGGGCAATGCACGGTACCGAAGAGGCTAGGAATGATGGAAGGGTGAGAGTGTGTATAATGCATGGACTCAACATTAGTCATAAAGAACTCACATACTTATTGCAAAAATCTACAAGCCATTGAAAACAAAGTACTACGCGCATGCTCCTAGGGGGATAGATTGGTAGGAAAAGACCATCGCTTATCCCCGACCGCCACTCATAAGGAAGACAATCAATAAATAAAATTGTGCTCCAACTTCATCACAAAGCGGTTCACCATACGTGCATGCTACGGGAATCACAAACCTCAACACAAGTGTCTCTACAATCCACAACCACCCACTAGCATGACTCTAATATCACCATATTTATATCGCAAAACTATTGTGAGGAATCAAACATATCATATCCAGCGATCTACAAGTTTATGTAGGATTTTATGACTAACCATCTGAATGGCCAATTCCTGTCATCTCTCTAAATAGATAGAAGTGAAGCAAGAGAGTTTAATTATTTCTACAAAAGATATGCCCACGCTCTAATAAATATAAGTGAATCAAAAGAGCATTCTACAAATGGCGGTTTTCTATGTGAAGAGAAACAGGCAATCCAAACTTCAAATGATATAAGCGAAGCACGTGAAGCATTCTATAAAGCCATACTAAAAAAATTGAAGTGAAGTGCAATGAGCATTCTATAAATCAAAAAAGGACTAACTCATACCAGCATGGTGCATAAAAGAAAAGTGAAAACTAAATGCAAAAGATGCTCCAAGACTTGCACATAATGCATGAATGAAACGAATTCGAAAACATACCGATACTTGTTGAAGAAAGAGGGGATGCCTTCCGGGGCATCCCCAAGCTTAGACGCTTGAGTCTCCTTGAATATTTACTTGGGGTGCCTCGGGCATCCCCAAGCTTGAGGTATTGCCTCTCTTCCTTTTCCTCATATCAAGACATCCTCGATTAGACACTACATCCACACAAAACTTCAACAGAAAACTCGGTAAGATCTGTTAGTATAATAAAGCAAATCACCACTCTAAGTACTGTTGCAAACCAATTCATATTTTGTTTTTGCATTGTGTCTACTTTAATATAACTTTTCCATAGCTTAATCCACTGATATAAATTGATAGATTCATCAAAACAAGCAAACTATGCATCAAAAACAGAATCTGTCAAAAACAGAACAGTCTGTAGCAATCTGAACATCCACCATACTTATGGTACCCCAAAATTATACCAAAATTAGGAAAAATCAACAAGTTGTATATCAAGACAGTGCAAAAGGAATCAGAACCAATTGAAGTTCCAGTTAAAAATGTAAAATCGCGCACTACAGCCAAAGTTTATGTCCTGCACCGTACAAATCAACAAGCATTGTAAACATCCTAAAGGCAAACCTTAGCACATTATTTTTATAATACAATGGAATTATACAAGGGGATAATTATTTTTGTTTAAAAGTTTCTGTAATCAAGATTCACAAAGTTTCCGTGAGCATGAACAAAGTTCAAGGCTAGCTCCCACTTCAACAATGCTTGTCTTTCTCACTTTCACTTTCCTTTTATAAAAGTTTTTAGGTTCCCCTCTTTATTTTTTTTGTTTTTAAACTATATAAAAGCACTCAACACAAATAAATGACTCTCTAAAACTTCCGGGTTGTCTCCCTGGCAGCGCTTTCTTTAAAGCCATTAAGCTAGGCATATAGTGCTCAAGTAATGAATCCACCCGGATCCCAAGGTATATCAAAGACAATTTAATTAACAATGATTTGTAATTTAGTACTGAGCACAAAGTAACATATATCAAGCAACAACGAAGTCTAACTCTCTTCCTATGCATCGGCATGTCATAAAAGAACAATTCATGCATACCAAGTAAAGGCCAATGCATAGTATAAGCAGTTTCTTGCAATTCTACCATATTGGATACATAGAGAGGTGGAGACATAGTTCCTCTCTCATAATAATTGCAAGTAGGAGCAGCAAGCACATGCATATTACATTCATCAAAATTATCATGTGCAACGGTAAAAGGCAACCCATCAATGTAATCCTTAATAAGCACAAACTTCTCCGATAAAGTGTGGTAGGGAGAATTCAAAAAGATAATAGGACTATCATACGTGGGTGCAATAGCAATAATTTCATGTTTAACATAAGGAACTATAGCAAGTTCACCTCTAAAAGCATAATTCATATTGGCATCTTGGCCACAAGCATAGCAAGCATCATCAAAAAGGGATATTTCAGACAAATTCAAGGGATCATAGCAATCATCCTTCGGTAAGCACGAAGGGGAAATAAACAATGTATGAGTTGGAGGGTTACTATGATTAGAAGGTGGGCACGGGTAGCTAATCCGCTCTTCCTCCTTTTGTTCTTCGCTCTCCTCATCATCTTTTTCATCCAATGAGCTCACAGTTTCATCAATTTCTTCTTCCATAGCTTCTTGTAAAATATTAGTCTCTTCTTGGACAGCGGAGAATTTCTCAATATATGGTTTAACATTGGCATTAGAAGCATAATTATCATAACAATATTCAAGTATGGCAAAACTTTCAGATTTGTAAAGAGTAGCATCATACTTTTCAATCAAAGAAGCAATTTCAAAAGCACCCTTAAAAGCAACAAATTCTTCAATTTGTTGAACATCATAGTAATTATAAACACCCTTAGCATACGAAGATACGATTCCATTATCAATAAACTCACATTGGTAGGGAAGGTGTTTTTTCTTAGGGTTTTCAGAACAACAAGTAACATCATAAATTTCACATAAATTCCAAGAATAGCATTGCAAATGTTGAATTTGATCCCATAATAGTTTCCCTTTTCAGATATACGGTGTCGCACAAAACAAGCATGCTCATCTAAAGATTTGCCCTCAACTAAGCTAGTTGGGGTTCACGAGCACATAGGGATCGAAGATGATCCAAGTAAAAAGCTTCAGTAGTGTGATAGATTTTGAGAGGTTCTTCAACCATTGGAGCAGTAGGTACAACTAATTTTTTTGATATTTTGCGTTTCCTACCCATAGCTACAGATAGAAAACAACTAAGAACAGCAAATAAAAATTACTTAGTTAAAGCAAACAAGCACACACGAGAATATTCACCCCACGCTTTGACTCCCCGGCAACGGCGCCAGAAAAAGGTCTTGATAACCCGCAAGTATAAAGGATAGTTGTAGCCTCTTTCGATAAGTAAGAGTTTCGAACCCAACGAGGAGCTAAAGGTAGAACAAATACTCTCTCAAGTCCTATCGGCCACAGATATGACTCTACGCACGCTTGACGTTCGCTTTACCTAGAACAAGTATGAAACTAGAAGTACTTTGTAGGTGTGATAGGATAGTTTTGCAAGATAATAAAGAACACGTAAATAAAAAGTAGGGGCTGTTTAGATAAAGATGCAATAAAGTAAATAAAGTGAGTGTGGAAAAGTGGTGGTAGGAGTTGTGAAAGTGTCCCTAAGCAATTGACTACTTTACTAGACCGATAGCAAATATTATGTGGGAGAGGCCACGGCTAGCATGTCATCCCTGACTTGGAATTCTATGCACTTATGATTGGAACTATTAGCAAGCATCCACAACTACTAACGTTCATTAAGGTAAAACCCAACCATAGCATTAAGATATATTGGCCCCCTTCAATCCCATACGCAACAATCCCCTTACTCGGGTTTAAGCTTCTATCACTCTAGCAACCCACCATAAAAGAATCATGAACGTATTGCAACACCCTACAGCGGGGATCCCTCACGCTTGCACGACACGGAAGGCACAATAGGACAGCAACATAACCACAAGCAAATTAAATCAATCATAGCAATTCATCAACCACCAATAGGACAACAAAAATCTACTCAGACATCATAGGATGGCAACACATCATTGGATAATAATATGAAGCATAAAGCACCATGTTTAAGTAGAGGGTACAGCGAGTTGAGGGAGAGTGCACCACTGTAGATAGAGGGGGGAGGTGATGGAGATGTTGGTGAAGATGGCGGAGGTGTTGGTGAAGATCGCGGTGATGATGATGGCCCCCGGCGGCGTTCCGGCGCCACCAGAAGCAAGGGGGAGAGATCCCCCCTTCTTCTTCTTCTTCCTTGACCTTCTACCTAGATGGGAGAAGGGTTTCCCATTTGGTCCTTGGCTCCCATGGCGTGGGAGGGGCGAGAGCCCCTCCGAGATTGGATCTATCTCTTTGTTTCTGCGTTCTCAAATTCTACCCCTTCACCGTTTCCTTTATATCTGGAGATCCGTAACTCCGATTGGGGTGAATCTTTCGCCCAGGTCTTTCTCATAAAATTAGCTTTCTTGCGCCAAAAGAGGAGCGTCAACCGCCTTACGGGTGGCCCACGAGAGCCCAGGCCGCATGGGGGGGGGAGGGCGCGCCCCCCTGTCTCGTGGCCACCCCGGACACCGTTTCGCGTTGATTTTACTTCTCAAAAATCATAAATATTCCAAAAAAATCTCCGTCCGTTTTTATCCCATTTGGACTCCGTTTGATATTGGGTTTCTGCGAAACAAAAAACATGCAACAGACAGGAACTGGCACTGGGCACTGGATCAATATGTTAGTCCCCAAAAATAGTATAAAAAGTTGCCAAAAGTATATAAAAGTTGAATAATATTGGCATGGAACAATCAAAAATTATAGATACGACGGAGACATATCATGCGGTAAGGATGCCCTCCGGGGCAGGGCCGCCTGGTGAAGGTTTCTTCTCTCATTTGGAAACCTCCGTTTCCAAGTCTTCAGGGGCAGTGCTTTTCCTCCCATGGGGAGAGGGGATTCTAGATTCACCTCCCCGATCATCCTCCTTCACGGAGGCACTAATTCCCCCGGTTTGGATGTGTAATGTATGAAGCCCGCTTTCGGCTTCCCTATTCCTCCCCTCATCTTCTCCTGATTGCACTTGATACGGTGCGCGAGCCAGCATCCTGGTTAGTACAGGATCCGGCGAGCCTTCGGGAAGAGGGGCCGAACACCTGATCCTCTCCGCCTTTCTTATCCAGTCTTGGCCGAGGGTAGTTTTTCAGAATAATGTTGTGACAAATATAAAGACAACATGTTCGGTCACGGAGTTACTTACTTGGGTATCTGGAGGTTGTAGTTGAGACACGCATCATCGGTGGTGTCCGGACACTTTATTCATGATCCGAAGAATAAACGATACATCCCTTCGAGCGTCACGCCGAAGAAGTGTTGAATGGTTCACGGTCCTTCAGGGTTGAATTCCCACATACGGAGAGATCGACTTTGGCAAGGCAGGACCCGATGAACTAACATTGCTTGCATTACTTTGACAAGACTGATATCCCTCTTAAGGATATCTCGGATGCGGCTTTGCAGTGTCAGCACGTCATTAACTGGCCCCCAGTCCAGCCCTTTGTTGACCCATGATGCCAGTTGGGGCGGATGGGCAGACCGGAAGGCTGGGGCGGCTGACCGCTTTGTGCCTCGGGGTGCTATGATGTAAAACCACTCCCATTGACATAGGTCGGACACCTCCGGGAAGGAACCCTTTGGCCATAAGGCGTCGACACCTTTGCTTATTATAGCACCTCCGCACTTCGCGTGTCGCCCGTCGATCATCTTCGGCTTCACATTGATGGTCTTGAGCCATAAGCCGAAGTGTGGGGTAATGCGGAGGAAGGCCTCAAACAAGACGATAAACGACAAGATGTGAGGATGGAATCTAGAGCTAGATCATGGAAATCTAGCCCGTAATAGAACATGAGCCCTCTAACGAAGGGATCAAGACTAAAGCCTAGCCCTCGGAGGAAGTGGGAAACAAATACAACACTCTTGTTGGGTTCGGGAGTGGGGATAACCTGCCCTTGAGCAGGTAGCCTGTGGGGGATTTCAGCGGTCAGATACCTAGCCTCCCTAAGCTTCTTGATGTCCTCCTCTGTAACGGAAGAGGCCATCCACCGGCCTTCAAGGTTGGATCTGGACATGGTTGAAGATCCAGAGTGCTTAACATGAACCTTGGGTGTTGGAACTCGAGGTAGGGTAAGGGAGGGATTGGGCGTGGAAAGAAAAGGACAGGTCTGGGCCTCTTTATAAAGAGGGTGAATACCAAGCGTCCTCCGCGTGGCCGTTTGGAACTTGCCTAAAATCGAGGAATCATACTAACAGGCACGGTTGGGTTTCCCACGCCCGTATTGATGAGAATCTCGTGATAAGGGGAACACGATCTCTGCTTTGACAAGACGTGCCAATAAAACCGCCTCACAAGACGTGCAGCAGCAGGTTGGGAAAAACGGTTCGTATGATAACCGGGCCATGGCGTGATGTCACGCTATGAAAAGTTGTCAGTAGATTAGATTTGTGGAATATTGTCCTCTCTACGGTGGTACGTGGAATTTGTTTTGCAGAGCCGGACACGATTCATGTGTTCAAAATCTACCTTGGAGTATTCGGAGAAGGAACCCGCCTTGCACAATGCCGAAGACAATCTGCGCGCCGGACTCATCGTCATTGAAGCCTGGTTCAGGGGCTACTGAGGGAGTCCTGGATTAGGGGGTCCTCGGACAGCCGGACTATGTACTTGTGCCGGACTGTTGGACTGTGAAGATACAAGATTGAAGACTTCGTCCCGTGTCCGGGTGGGACTCTCCTTTGCGTGGAAGGCAAGCTTGGCAATTCGGATATGTAGATTTCCTTCTCTGTAACCGACTCTGTGTAACCCTAACCCCCTCCGGTGTCTATATAAACCGGAGGGTTTAGTCCGTAGGCTAGCTTCTAGGGTTTAGCCTCTACGATCTCGTGGTACATCAACTCTTGTAATATTCATATCATCAAGATCAATCAAGCTGGAAGTAGGGTATTACCTCCATAGGGAGGGCCTAAACCTGGGTAAACATCGTGTCCCCCGCCTCCTGTTACCATTAGCCTTAGACACACAGTTGGGGACCCCCTACCCGAGATCCGCCGGTTTTGACACCGACACCCGGGTCTCTTTTCCATATTAATTAATCTTGTTTACATCTTACTACTCTCCGATCTACTATTTTGCAATCTTTTACTTTCCGATCTATAAATCAAAAATACCAAAAATATTTACTTTACCGTTTATCTATCTCTATCAGCTCTCACTTTTGCAAGTGACCGTGAAGGGATTGACAACCCCTTTATCGCGCTCGGTGCAAGTTGTTGATTGTTTGTGCGGGTATTCAATGACTTGTGCATTGTCTCCTACTAGATTGATACCTTGGTTCTCAAAACTGATGGAAATAGTTATGCTACTTTGCTGCATCACCCTTTCCTCTTCAAGGGAAAACCAACGCAAGCTCAAGAGGTAGCAATGTGAACTAGATTATTGACTCTAGTGCAAGTGGGAGACTGTTGGAAATATGCCCTAGAGGCAATAATAAATTGGTTATTATCATATTTCCTTGTTCATGATAATCGTTTATTGTCCATGCTAGAATTGTATTGATCGGAAACTCATATACATGTGCGGAGACATAGAGAACAACGTGTCCCTAGTAAGCCTCTACCGGACTAGCTCGTTGATCAAAGATGGCTATTGTTTCCTAGCCATGGACATGAGTTGTCATTTGATAATGGCATCACATCGTTAGGAGAATGATGTGATGGACAAGACCCAAACTATAAACATAGCACATGATCATGTCAAGTTTATTGCTATCATTATCTACATGTCAAGTATATGTTCCTATGACCATGAGATCATGCAACTCACTGACACCGGAGGAGTACCTTGTGTGTACCAAACGTCGCAACGCAACTGGGTGACTATAAAGGTGCTCTACGGGTATCTTCGAGGGTGTCTGTTGAGTTAGCATGGATCAAGATTGGGATTTGTCACTCCGTATGGCGGAGAGGTATCTCAGGGCCCACTCGGTAATACAACATCACAAGGAGCTTGCAAGCAATGTGACTAATGGTTTAGCCACGAGATCTTGTATTACGGAACGAGTAAAGAGACTTGCCGGTAACGAGATTGAACTAGGTATGGAGATATCGGTGATCGAATCTCACGCAAGTAACATACCAATAGACAAAGGGAACTACATACGAGATTAGTTGAATCCTTGACATCGAGGTTCGACCAATAAGATCTTCTTAGAATATGTGGGAACCAATATGGACATCCAGGTCCCGCTATTGGTTATTGACCGTAGAGGTGTCTCGCTCATGTGTGCATAGTTTTCGAACCCGCGGGGTCTACACACTTTTTGGTGACGATATAAGTATAGTTGAGTCATTATGGTGGTTACAGAAGGATGTTCGGAGTCCCGGGTGAGATATGGATGTGACGAGGAACTCCGGAATGGCCCGGAGGTGAAGATCGATATATTGGATGAAGGTTATTGGAGTCCGGAATTGTTCCGGGGGTATTGGGTGATGACCAGTGTCACCGAAAGGGGTTTCGGGGGGCACCGGCAGTGTTGGGGGGCCCCATGGGCCAAGGGGAGGGGGCAAACCAGCCCACTAAGGGGCTGCTCCCCCTCACCCCATCTCACACAACCAGGAGGGTTGGGGCGCCCCTCTAGGGTTCCCTCCACCTGGCTTGGGGGGCAAGTCACCCTAGGGGAGATCCCATCTGCCCAGGCCGCCGCCGCCCCTAGGGGAAACCCTAGAGGCGCCATCCCTCCTCCCTTCCCCTATATATAGAGAGGTAGAGAGAGGGCAGCCGCACCCCTTGAGCACATCTTCACGCCACGATGCTGCCCTTCCTCTCCCTCGTAGCCCTCTTCTTCTCTGTAATGCTTAGCCAAACTCTGCCGAGATTTCTCCACCGCCACCGCCACCACGCCGTCGTGCTGCTGGAGGACTCGAGCTACTACTTCACCATCGCTCGCTGGATCGAGGAGGTGAAGGCGTCATCACACCGTACTTGTGTTGAACGCAGAGATCGGGAGTTCGCGGGACGGATCGTGATTGGATCGCGAAGACGTTCGACTACATCAACCACGTTTCTTAACACTTCTTCTTAGCGATCTACAAGGGTATGTAGATCCAATCTCTCCTCTTATAGATGGTCATCTCCTAGATTGGATCTTGGTGAGTGTAGGAATTTTTTTTGTTTCCCATGCAACGTTCCCCAACAAGCGCTCCCTCCCAACTCCCCTCCTCAACCTGGACCAAGTTTCGCTGCCGCTTGACGCATGGAGGTGAACACCACTACAACCACGGTGGCGCACTCTCTCGCCAAGGTATACCTTTATTCTCCATTGGGTTGCCTCCCCTTTTTCTCCCTTTTCTCTTCCATCATTGATGCATCCAGTAAATGCTTGGAATTGGAAGACAAGTGCAAGGTTGATGTATCTCTGCAAATTTAATTTAGATCTTTGCATGAAGATTTGTGACTGGGACATAATTATATTGATTGATTACTGCCGATTTTTATTTGGATAAACGTAATATTTCGCTTGACTTTCAAAGCAACAAATGTACTGCAGATTAGTTGTTGAGTCCCGCTTCGGTACAATCCCTCTCACAAAACGTATAAAGGGTAGTATGGACCTTTCACAAGTCGTATCCACTTCATAATGGGTTGTCCAGTATAAGCCGTACGGATACAAGGCTCTACTTGTCCACTGGGCCGGCCCAAGTCACATTCAGTATTTATGTAAAAAATAATACCAAATACTGCAAAAAGAGTGGCCACGAGGACTCGATCTACGGACCACATACTGTTATGTATGCCGTACGCGCTGCTTGCCACTAGACCGATAGACTACTTGTGATTTTGTATAGTGCGGATGATATAAGAACAAACAATGATGTACATACATAAAAATATTTCTGAAAAAATCGAAAATATTCTTGAACAAAATTGTGATCCACTTGGAAAAGTCGGATATTTTTGATAAAATAAAATTATTTATGGAACTCCAAACTTTTCTGAAAATGGAATATTTTTTGAAATTCCAAAATATTTTTGAAAAAGTGAAGAATTTTTTGCAATCCTAACATTTTTTATAAATGTGAACAACTTTCGTAATCCTAAAGAATTTATAAAAATGCAAACAAAATTTCAAAATCCATACATTTTTAGGAAAACATGAAAAAAATCAAAAACATGATTTTGTCAGAAAAACACACTTCTAGAAACTCCGACCAAAATTGGAAAAGGCAAACTTTATTTTTGGATCAGTGAAGAATTTTGAAAGTGGAAACATTTTTAATTTTTTTTCATTTGATGCATAGACGCAACTTGCATGCAGGCGAGTGACGACGTAGGGTTCGTACGACGCTATGCGAGCGATACAGTCCGATCAAAAAATAGATGGACGTCGCCCGTCGTGGCGTGCCGTGTGGGTCGGCCCACTAACCCGACGCAGTCAACCGACCCAGTAACGCGCGGGCTGGATCGAAGGGCGATGTCGGTAGCCCCACCTCGTGACGCCAACAGGTCGTTGACCACCTTAAATAACTTTATTACCCAAGTACGACAAGCATTGTTTTTTTTTGAACAACGACAAGCATCGGTCTTCATTGAACTCATGTGTAGGATCTGGAGTGGCACTAGGAGTCTTCGCCGGTTCCGAACTAACGAAGTTTCCTACTAACATGTCAGATTCCCCACAAAAAGATCAGTGATGTCTCATGTCTTCTTATTTATGTTTTTAACTCGCACACAGTTTTACCACACAATATATCAAGTTCGGGTCCGCCAGAGGAGAGTTTGCACATGTTTTATTTCCGACTCCCCGGAATGGGTCCAATTTTTTCGCGCGTTTGACTCATCATTCGAAGCATGCACGCCAATGTTCAGTGATTATTGACACTTTATGCATTTTCTATGGTTTTTCCTGCTGAAAACCCCTTAAAACACTGCCCGGACATGACGCAACATGCGTCCGGTGTCAAATTTCGTTCATTTTTGGCGTGGGGTACCGGGGTGGGGCCCCACACGTGCTGGCAAAAGTTGGGTACATTCCGTAATTGCACTCAGGTACTTTATGTGGAAGGCAGGGGTTTCGGTATGGGCGGAAGGGATCCTCGGGTGCATGTCTCTTCTTCACATCCATCAAACGGGCTCAATTTTTTTTTCATGGGCTAGAATGACCATGGCAAGCATGCAGGCCAAAATTTGTCGCGTTTCGACACTGCATGTAGTTTCTATGATTTTTCTGGCCGAAAAACCCTAAAATAGTGTCCAGACGTGACAGTGTCAAATTTCGCTCATTTTTTGCATGGGGTACCGGGGTAGGGCCCACACCCACTGGCAATATTTGGGTATATTCCGTGATTGCGCTCAGGTACATCACGTGGAAGGCACGGGTTGCCTGCATCGGGTTAGTGGGCCGACCCATGTGGCACGCCACGACGGGAGACGTCCGTCTGTTTTTTGGTCGGCATGTATCACCCGCACAGCATCGTACGAATCATACATGACACAGCTTGCATGCAGTGTCCAACATCGTTCATATCTAACATGGATGCCTATCATTGGTGTGCCCATCTACTGGCAAAAGTTATGGTCATTTCAAGAACGTCCAAAACTAGACCATGTTCAATCAAGGGTGTACAGGTAAGCTAGACGGCTCTGTTTGGAAGCACGTTCTTTCTCGATATCCTTGAGCATATAGTTTTCTAATTTTAAGGCTTCTGTTTTTTGTATTTTTTGTCATTATCAATCAATATGAATGTTTTTATGTCCTAAACATTTATTGAAATTTGTCAAAAAAAATTGGATGCTTCTGTTGTTTACGATTTCTTGCATTATCAATCAACATGAACTTGTTTTTTGAAATGCAACCAATTTTTAAATTTGTGAAAATTTCACGCATTTGGCAAAATAGGAAAAGGAAAAAAGAAACAAAAACCGGAATATAACAGAAAGAATAACGGTTGTAAAAAACAAAAAAAGACATCGACGTGAATATTCACAAAGCTAGATTTACCACATAAGTAGCCAGAAAGAAAGCCGGCGTTCAAAATGTTAGTTCTTAAGTTTGCACGCTCCTCATCTTTCTTTAAAATTGCTCAAAATGCTCAAAATGTTGTTTCAAATAATATTCTTAACACTTTCAACTAACGTATCTCTTTAATTTTCTTTTGAAATGTTCATGGTTTTAAAAAATGTTGTTCATGGTTTTCAAAAATATATTCATGATTTAAAAAAAGAATTTTCGAAAATTGTTCAAGTTGGTCAAAAAGTTGTTGAATTTTCGAACACTATTCTATTTAAAATGTTATATATAATTTCGAACAAATGTTGGAAAAAGTTGAAAAGGTGTCCGAATTCTACGTTGGTGTTACCTCTGCCCGGGATGTTTAGGCTAGAAAGCTACCGGTGGAAGTCCGCTTTTGTAAGCAGGTTGCTTTTCCCTACGCCTGAATTTAATAACCAATTTTGTTAATCAATGCAAATTAATTGCAGGTTGTTAACTGAAAGCTGAGCTCCGATTGGGAAAAGAAAAGCCATGCATGCGAGAGCGTTGAGGGATGTGAGGCAATTTGGCAATTAATTTAGGCTAGTCAATATCCTTCAATCGTGTTAACTAATTGGGCAGATTCAAAACCAAAATTTGGCTCCGATGTGCCTTGGTCTTGGCAATCCTATCGGTTGGTCCAATGAATTCGGATGCAGTAATTCTTAAGTTTGCACGCTCTCTAATTTTTATAAAGATGTGTCAGCTGAAGTGGTCAGCCTCTTAGCCTCATGTGCAAGAGGTCTTGCTGTTCGATTCCTAGCGCTGGATAATATATTTGTTTTATGAATTTTTACACCCCGCAAACAACGCACTTCCTACAGGCTACAGCCGTGACCAATGGGCCGGCCCAAATTGACGTACGCCGTATACATTTCCGCGGGCGGGCGACGTTTTTTTTTTTGAAAGGTATCAAACTTTATTCCTCATATGATTGCCATATCATTTACAAGTTGTGGAAGAATAAAGTCAGGTGCATTGGCATCCCAATGTTCAGACAATCTAGAATTAAAACAGTGTTTTGCTAGACTATCTGCTACTAAATTAACTTCCCTGCAGCAATGATCAAAGGAAACACTGGAAAAGTCCAACGCCTGGAGGGAGGCTTCCGTGATCACCGGAACATCTGGACCCATATAAGTTTCCGGGTTTGAGATTGCCTCTACAGCGAGCTTGCTATCAGATTCTATGACCACCTGAGAGCATCCAATATTAGCTGCTAGGATCATTCCATTGCGGATAGCCTTTATTTCCGCTGATTCCGCAGAAGATGCATGGGGTAACGTCCAGGTTGCTGCTGCAATAAAGATTCCGTGTTCATCGCGCGCCACAGCACCGCAAGCACCTGACAAGTTTTCAGCATGAAATGATGCATCGACGTTGATTTTCACAACCCCACTGCTCGGTTTCTTCCAGACATGATCGATCTTCCGGGTAGGCTGGTTCGGCGTACAACTGCGGATAAAATTAGTAGCAAGAACAAGGACAGACTTTGATGTACGTTCCGGGGACTGGACAGTCTCTCCTTTCACGCCTTGTCGTCTCTGCCACCAAATGTACCACATGGCCACAACGATCAACTCAGCTGCTGGTAGCTCACAGACCACGGAGCGATCTTGGAGAAGAAACTCTAGATTTATTGAGCCCGACCGATCCTGAGCCACTGCAAACTTGATGGTTTCCGCTAGTTTTAATTCAGTCCAAACATCAGCTGCACGTGAGCATGTAAATAGACAGTGTTGTATGTCCTCCAATCCAACCTTACATTGTGGGCGTTGAGGCACTAGTGGAATGTGTCTGCCCGCTAGGACTCCTAAGCATGGTAGGACGCCCTTGAGCACCTTCCATCCAAAGTGCTTAATCTTTCCAGGAATGCGCATATGCCATAGTTCTTTCCAGACCGGGTTTAACTGAGATCTCCCAGGACAGTTAGCTCTAGCAAAGCGGTGACCAAACTGATGGTTGAACTCCACATGGTAAGCCGACCTCACTGAAAAGGTACCTGAACGTGTAAAATGCCAAGCCACGAAGTCCTCTACAGCCTCAACATGGAGCGGGATTTGCAAAATTCTGTTTGCATCAACAGGTGAAAACACATCATGAATAAGCTCCTCGTCCCACTGTCCCGTGTGAGGGTCAATAAGTTCTTCCACCTTGGACAACATAGTTACTCCTCTGTTGGTAATGACCTTTCTTGTTTCACTAGATGGAATCCAAGGGTCTTCCCAAATTTTGATATTTGAGCCTGAACCAACTCGCCATATACACCCTCTCTTGAAAGTTTGAATACCAGCGACAATACTTTGCCAAGTAAAGGAGGATCATTTCTTTGGACCAGCTGAAAGTATGTCACCATCCGGAAAATACTTGGCTCTTAGGACTCGCGCACATAAAGATTCAGGGTTTTGAAGAAGTCGCCAACACTGCTTTGCTAACATAGCAAGGTTAAAGTTGTGAAGGTCCCTAAACCCCATTCCACCTTTCTTCTTCGGAACGCACATTTTCCACCAGGCAAACCAGTGCATCTTCCTCTTTTCTTCTTCATCTCCCCACCAAAAACCCGATATCTCATCGGTAATTGATTTGCAAATTCCTTTAGGCAATTTAAATACCGACATGGCATAGGACGGAATAGCTTGTGCAACAGATTTCAATAGAATTTCTTTACCTTGTACTGAAAGTATTTTCTCCTTCCATCCTTTTAAGCGTTGGCATACCCTGTCAATAAGGTGCTGAAAGCAATCACTTCGGTCCACTCCCACAATGGTTGGAAGACCAAGATATTTGTCTGACAAAGCTTCCGTTAAGATGTCCAATATACCACAAACGCTTTCCCTAACCATGACACCGGTGTTAGGGCTGAAAAAAATACTTGATTTTGCTGTACTTACACGCTGCCCTGAACTTATGCAATAAGTATCTAGAATCCTCTTCAGAGTAGTTGCATTCTGATCATTCGCTCTCATCAAAATAAGAGAATCATCTGCAAACAAAAGGTGAGAAATAGAAGGGGCGTCTCTGCACGCACGGATACCTTCAATCCCACTAATTTCCTCCTCGTGAGCTAGCATACTAGAGAGCCCCTCGGAACATAGCAGGAACAAGTATGGTGACAATAGGTCTCTCTGCCTCAGGCCTCTAGAGGGGATAAACTCCTCCGTCTCTGTATCATTAAATCTGATCCTATAGCTCACCGAGGAGACACATTCCATAATCAACTCAATCCACTGTAAATGAAATCCCAATTTTAGCATCATGTGTTTTAAGAATCCCCACTCCACTCTATCATATGCCTTAAGCATATCCAATTTAACAGCACATACACCATTGGATCCATGGGTCTTCTTTTTTATTGCATGAAAACACTCTAAGCTACCAGCACATTATCTGTAATTAGTCTACCAGGGACAAACGCACTCTGCGTTGGGGAAATCACCTCAGGGAGGATCTTCTTGAGTCTATTTGCTAGCATCTTGGAGATAATTTTATAAACCACATTACACAAACTAATGGGTCTATATTGGGTGATTACCTCTGGGCTATCCACCTTAGGAATGAGTACTACATTGGTGGAGTTTCACCCCTCCGGGATTTTCTTGTGATTAATTGCTTCAAGTACTTCTTTTGTTAACTCCTCTCCTACAATGTGCCAAAACTGCTTAAAAAAGATAGCATGGAGTCCATCTGGGCCAGGGGCCTTCATGTCTCCTATTTGAAATAGTGCTTTCTTCACTTCCTCTTGTGTATATGGTGCCATCAAGATCATATTCATATCCTCTGTGACCCTTGGCATGACAATAGCTATCAAATCCTCATCAATCACACCTGCATCAGAATTAAAGAGACTCTGGAAATACCCAAAGATGAGGGGTTTGAGGTTATCATTACCCTCCACCCAGCCATTATTATTATCTTTCAATTTCTTAATTAAATTCCGGCGTCGACGGGCTGAAGCGAACTGGTTAAAGTATTTCGTGTTCCGGTCACCCCGACGTAGCCAATTGACATGTCCTCGTTGCGCCCAATAGATCTCCTCTTGTTCCAACAGATTTTCAATCAAGAGTGTGAGGTCTTTTTGTTTTATTCTTGTTTCAGCTGTATACGTAGACCGCATTAACTTATCCAATTCTTTCTGGGTCGTCCGTAGGCGAGTACGGGGCCCTTTCAACACCTTCCGGTCCCAAGCATGCAACTCCTTGTGCACCTCCTCAAGCTTCTCTTGTGCTGACGGACAGAGACCTTGTACTACAGCTTTTTGCCATGCTGTTTTCACCACTTCCTCCACCAACTCTTCTGCCAGCCAATGCATCTCAGATTTACGAGCTGTTCTAATCCTGGGCGATGCAACCCCTGCCAGGTATTCAGTATCTAGGCATATAGGTCGGTGGTCCGACTGCCCCATCTCCAGGTTGCAAAGTCCAAATAACGGGTGCATCTCCATCCAGTCGCCGGTTGAAACGGCTCGATCAACACGCTCTTTCAGGCCGCCACGGAACCAAGTGAATTTGTCACCATGAAACCCAATGTCCTCTAAGGAACAATCTGCCAATGCGTCTTGGAAGGCTTGTAGTCGCGACTGATGACTCGGGGCTCCGCCTTCTTTTTCCGATGAGAGTAGAATCTCGTTAAAATCTCCTATCGCCACCCACGGAAGACTAGACTGAGCATGCAAGTCATGTATTAGTTGGTATGTACGCTCCTTGTTATCCCAGCTAGGCTCCCCGTACACCCCAGAGAGTCTCCATTCTCTTCCATCTGGTTCCTCAACCATCACATCGATGACGCTAAAGGTAGTAGTCCGGGAGTAGATCCTAACCTCCTTCTTCCAGACTAAGAGCAAACCACCTCTCCTGCCATCCAGACTTGGTGCAACAATTTTGTGATCCATACCCATTTTCCTCATTAAAGCTTCCGCCCTATCTTCATCCAGATGCGTCTCGGAAAGAAAAAACGCATCGGGGTTGTGCTGCCTCTGGATGTCCAGAAGCGAACGGACTGTCGGGGCACCCAAGAGGCCCCGACAGTTCCAACTTATTAGTTTCATTGCTCCCGGCGACCCTCCCTAGAGGAGGACGCCGATGTGCCACTTGCTGCATTAGAGGCATCAGATTTCAACCTCTTGTTGTCATGAATCTTTTGTGGAGTACTCATACGGGATTTTTCTATCTTCTCACTTTCACTATTCTCAAGCAGATTTACTTTGTCTATGACAAAACCAGGAGGGGGAGTCGTAGAAGGAGCAACAGAGATGTTAACTCCCCCATCCTGAGTAATGAGACGCTTTCTTGCTACCGAGACGATAGCGCCCCCTGTCAAAACATTTACGTGTTCCGTATCCATATCCACATTCTCTTGAGGGTTCGGGTCGCCCGGGTTTCCCATGTTTCTGCCAAGACCATCTCCTCTAGCAAAGCCAGCGCTACCGCGGGGAGCACCCCTACTAGCAGCATCACGACCTACCGGAGGTTCAAAATTTACTAGCAACCATTCACCCCATTCGCACTCCTCTGGTTCATGAATTCCATCACCACATTCAGTCACAACATGTCCAATCAGACCGCAAAAGTCACAAAACTCTGGGAGCTTCTCGTACTCGACAGGGTATCTTTTGGTCTCCTTAAGTGTCAACGGAACAAATCTTACAAGTGGTGTATCTAGTTTCAGGAATACTCTTGCACGCAAGTACTTGGAGGGGTTCAGCCTTCCCTCGTTTACCACCACTTTGAGAGGAGGAACACCAACTTTTGCAGCAACCTTCTCAGCCAATGTTTTCTTTTTCATCAGGCCTTCAGGAATTCCCCCAATTCTCGCCCAGACAGGGATTCTGTCTAGCTTATACTGTCGAACGTCCGAGATGCTGTCATATTCTTCCATAAGCACTATTGCGTTCCTAAAGATCCATGGGCCGCCGCCCATCACGCGATTCCAGTCACCCAGGCAAAAGAATTGTGCCAGGAAGATGTTGCTCTCCTTTGGTTTGAAAGTCACACCTTGCGCCGCTGCCCATGCGTTCTGCATCGATTTGAACAGCGAGACATGGCTAAAAGTTTTCTGGGTATGAACCCTAAAAACAGCAATCCATCGAGTTTCCGCCAAAAGCTCTTCCAATTCACCTGACAGATCAAGTTCTTCTTCTTCCTCCCCATGGAGGTTTAGGCCCTCAAACCTATCTTCCAACGTCGTCACGCTCCGGCGACCAGTCTGACTTCCACCCGCGTCTCCGCCTATGCCGCCCACAGGCACCTCTCCTCCTGCTGCTCCCGCCATGCGAGCTCTCCTTGGGGTTACGAGCACCACACGCACTCAGCCAGAACAATCCCTGGGATCTCCCAGCTTTGAGGACTAGTAGATCGGACAAGGGAAAAGTTGAACCCTAGCGGTCGCCGCTGGGGAATAGGGGAACCCTAGAAAGACCTAGGGGGAAAAACTTAGTTTGGATGATTAGTTACATAGCAGCATAGGGTACTCTGGTCAGAGCAGCCTTACCCGCGGGCGGGCGACGTACTTTTGAAAAAAGGCCATCCTACCCTTTCTTACGAAGGGGTACGAAGAAATCTGGACCGTTGATGTGTTTAGAGGTTGTACCGAAGCAGAAGTGTTAGTTGTTCATGTTAATTAGTGTGTGGGAGGGAAAATCAAATTTCTGGTCATTATAGTTTCTTAGGTACATTGAGCTTTCCAATTTGTAGTCCACGGTTTTAGTTTTTTAGAAACAAAATCTGGTTATGCAAAGTGTATACATATCCTTTAATGTGTGTTTCACGTGCAGCAGTCTATTTGCATAAGCAAGTACGCTAATGCTCTCAAATCAATTGGCTTGGCGAGAAATTTACATTTAGAATTGAGAGATCAAAGGCTGTCTCTGAACCAAGCAAGAATTTCAGGTTAGTGTGCATAATAATTAGAAGCCCAATCTTACTGCTAACTGCAATTATGTTCGTCGCGCCGCGCAGGTCGCGGTGCCGTCCCTGCGTCCTCTGCTGCTGCGGTTGGCGCTCAGGCTATAGAGAAGGACTGCCACGGCTGCCGCGGCTCTTCCCATGCCGGCTTCCGAGATGGCGACTAGGATGTTTGCACCGGTGGCCCTTGGAGCAGACCGTCGTGAGGTCCCCATGGCCCGTCCATCTCTCCTCTTATGCCCATGGCCGTCTGCGGCGTTACTTCATGAGCGGCGGCCGCGGCTGTCCTTGCCGGAAAAAAGTACGACCATGAGGCGCACATACAACTGTCCTACATGGTCAGGGGGGCTCTTCATCGTTTCTAAGAACACTGCTCCTTCTACCTATATACTGATTGACAACCATCTTGCTAGGATTCAGATTTGTTGAATACAAATTCAGATGACTAGTTTGAATGAACGCGCATACTCTGCTTGATCAAAAACTTGATGTAAAATACGTACGTTGTATTAGAATATAAAAGTGGAGAAAGACTAATATTTTTTTTGATGAAAAGACTGCATGATGCAGCATTTCATTGAAATTAGAGAAGAGTTTTACAGGGGTATAGCAACTAGCAAGTTACCCAGGATACAAAGCTAGTATCCAGCCACCTAATTACAGTCTGAACCCCATTACTAGCCTGCCAACAGCACAAAAATTAGTCTGGTTCCCTAGGTCTGTGGATCATTAGGGCCACCTTATGCTTGCCTGCGAAAGTCCAATCAATGAGATCATTCTTGATTCGATCCAGCACCTGTTCTTCCGTCGAGTTCTTGTGGTCAAAAATCCGCGAGTTCCGCTCCTTCCACACTGACCACCATGTGAGCCGCACTAGCGAGCTCCATGCTGCCCTGTGTATCTTCGGCACCTGCTGCCTTGATCTCGACCACCACTCCCGAATGTTCTCTGAGGCTGGTGACGGGGCAAGGGTCACTGGCAAGCTGCATTTTTGCATTAGTTTCCCCCACAAGCTCACCGTGAAAGGGCAGCAAGCCAGAAGGTGCTCGGGCGTCTCACGCTGAGCGTTGCAGAGGCAACACGTCGAATTGTGAGGCCAGTTTCGCTTCTCCAGGTTGTCCCCTGTCAAGATCTTCCCGAGCACCGCCATTCAAGAGAACACTTTGCATTTCAGTGGTGCCTCCGACTGCCAGATCAGTTGCTTGTAGCTCGTCCGCACTGATCCCTCAAACTGGACTGTATAGGCAGAATGAGAGGAGAATTCGCCGTTTGCCGTCCACCGCCAAGAAATCGTGTCCTGCTGCTGGCCCAGCATGACGTCCTGTAATAGCATCCACAAGGCGGTGAACTCTCTGATCGCCTGCGGCATGAGACCTCCCCTGAGATGACGTGTCCATCGATCGCCGATGAGTGCCTGAGCCACCGTTAGGCGCTTCCGTGTGCAGACGCCAAACAGAGCCGGGAAGCGGTGGCAGAAGCTCATCCCTTGCATCCAAGGTTCAGTCCAGAAGCAAATGCGTTGCCCATCCCCGAGGTGGAAGTTAACTGAAGCCACGAACAATGCGCGTACTCTGGCATCGGTCGGCAGTGGTAGTCCCAACCAGGCTCTGCTCGGGTCCGTCCATGAAAGCCACAACCACCTCATCCTCAGCGTTGTGCTCTGCGCACTCAGGTCTGTCATCCCCAGCCCTCCAAATTTGATTGGACTGCAAATGATGCGCCAGCTAACCAAACACTTGCCCCCCACTGCAAATTCTTTTCCTTCCCAAAGAACACCCCTTCTGAGTCCGTCAATTCTTTTCCGCAGCCACGCAGGCATCTCAATGACCATCATCTGAAACACCACTATAGCAGAGAGCACATGCTTTACCAACAGAATTCGGCCATCCATGGAGAAGTGAATTCTAATCCAACCCTTCAGCTTGCTGCATAGTTTGTCAAGCGCTGGCTGGTAGTCCACCTTGCGAAGCTTCGAGTCGGACAACGGCATACCAAGGTAGGTGCACGGGAAAGGTTTGATCTCGCATCCAAGCGAATGTATAGCTGCCGGCAAGGTGATCCCACTACAACAAATGGGGGTGACTGAGCTCTTAGCAAAATTTGTCTTCAGCCCCGAAGCATTTCCAAAGGCCCTTAGCAGATCGGCCACCGCCAATATCTCATGAGCACAAGGGTTTATGAACAGCACCGCATCAACGGCGTACAATGATGCCCTGAACGGCAATCTCCGTGTGCCGATCTCCTTGAGTATCCTAGCGTTTGCGGCCGCATTGAACAGGGCTGCCAAGCAGTCCATGGCAATCACAAATAAGAGCGGCGATAAGGGGTCCCCTTGCCGCAGGCCCCTCCAGTGCATGATTTTGTCCGTGAGCTCTCCATTCACCATGACCCTGGACGAGGAGGATGACAGCAGGCCGGCAATCCAATATTCAGATTGGGTTTCTGTTCCTTTTACTCTGCTTTAAAAATCTTTGAGGTCTTCACAAAAACGGCAACAATGACGGTTAAAGAAGCCACCGCAATGGCAAATGCTGGCACCCTTGCTGCTTTGCCAACATTGAATTTACATTGTTGTTACTAGTTTGGAACCATGCTATCCTGATACATTGATATTTAGAGGTGACAGAAAAAAAAATATGCACAGTCATATGCATTTCCATTTGCCTTGAGATATTTTCTAAAATTATTCTTGAATCTATTACTACATGTTTAGTAACTGTTTTTACAGATTATGGTAAATTAATTTGGAATATATCGTGTCATGCAGGCACGTTGGCCTTCAAGTCTACCTCATCAACAAAGTGGCATACTAATGTTGCAATCCCAAGATGAAAGTTGTACTAGAAAGGTATTGCAGATATTACAAGGTTTGGCACAATCCAAGCATGTAAGTTTACTTAGTTTTCCAACAGTTCGATCATGTTGGTTGCTCCTGTTGTTTTTGTTGTTTGCATGCTCATGGCTAATGTTTAATCAGATTTATTGCCTTAGTCCAGTTTTGCACTATGTTAAATTTCAGAAGAAGGGGCTGCCACACACTCGCTTATATTCCACCGTACCTGATTTTCCTTGCCACCATTAGATCTAAATAAACAACCATTGAGCGGTGTTCTTTCTGTTACGGAAAAACAGCGGTTCCAGTGAGAGAACCATATAGCCAAGTGAGGGCTGAAAAAATATATTATTTCAAGAGTTCTTCTGGTTTTCTTGAGTTTAATTTGTTGTGAATGGATATTGTAGGAGGAGGCAACCGCCTCAAGTTGCTTCCCTCATGGATGGAGTGGCGTGGTCCATGGTTGTTGCCTCCGCCCAAGACGCCCAACACATTTTTTTATTAGAACGAAGACGCACGAAGCGTCCGGCTTTAAATTAATAAATCCCACCGACAGGCAGCATCCAACAAGTTCATCACAGAAACTACAATAGAAGGAAAGTGGCCGAAGCCAAAAGTACGGAACATGCAACCGGCCTCAGCCTGATAGAGAAAGACAGCAACACTAGCACACAAGCAGCCAGTCCAAAATAGCACCACGGGCAGCATCTTAGTGACGGGCTTCAAACTGAATCGTGCGGATCCGCTCCATGGCCTCCATCATCCGATCTGCATCACGCCATTTCCCCAACGGAGTCCATGTATGGAGAAACAAGTGGCATTTGAAAATAATATCAGCAGGATGGTTAGGGAACTTGTGTTCGATAGTCATCTTATTGCGGGTGGTCCATAATGACCAGCACAGCGTCCCTACGCATCGCCACAGCATGCGCCCGAAGCTACCCCTATGAGCGAGAAGGATCCCACGTAGGTCCGAAGCCGTATGGGGATTCCAGTTCTGCGCAAACGCCTCACGGACGGCACTCCAAGCAAAACGAGTTAGGTGGCATTTGAAGAAGATGTGGTTAGCATCTTCATGCGCTCCACATAACGCGCAAGACCCATCCGAAGGGCCGTGTCTAATGGCAATGTTGTTAGAAGAGGGAAGGCGGTCACGAAATAATTGCCAAAGAAAAACTTTGATCTTTAGAGGAATAGACGCTTTCTATAGCCCCCTAGCTATGTCAAGAGTCGGTCCCTCGGTCAGCTTATTGTAAAGCGACTGGACCGTGAACTTTCCGGAGCTCGAGAGGGACCACGAGACCGTGTCTGCCTCAGGGCAGAGAGATACACCCTGCAAGGCAGTTAGGAGCCCATCCCAACTTGCCCGTTCATGGGCGAGGAGTGGTCTTTTGAGAGATATGGCTGGTGGGTTAGTTCTGAGTGCGTCGGCCACCAAAATGTCGACGTTAGTGGCAAGTTGATAAATGACAAAGTGGCTACGCCAAAGAGGTTCCGACCCAAGCCAATGGTTGAGCCAGAACCTCGTGGAGTTCCTGTTCTTAACGCAGAACTTGGCCCCTAGCGTGAAGATAGGCTTAACAGCCTGAATCCCGTTCCAGAAAGGCGATCCCTTCGCCTTTGAGGTGAGGAATTTTCCATCGGGGAAATATTTGGCGCGAAGGATATCGGTCCAAAGCCCTTGTTCGTTCTGGGAAAGTTTCCAGATCCACTTGACAAGGAGCGCTACATTCATGAGTTTGGAGTTAAGGATCCCAAGGCCACCGAATTTCTTGGGGCGGCAGAGCGCCGCCCACTTGATCAGGTGGTATTTCTTTTTTGTCCCAGTTCCTTCCCAAAAGAACTTAGACCTAGGGGTGTCGAGCTTGGAGTGGACTCCATCAGCCAGCAGGAACATGCCCATAGTAAACAGGAGCAGGGAGGACAAGCTAGAGTTTGTCAGAATCAGCCTAGCCGCAGAAGATAAAAACCTGCCGCACCAGGGACTAACCCGGTTCGCCACCTTACCGTATAAGGGTTCCCATTCGAGAATCGAGATGTGTTTGTACGAGATGGGAAGGCCTAGGTACTTAATTGGAAAACTCCCTAGTTTGTAGTTAAGTAGGTTGGCAATGCGAGTGGCACGGGGATTGTCCATCCCAATGGCAATCACCTCACTCTTCAAAAAGTTTATCTTCAGGACGGAGATGATCTCGAAAGCGAGGAGGATGAGCTTAATTGAGGCTATACTATGGTCATCGGGCTCGAAGAGTAGCAAAGTGTCGTCCACATATTGTAAATGGGTGATCCCTCCGGGGCAGAGGTGAGGCACCACACCACGAATGTGGCCGGCGTTCTTGGCCTTGTTCATCATGGCCGAGAGGGCATCAACAACAAAGTTGAAAATCAAAGGCGAGGAGGGGTCTCCTTGTCTGAGACCCTGTTTGTTGCGGAAGAAGTTCCCCACTTCTCCGTTAATCGACACCGCAGTTTGTCCCCCCGAGACAAGTTGCATGATGCGATGAATGAAACCCGACTCGAATCCCTTCCGAGTCAGCACCTCGCGAATGAACTCCCAGTTCACTCGGTCGTAGGCTTTGTCGAAGTCAAACTCAAAGAGCACGACCGGCTGACGCGTGCGCTTAAGCTTGTGAACGATCTCTTGCAATACTACCGGACCTTCTAGGATGTTACAGCCTTTGAGGAAACCCGACTGGCTACGGTCAATCACACGCTGTGCAACCGGGGCAAGTCTCTTAGTGTATGCCTTGGAGCATAATTTGAAAGGCACGTTAATAAGGGTGATGGGGCGGTATTGCTTAATCGAGTCAGCCCCTTTAACTTTAGGGATGAGGCTGATGACGCCAAAGTTGAGGCGCGAGATGTCTACTGTGCCTAGCGCAAACCTGTTGATAATATCATAGAAAATTTCCTTGAGCGCCGGCCAAAACCGCCGGAAGAAAGATACCGGCCAGCCATCCGGCCCTGGAGCGGTATCGATCTTCATCGAGCCAAGCGCATCATCGATCTCCCCCGTGGAGAAGGACAAGGCCAAGCCATCATTTTCGACTTGCGACACCCATGATTCTTCCCCCCAGAAGTCCTCACGGAGGCCTAGGGGCTTCTCTTCCGCTGTACCCAATAGGTTAAGGAAGAAATCGTAAATATGACTCGAGATTTCGGCTTGGATGACCAGTAACCCGTGGTCTGATTGCAATCTCAGAATCGAACATTTCCTTTTGCGGCCGTTGGCAAAGGCGTGGAAATAGCCCGTATTTGCGCCCCCCTTGGTAATCCACTTGACGCCGCCCCTACGGCGCCAATATTCCTCCTCTTCCCTGAGGATGGCCAGCACTTGATTTTTGAGGGCATAACGGTTAGCCCACTCCGCTTCTGAAAAGGATCTAGAGTCAGCTTGAACGTCAAGGGCTTTAATTTCCTCGATAAGAGCTTCCCTAGCTCGTTTAGCTTCACTTCTGTGGTTTGCACCCCACCCTTGAATGAAACCACGCAGGGCCCCAGCCGCCAAAACCCAAGTGTCAAGAGGACCCCTAGAGCGACCAGCTGCAGCCCTAGCTTGCTCCCAACGCGCGAGGAGCAAGGGTATGAAACCCTCTACCTCGAACCACCCTGTTTCGAAGTAGAAACATGGACTACGCTTGATCCTATCCTCCCCAGAGGCCAGGATCAACGGAACATGGTCAGAACCAATGCGTGTTTCAGCAACCAGCGTACACATGGGAAAGATCACCTCCCAGTCAGCCGTAACGAACACACGGTCCAGGACGCTCCGAACCGGAGTGAGTTGCTTGTTAGTCCACGTGTATCTAGCCCCTGTCCTAGCGATTTCCCGCAATGCGCGGGCCGCAATGGCATTGTTAAAAAGGGAGACCCTAGGCCAGTCAATGTTGCAATTATTTTTGTCCGCGCCCGAACGAATAAGGTTAAAATCGCCCCCAAGAACAATGGAAATGATAGCGGCTTGCTTGGCCCCAACCAAGACTTGGATTTCACCCAGGAAATCAGCCGTGCGCGAGTGGTCGGACGGGCCATAAACACAAACGATCGCCTGAGAAGCGAGAGAGATTCTATGATTAATCGTGACAGAAATGAAAAACAATCCCACGTCCCAAGTTACAACTCACAAACATCAGAATTAAATCCCAAGAGTAGACCACCCGAATGGCCAACGAAAGGGACCCAACCCCACACGAAGCGGTGGAGAGGATCATAGGCCGCAAGATCACGATACGAAAAGTCCGCTTTGATCATTTATTGGAGAGCCACAACATCAATTCTTTCGCGAGCGATATATTCCCTAAGTTGCGTGCGTCGACCTGAGTGCCCGCAACCCCGAATGTTCCAAAAGATGTAACGCATCAGATAATACGGTTGCAAATGCGAACCCCTCTGGAGGTCACCGGTTTTGCCACACGCTTCTTAGCCTGGGCTCGGCTCATCGATGGCGCTGCATCAACCTCCCTGGTTGCGGTAGCCCCCTCCGACAGGACTATCATGGTGGGGATACCTGCAGACACTGGGTCAGCAGAGACCGCCAGCGCCGTGGTATCGGCCTCCCTGGCCTTGGCTGCAGCAGCGGCCTCTGCCAAAGCCGCTTGGGCCTCCTCGCGAGCACGGATAAGGGACACAAGCTCACCATGATCCGCTCCTAATTTGAAACCGCTGTCGTCTAAGATAGAAGCAAGCTGCGGATCTGTAAACGCGTTCAGAATCTTAAAGGAGGGGGTGGGTTACCTGAAATCTCCAGATTCTTGTCCGCCAGTCGAAGCTGCGCACACTCCAAGGAAGACAGGTCGCCCAGCGCCGCCTTGGCCCGAGCACTAGGAGCACGCTGAGGGCCCGGAGATGCCTGAGAGCGCCGCGCCTTGGTAGCCATGCCCGCAGAGCCCAGCGCAGCCTGAAGATCCACACACGTCGGCGCCACAGGCGAAGGGAGCGCCAGCGCAGCTTGCTTGACAGGAGGCTTCCGCCTGACCGTCTTCTTAGGGGCACGCCTGGATCCCCTCGAGCTGCGACGGCTAGACAGCGGGGTGCGAGTGGATGGCTCATTGAGCACCACACCCGAGTCCGAGCCGAGCAAACTGGGGGAGGCTGGGGCGACAGCCGCAACGGCGCGACCAGCAGCAGCGGCGCGACCAGCAGCAGGCAGCGACGTCGAGCCCACCAGATTGAAAGCCCCCACCAGAGCGCGGGGCGGAGGCGGACTACTCCCAGCCGTGTCCGAGATCGCCAGCGCCCCAGGCTCCGTGTTCTCCTTCCCCTCGTCGAGCGCAAGTTCTTTGATACCCAATTGATTCCAAGTCTCCGTGTCAATTGACGTGTCTGGCATGCTATCCTCGGGATCATCCTCACGGCCGGCCATGTACACATCCATAGCGCGGCCCTTGTTGCCAGTGTGTTGCCCGCCCTGGGCCCCTGGGCCTTGCTGCTGTTGCCCAGCTGTCCCTCCGGTCCCCGGACCAGGCGGTCCAGCGCTCTTGTCGCCCAGGTGAGAGGGTGTGTTGTTAGGACCAGGCGCCGCCGGCCCGTCTCCAGGGCGCTTAGGGAGCCGCTCCACCTCAACCCGAATGTCGTATCCCTCATGATTGAACCAAACTTGCACAAAACCATTCATCTTGTCACGGGCTCTGCAACCAAACTTCATCCTCACCGATCCCACCCGGATGAGGGATAGCTCATCCACCACGATAGGCCTACCCAACATCTTGAGCCCCTCCATCAGACGGTCGACACGTCGGTGCTTCTTGGGGATGCCATGAAGGCGGAGCCACACCTCCGGCATGGAGAGGGGCACAATCATCTCATGGATTGAGTCACGAACCAGCACCGTAATGTCGTGGATGGAGAGGAAAAGCTTGCCACTTGTCTTGGCCATATGCAATAGATCTGCAGAAGGGAACACCACCGCAAATTCGTTGTCGCCAACCTGCGCTATCTGCCAGTCCCAGTCTCCAGCCACCATGTGCTTCAGCTCCTGCTTGAGCGTACGCAGCGAAAGCCTCCCCGGCTCCGCTGACAGAATGGCACCATTGGCAACATTAGGGGCCTCACCCGCCGCCATCTCTTCTTCTTCGAACTCCATGCAAAAAAATCCCTCGCCCGGAATGGCACTGCCCATGATCTGGAGGTGCGGCTGCTTGCCTCGTGAAGGGCAATAAGCCGAGGCATGGCCCTCCTGCTTGTAGATCACACAAAGGGGGGGTGCATTTGGCCTGGAAATGCCCGATCCGGCCACACTTGAAGCATTCCCCGCCCTCCTCCTCGACCGGGATGGGGGCGTCCATCGAGCCCCGCGGTGCATCAGGCGCGACCACCGCAAGCGGTGCAGTCGAAGCCCGTGGCTTCTTTGCCAGTGGGTCCCCATGGCCTCCGCCGCAAAGGGGGTGCTCCTGCGGCTTACGCTCCAGCTCGCGACGCCGTGTCCCATGCTTGCGCTTCTTCTTCTTCTCTTGCTGGCCCCACTAGGGTGGAGGAGGACCCCAATCCCCCTCGTGCCCGTGGAAACCAGATCCGGAGTCATGACCCTGGTAGCCACCGTAGCCACGACCAGATCCGCCATCTTGACCATGCTCAAAACCACCTCCGCCGTCTGTACGCCCCGCCGCCTTGGCCCGCTGGCCACGTGCTACCTCTTGAGCATTGCGTTGGATTTCCCCGAAGAGGAGAGGATGATGCAGCAAAGTAGCGTAAGTATTTCCCTCAGTTTTTGAGAACC
Source organism: Triticum aestivum (assembly GCF_018294505.1). Taxonomy (NCBI): domain Eukaryota; kingdom Viridiplantae; phylum Streptophyta; class Magnoliopsida; order Poales; family Poaceae; genus Triticum; species Triticum aestivum. The sequence continues at coordinate 454,163,880 of NC_057804.1, forward strand.
AAGGTATCAATCCAGTAGGAGACCACGCACAAGTCCCTCGTACCTACACAAAACGATAGCTCCTCGCAACTAACGCGATTAGGGGTTGTCAATCCCATCACGGTCACTTACGAGAGTGAGATCTGATAGAGAAGATAAATAATATTTTTGGTATTTTTGATAGATAGATGCAAAGTGAAAAGTAAAAGGCAAAGTAAAAACGAAGCAAGTAAATAAAGCGATAGAGATTGATATGATGAGAATAGACCCGGGGGCCATAGGTTTCACTAGTGGCTTCTCTCAAGAGCATAGATATTCTACGGTGGGTGAACAAATTATTGTTGAGCAATTGAAAGAATTGAGCATAGTTATGAGTATATCTAGGTATGTTCATGTATATAGGCATCATGTCCGAGACAAGTAGATCGAAACGATTCTGCATCTACTACTATTACTCCACCCATCGACCGCTATCCAGCATGCATCTAGAGTATTAAGTTAAAAACAGAGTAACACCTTAAGCAAGATGACATGATGTAGAGGGATAAATTCATGCAATATGATAAATAAAAAACATCTTGTTATCCTCGATGGCAACAAAACAATGTGTGCCTTACTGCCCCTTCTGTCACTGGGAAAGGACACCGCAAGATTGAACCCAAAGCTAAGCACTTCTCCCATTGCAAGAACTACCAATCTAGTTGGCCAAACCAAACGGATAATTCGAAGAGACTTGCAAAGATAACTCAATCATACATAAAAGAATTCACAGAAGATTCAAATATTGTTCATAGATAAACTGGATCATAAACCCACAATTCATCGGTCTCAACAAACACACCGCAAAAAGAAGAAGAAGATTACATCGAATAGATCTCCACGAGAGAGGGGGAGAACATTGTATTGAGATCCAAAAAGAGAGAAGAAGCCATCTAGCTACTAGCTATGGACCCGAAGGTCTGAAGTAAACTACTCACACTTCATCGGAGGGGCTATGGTGTTGATGTAGAAGCCCTCCATGGTGGATGCCCCCTCCGACGGAGCTCCGGAATGGGCCCCAAGATGGTATCTCGTGGATACAGAAGGTTGCGACGATGGAATTAGGTTTTTGGCTCATGTTCTGATCGTTTGGGGATACGTAGGTATATATAGGAGGAAGGAGTACGTCGGTGGAGCAACAGGGGGGCCACGAGGCAGGGGCGCGCCCTAGGGGGGCGCCCCCACCCTCGTGACCGCCTCTGTTACATCTTGGAGTAGGGTCCAAGTCTCCTGGATCATGTTCGGTGAGAAATCACGTTCTCGAAGGTTTCATTCCGTTTGGACTCCGTTTGATATTCCGTTTCTTCGAAACACTGAAATAGGCAAAAAATAACAATTTTGGGCTGGGCCTCCGGTTAATAGGTTAGTCCCGAAAATAATATAAAAGTGGAAAATAAAGCCCAATATAGTCCAAAACAGTAGATAAAGTAGCATGGAGCAATCAAAAATTATAGATACGTTGGAGATGTATCAGGCATCCCCAAGCTTAATTCCTGCTCGTCCTCGAGTAGGTAAATGATAAAAAAGAATTTTTGATGCGGAGTGATACTTTGGCATAATTTCAATGTAAATCTTCTTAATTGTGGCATGAATATTCAGATCCGAAAGATTCAAGACAAAAGTTCATATTGACACAAAAATAATAATACTTCAAGCATACTAATCAAAGCAATCATGTCTTCTCAAAATAGCATGGCAAAAGAAAGTTCATCCCTACAAAATCATATAGTTAGGCTATGCTTCATTTTCGTCACACAAAGATGTTCCCAACTTCTATACCCCCGATGACAAGCCAAGCAATTGTTTCATACTTAAATAATCTCAAACTTTTTCAACTTTCACGCAATACATGAGCGTGAGCCATGGATATAGCACTATGGATGGAATAGAATATGATGATGGAGATTGTGTGGAGAAGACAAAAAAAGGAGAAAGTCTCACATTGACGAGGATAATCAACGGGCTATGGAGATGCCCATCAATTGATGTCAACATGAGGAGTAGGGATTGCCATGCAACGGATGCACTAGAGCTATGAATGCTCAACAAAAGAAACTAGTGGGTGTGCATCCAACTCGCTTGCTCACGAAGACCTAGGGCATTTGAGGAAGCCCATCGTAGGAATATACAAGCCAAGTTCTATAATGAAAAATTCCCACTAGTATAAAAATACAACTTATGAGTCTCGCTACATGAAGAACAAGGTGCTACATTGGAGCACAATATATGAGACTCACTACATGAAGAACAAGGTGCTACTTTGAAGCACAAGTGTGGAAAAGAGATAGTAGCATTGCCCTTTTTATTTATTTTCTTTTTTTGGGCCTTTCTTTTTTTTTCTTTTAGCCTTTCTCTTTTTATTATTTGGGCAATGCTCTAACAATGATGATCATCACACTTCTATTGATTACAACATAAGGATTACAAATCGAAACTTAGAACAAGATATGACTCTATATGAATGCCTCTGGCGGTGTACCAGGATGGTGCAATGAATCAAGAGTGACATGTATGAAAAATAATTCATGGTGGCTTTGCCACAAATACGATGTCAACTACATGATCATGCAATGGCAATATGACAAAAGTAATGTATGTCATGATGATGATGATGGAAGTTGCATGGCAATATATCTCGGAATGGCTATGGAAATGCCATGATAGGTAGGTATGGTGGCTATTTTGAGGAAGATATAAGAAGGTTTATGTGTGATAGAGCGTATCGTATCACGGGGTTTGGATGCACCGGCGAAGTTTGCACCAACTCTCAAGGTGAGAAAGGGCAATGCACGGTACCAAAGAGGCTAGCAAAGGCGGAAAGGTGAGAGTGCGTATAATCCATGGACTCAACATTAGTCAAAAGAACTCATATACTTATTGCAAAAATTTAGAAGTCATCAAAAATCAAGTACTACGCGCATGCTCCTAGGGGGATAGATTGGTAGGAAAAGACCATCGCTCATCCCCGACCGCCACTCATAAGGATGCACAAGCCAGGTACACTTCATGTTTCAAATTTGTTACACAACTTTAACCATACGTGCATGCTACGGGACTTGCAAACTTCAACACAAGCATTTCTCAAATTCACAATTACTCAACTAGCACGACTTTGATATTATCACCTCCATATCTCAAAACAATTATCAAGCATCAAACTTATCTTAGTATTCAATTCACTCAAAAGAAAGTTTCACATATCTTGAATACCATGTATATTAACATTAAGCAAATTACCATGCTATTAACGACTCTCAAAATAATCTAAGTGAAGCATGAGAGATCAATAGTTTCTTTAAAACAAATACACCACCATGCTCTAAAAGATCTAAGTGAAGCACTAGAGCAAAAATTATCATGCTCAAAAGATATAAGTGAAGCACTATGAGCAAAACTATCAAGCTCAAAAGATATAAGTGAAGCACATAGAGTATTCTAAAAAAATTCCAATTCATATATGGCTCTCTCAAAAGGTGTGTACAGCTAGGATGATTGTGATAAACTAACATGCAAAGACGCGAATAATACAAGACACTCCAAGCAAAACACATATCATGTGGTGAATAAAATATAGCTCCAAGTAAATTACCGATGGAAGTAGACGAAAGAGGGGATGCCTTCCGGGGCATCCCCAAGCTTTGACTTTTTGGTGTCCTTGGATTATCTTGGGGGTGCCATGGGCATCCCAAGCTTAGGCTCTTGCCACTCCTTGTTCCATAATCCATCAAAAGAATTCACCCAAAACATGAAAACTTCACAACACAAAACTCAACAGAAATTTCGTGAGCTCCGTTAGAGAAAGAAAACAAAAGACTACTTCAATGTACTGTAATGAACTCATTCTTCATTTATATTGGTGTTAAACCTACTGTATTCCAACTTCTCTATGGATTATAAACTATTTTACTAGCCATAGATTCATCAAAATAAGCAAACAACACACGCAAAACGGAATCTGTCAAAAACAGAACAGTCTTTAGTAATCTGTAACTAACGCAAACTTCTGGAACTCTAAAAATTCTACAAAAATAGGAAGTCCTGTAAAATTTGTTTATTGATCAGCATCAAAAAGAATCAACGCAAAATTACGTTTATGTGATTTAACAAAATTATATTCATGCGCGCAAAGTTTCTGTTTTTCAGCAGAATCAAATCAACTATCATCGTAGGTTATCTTATAGGTTCTACTTGGCACAAACACTAATTAAAACATAAAACCACATCCAAATAGAGGCCAGATGGATTATTTTATTGAATAACACAAGGAAAAATATTGGGTTGTCTCCCAACAAGCGCTTTTCTTTAAAGCCTTTTAGCTAGGCATTGATAATTTTAATGATGCTCACATGAAAGATAAGAATTGAAGCGCAAAGAGAGCATCATGAAACATGTGACAAACACATCTAAGTCTAACATACTTCCTATGCATATGCATATTATAAGCAAACAAATTTGCAAGGCAAGCAAAAACTAGCATATGCAAGGAAGAAGAAAGAGATGATAGCAATCTCAACATGACGAGAGATAGTTTAGTAACATGAAAATTTCTACAACCATATTTTCCTCTCTCGTAATAATTACATGTAGGATCATAAGCAAATTCAACAAAATAGCTATCACATAACATATCCTCAACACGATCCACATGCATGCAAAGTTGACACTCTTCCAAGATAGTGGGATTAATATTAACTAAAGTCATGACTTCTTTAAACCCACTTTTATCAAAAACTTCATAAGATTGAACATTATCCAAATATGTGGGATCTAAAGTTGACACTCTTCAGAACCCACTTTCAATATTATTGTGAACACTATTATCAATCTAATATTCATCATGAGGCTTAAATAAATTTCCAAGATAAGAAGAATCACCCCAATCATGATCATTGAAACAAGTAGTAGACATAGCAAAACTAGCATCCCCAAGCTTAGGGTTTTGCAAATTATTAGCACAATTGACATCAAGAGAATTTATAATAAAATCATTGCAATCATGCTTTTTATTCAAAGATCTATCGTGAATCACTTCATAAAGTTCTTCATCACAATTTTCAGATTCACGAATTTCAAGCAAAACTTCATAAAGATAATCTAGTGCACAGAACTCACTAGCAATTGGTTCATCATAGTTGGATCTCTTAAAAAGGTTAGCAAGCAGATGAGGATCCATAGATCTTAGGTTCTCTGTTTAGCAATAAATAAGCATCTAATCCAACCAATACGAGCAAACAAAAGGGCAAGCAAAAGAGAGGAGGAGATTGGGAAAGAGAGGGCGAATAAAACGGCAAGGGTGAAGTGGGGGAGAGGAAAACAAGAGGCAAATGGCAAATAATGTAATGCGAGAGATAGGGATTGTGATGGGTAATTGGTATGGTTGACTTGCTTGCGTGAGCCTCCCCGGTAACGACGCTATAAATTCTTCTTGCTACCTCTTGAGCACTGCGTTGGATTTCCCCGAAGAGGAGAGGATGATGCAGCAAAGTAGCGTAAGTATTTCCCTTAGTTTTTGAGAACCAAGGTATCAATCCAGTAGGAGACCACACACAAGTCCCTCGTACCTACACAAAACGATAGCTCCTCGCAACCAACGCGATTAGGGGTTGTCAATCCCTTCACGGTCACTTACGAGAGTGAGATCTGATAGAGAAGATAAATAATATTTTTGGTATTTTTGATAAGTAGATGCAAAGTGAAAAGTAAAAGGTAAAGTAAAAACAAAGCAAGTAAATAAAGCGATAGAGATTGATATGATGAGAATAGACCCGGGGGCCATAGGTTTCACTAGTGGCTTCTCTCAAGAGCATAGATATTCTACGGTGGGTGAACAAATTATTGTTGAGCAATTGAAAGAATTGAGCATAGTTATGAGTATATCTAGGTATGTTCATGTATATAGGCATCATGTCCGAGACAAGTAGATCGAAACGATTCTGCATCTACTACTATTACTCCACCCATCGACCGCTATCCAGCATGCATCTAGAGTATTAAGTTAAAAACAGAGTAACACCTTAAGCAAGATGACATGATGTAGAGGGATAAATTCATGCAATATGATAAATAAAAAACATCTTGTTATCCTCGATGGCAACAAAACAATGCGTGCCTTACTGCCCCTTCTGTCACTGGGAAAGGACACCGCAAGATTGAACCCAAAGCTAAGCACTTCTCCCATTGCAAGAACTACCAATCTAGTTGGCCAAACCAAACGGATAATTCAAAGAGACTTGCAAAGATAACTCAATCATACATAAAAGAATTCAGAGAAGATTCAAATATTGTTCATAGATAAACTGGATCATAAACCCACAATTCATCGGTCTCAACAAACACACCGCAAAAAGAAGAAGAAGATTACATCGAATAGATCTCCACGAGAGAGGGGGAGAACATTGTATTGAGATCCAAAAAGAGAGAAGAAGCCATCTAGCTACTAGCTATGGACCCGAAGGTCTGAAGTAAACTACTCACACTTCATCGGAGGGGCTATGGTGTTGATGTAGAAGCCCTCCGTGGTGGATGCCCCCTCCGGCAGAGCTTCGGAACAGGCCCCAAGATGGGATCTCGTGGATACAGAAGGTTGCGGCGGTGGAATTAGGTTTTTGGCTCCTGTTCTGATCGTTTAGGGATACGTAGGTATATATAGGAGGAAGGAGTACATCGGTGGAGCAACAGGGGGGCACGAGGTAGGGGGACGCCCCCCTCCCACCCTCGTGATCGCCTCTGTTATGTCTTGGAGTAGGGTCCAAGTCTCCTAGATCACGTTCGGTGAGAAAATCACGTTCCCGAAGGTTTCATTCCGTTTGGACTCCGTTTGATATTCCGTATCTTCGAAACATTGAAATAGGCAAAAAAAATAGCAATTCTAGGCTGGGCCTCTAGTTAATAGGTTAGTCCCAAAAATAATATAAAAGTGGAAAATAAAGCCCAATATAGTCCAAAACAGTAGATAAAGTAGCATGGAGCAATCAAAAATTATAGATACGTTAGAGACGTATCACCACGCTTCGCCTGCTCCCGTAGGGCCTTCTCACGCCACCATTCCTCCTCGGTGAGCGGAGGCTCCATCGGGCGCTTGTCAGCGCGCCTGTCGCCCATGGCCGTCGCCTCGGCAAAGGACAGAGTGAGAGGGGGAGAAGGGGGATGGGAACGAGAGATCTGACAGAGAGACGGTGGCGCCGCACCTCACTGGGACGAGCCAGAAACCCTAGCGAGGGGTCGCGGAGGCCGCTGCGCAGCCATATAAAGGGCTGGCAAGCGGGCTTCCGGGCCCCTCCCAGGGCAGGCCGACCGCGTGGGCTGTCAGGGCCAGGCCCAGCACATGAGCCCGAAGGACCCCCGCAGCCTCCAAGGGCCCCACACCAGGAGGCCCGATGTTCAGAGAATAGAGCGGGGCCGGCCCAGGCCCAGAGGCCCCCAGCAGGCCCAAGGTATGGGCATACGACACCAACCCTAGCGCGTCAGACACCCGTTCCGCCGCCGCTGCCAACGACGCCGTCGAGGGGAAGGTAGGAAGAGCAGGCCACTCCTCGGGCGTCACCGGAGCCACCGCGGGCACAGAACGCCGGGGAGACAGCGGGGACGCCAGACGTGCCCCCTGTGCGCCCGAGTCCAATTGCGCCTCTGGCCTCCTGCATCGCACCGCCGTCGCCTGCGAACCGCCTCCGCCCGGCGCAAAACGGCGGCGCCGGTCTCCCCGACCAGCCCCGCCTTGTGTCGCCGCCAGCACGAAATCACCCAGCGTCGCCCCCATCGGAGGAGGAGCCAGCCGCGGTGAGGAAATCCAATCCTCCTCATCGGACGCATCCTCCGACAGAGCCCAGAACCGGCCATCGCAGCCCGCACGACCCGCCCCAAGGGAGCGCGCCGGGGCCGGGGGCGCCACTGGGACCCCGCCGCACCAGAACCCACGCCGTCGCCGCGACAGCATTGCCGGGGGGAGCGGGGTCGCCGCCCGCGTCGCCCCGAGTCGCCTCCAACGGTTCGCTCGTTTCAAAATCCATCATGTCCTCTCCTGTTTCAGTTAAACTATCAGACGCCCAACACATGTCGTCACGTAAACAAGACCACTCCTCTAGCCAACATAATAGAAACAAGAAGATGGGGGCCACAATGATGAGCCACTTCTAAATGCCAAGGTGCATCTGACCGAGTCTAATTGCCACTGAAGTAATGTAAGAGCATCTCCAACAGGCGCCGAACGCGCCGCGCGCTAAAAACTGATTTGGCACGCGTCCATCGTCTGGTTTGACCCGACGCGTAGCGTTTGCTCCAGCGGCCGCGTTGTAAAGCCGCGCGCGCAGCTCTAACAGGCGCGGTTAAAATGCAGCGCGCGCTCATTTCTAAATATAAAAAACATTTTTTTGCATAGATAAAAAAACGATACAAGATATTTTATAGATAGATAGTTCGACATACTACTACGGCATAGATAGATAGATAGAAACTACTAACGACATACAGCGATAGAAACTACTCCAAGTCGCTACCATCACCATCATCCTCGTCGGTGTCGTCCGAGGTTGAGATCCATATGTCGTCCCAACGATCATCGTCCGCGGTGAAGAACGACCTCCCACCTGCTGAAACTATGTCGCACTGCTCGTTCGCCAATGCCTTCCGCTGACGCCGGTCAGCCCGCTCCGCGTGGCGCCTTGCCGTCCTCTCCGCCCAGTAGGCATGCTCGTCGGCGACGTCCTCCGGGTGGCGCCGGCGCCACTCCGCCATGGCTCGCTCGTCCTCCTGGGTGACGAGGAGGCGGCGCTGCCGCTCGGCGTGCTCCGCACGGTCTTCTGCCGTGTTCAGACGAGGCGGCGGGGCGACGTCGAGCGCCTGCTGGAGCGTGTACACGTCTTGGAAGTTCATCTGGCCGCGCGGCCGGCCCAGGCGCCACGCCGCCACGTCGTACGCGCGGGCGGCCTCGCGCGCCGTCCCGTACGTGCCGAGGCCGAGCCGGAGATCGCCGGAGCGTATCTCCGCGTAGTAGCCGCCGTTGGGGCGCAGGCGGACGCCGCGGTAGCCGGACGCTCCTCGGCAGCGCGGCGGCATGGCGGGGCGCTGGAGCGGCGCGTCGGTGGCGGGACGCTGGAGCGGCGCGTGGCAGAGAGGGAAGGAAGAAGAGGCGCGTGGAGAGGCGCGTGGCGCGCGCCGCACTTTATAGGCGCGCCGGATGCGGTGCGCAAAAAATGAGGCGCGAGCTGGCGCCTTTTCGCGCGCGCGGAAATGATTCCCGCGCGCACGATTATACCGCCACCGCTGGAGCGCGGCAAAACGCCCCCGCGCGCTAAAAGCAGCGTTTACCGCGCGCGCGTCGTTTCGCGCGGCTGTTGGAGATGCTCTAAGCCATCCCTTCACCTTTGAATTCTTCTTTCAGATTTAAGGTGAATTCGTGTAGCCGACACATGAAAATTTTGACTCAATGTTGACAGTGAATCTACACATTTTCTACCCGAGAATCCAGTGCGGTATGATAGAAGCGGGCATATTGACATGATTTATCATTATATTGAGGATTGCGTGAAAGAAGGTAAAATGAAGGTCAACTATGTTTGCATTGATGATCAGCTGGCGGACATTATAACCAAAACTTTGGATCGAGAACATCACATATTTTCCTTCTCGCGTAGCCTTTTCAAAACTTCTTTCTCTTTCAGAAAGTTAAGATCAATATAAAATTCTGCAGAAAATGGAGAGAAACAGGCTGATTGGTACATGTCAGGGCCAAGCATGTTTCTTTCTTTTATTTTTTTTATTTATTCCCTTCGTTTCTAAATATTTGTCTTTTTAGAGTTTCAAACCAATCATGCCCTGCATGTCGTCCGTCTCCCCGTCGATCCATCCACCGCCGCCCACACCCACCGTTCGCCGCAGCTGGCTGTCCATTCTAATCCACCTCGCCATCTTCACTCCTGCCGAAGCGGCTCTCGGCCTGGATCTTCGTTCTCTAGCGGCTGCTTGCAAGTGCGGCGGCGGCGCAGCACCATGCCGCCCTCTTCCTCAACCTCTCTTCTAGGGGAGACGCACAGTGGCGGCAGCGGCAGATGGAGCAGTACCACGACGTTATCTCCACCAACCTATTCCTAGGAAAGGCGCCCATCGGCAGCGGTGCAGCCCGGGATGATGGGGGCGCCGTCCGCACCGGAGTCGACGTCGGGCCGCACAGCTCGGTGTGGGGCAGCGGTGTTGCCCGCGAAGAAGACGCGGTCGGGGTAGTATAAGATTTCTTATCTTTAACCCACTATTACAAGATTTATAATAGATGCATTTGATTGTGTGGTTGAACTGCATATGAACAATTTGATTTGATGTGCATGTAGGCCAAGGACAAGAGCTATCCAAGCAATTCAAGCGCAAGTTGTCGCTGTGCTGTGAGAGTTTTGATTCAAAGGGTTACTGCAGACAACAAAGCGAGTCATGGGAGCTTCTTTACCATGTGTTTGCGACAAGTCTAGCAAAATTTTCTATTGGGGTGCCATGCACCCGGAGGTAGTGATGAAGCAGCTGGAAAAGCCCTCAAGGGAGTTTGTACATCAAGACTAGCTAAAGCCATTTAGGACGCCTATCTTTCAATTGTTTTCCTTGGATTGCAGTTTACTTGGTTTGGTGTATTCAAAGGCTATCGTTTTTTGACTATTCAAAAATGAATATATATTTCCATGTTCTTTTGCGAAAATTTGCTAATAAGTTCATTTGTACAAGAAAGATGTGTTATAGCTAATTTGGAAATAATATTCATAAACAAAGTTGTATACAAACCGAATACTTGCAATTCATCACCGGCTGGCTTTCATCAAAAGAACAGTGCAACTACTGAACTACCTTAGGCTGGCCACGGATGCTAAATGTCAACCGAAGATTTCAGTAGGATGCATAATGATGTTCTTATGATTTTGATAGCCTGAAGAAAACACGCAAGATGAAAGTCATGTCATCAGAAGAACTTTACCGGGTTTGCTGTTGATGCTCCATGTTCAGGCCGGCCCTTGCCTTTTCAGATTGCAGAGCAAAACGATCGACAGTGAAAATGTTGAGCTAACTAGCTTACACCTTCCACCAATGAAGGAAATATACGAAGCAATTGTCTCAATGCACGGGATAGGTTTCTGTTATGACTGCTCCTTTTGCCCAAATTTGTGTAGAACCATTGAAGGAAAATTGCTTATTTAAGCCTATTTTGACAATTCAAGGTACATAGACATAGGATAGTCCCGGTTTTGGAATTACATCTAAAACTTAAGCTTCAGAAACTAATTTACGAAACTGGCATACGCGACATGAACTGAACACACTAATCCACTAACGGGCTTCATGATTCATTAACATTGTTGCCAGGTATGCAGCGGTTAGCCCAATGTTGGGCCTAATAAATTAATAATTAGCATTAAGTAAAAAACAACAGCTCGGACACATCACCATAGATTTCTGTAGGGTGCAGAATTTGACTAGGATTCAGATTTCAGTGGCACGCACATATCTACTTGTGCATGTTCAAAAGTGAACAAAGAGCGTGACCAAAAATAGACATGAAGAAGAACATGTCCTGGTATTAAAACCGTAGACGAAGAAACAATTAACTCAATCAACTGCATAAAAAGTATGTAAAATGTCACCGCTTGCCCAAATGATGAACGTATTCATAAGATGATCAGGTGCACAAAATAACCAAGATAGTTTACAAAATGGAAATTCTGAGTAAGTTCTGTCCAATTCGGTTTTCCTATTTTCTAGCGACTTCTTTGAATTCTCACTTCTATGCTTCAAGCTCTTTCCAAAAATAAAACCCCACAACATCAATCTGATTAAACTTCTGGCTCCTTGCGATCTTCACCCCTGCCCCTCCACCTAAATCTCCAGATCCCAACTCAACCAGTGAAGGAATAATCTCAAGCATGTTCTGAAAGCTCCCCAATCATGCAAGGGGTGTACAGAAATGATTCATATATGCCATTTGTAGATGACTGATAATAATCCTTTGGGCGTAATCTTCCAAGGTACTGGACTTATGAGCTATTCAGATGATAAGCCACTACTCTGAATGATGATACCTCTAAGAAAACAATCTCTTTGTAGGGGTGAAATCCGAGGATAGAAACATGGCTGTAGAAAGGTTCATAATCATCTTCAATATTCAGAACGTTATCGTCATCGGAGTTCCATTCAAAATTCTCATCCCCATTGGTTCCATCTTCATTGTTATCACCATATAAGAACCAAGTTTTGTCAATTCCCTTAGGCTGGTTCAAATATATCGTTGCCCATGGGTTAAGATCAATGTGATGCTTCAATGACCAAGATATCTGACATGATTCATTTAATAAAATCCAAACCCGAAATAGATATTCATCATGAATTGTTGCAAAGTAAACCCCTTTTTCTGATTTCCCCAGACAAGGTTGTGCACGTTTGCTTTCCTCGATATCTATTGGTGTTTTCACTACTTGGTACTTGCCATCCTGTAAGAATAACCTGCAAATAAGAAGATTATCAGTGCTAGATATGATGCAATGTTTGTGTCGACACATCCCCCCTGAGAAAGCCACTACTAATGCTAGAGTTCAAAATTAAGGGAGCTTTGTAAGCCTTTTTACGATGCACACCTTGCAACAAATGCACCACGACAATGCACATAGAGTGCTCCTCGCCAGTAGACACCATAGCGCCACCTCGACCCCCAAAATGTTGGTTCTAAACTATCCAGCCGTATAGTAGCCACTGTGTCCAAAGCCTCACCTTCACGGATAAACAACCTCTTTTGCCATTCTTTTGTACTAGACGAGAACACGTCTAGCATCCATGAGGATGGTGGAAATTCCACCAAGTCTTCTGGATCCTCAATTAGTGAGTCTTCTGGAACCTCAACTGGCGACGGTGCGGATATGTCCTCTTCAATGGTTTGTTCCGGTGACAATTCCGATGGTCCATCTTCGCAGTCCTCTTCCAAGTCCTTGGTGAGTACTTCTGGTGTATCTTCAAACAACGAGAAAAACTCAGTGGGGTAGAAGGGTGTTAGGGGCTTCTTGTCGGGCACTGGTTGTGGTTGGACTGGAATGACTTTCTCGGGCACCTGTGGAATCGCAAACACTTGATAATGCGGTGACACGGCAGGATCAAACACGAGGTACGTGTTGTAGTTCTTGGCATCAAGGCGTGGGAGACGCTCCCACCGCCTCGTGGCAGGGTTGACCACGAAGAACGCCCTCCACTCATTGCCGTAGATAAGGAGGCCGTTGCAGTGATCCACAATTGGCTCGAAACCCCAGTTGTACCCAGGCAAGAAGCCAAGATCGCCGTTGATCGCGGGCCGCTCCGTCGAGGGGCGGGCGAAGAAGCGCGGGCGGTCGTAGTCTATGTAGTTGACGAAGATGCCGCGCACCTCACGCGGGAGAAAATGCGGAAGCAACAGCCGATGGGCGTCGACGACGGCGCACCACGCCTTGCGCACGCAGCGGGACGCGGCGAGGTCGGATGCCCGGAGGCGGCGGAGGATGTTTGCGAGCGCGTCGTCGGGCAGGGCTTCCGTCGAATCCATGGCTTCCGCAACCTTCACGCGGACTGGAGGCGCAGATCGAAAACAAAGGGCGGCGGAGCGTTTCGGCAGGTGACCTACTAGTGTTGGGTTTTGTTCGAGAAAAAAAGGCAAAACTGTTGCGTGGAGATCTACAGGTGGGCCGTCTAGGCCAGGTTGCCAGCCGATCCGATCTAAAGCGGGCCGGGGCAGACCGTGATCAAAATCGGCCACCGGCTGACAGGGCAATTCATAAACGGCACTTCGGAGCGCCTCTCATGAGCAAAATCGTGTCTCTCGCAAAATCAAAAAAATATCTTGTTTTTTTGTTTTCAAGAGGCACGGCCATGCCTCTCGCGGAAGCAAAACCGTGCCTCTCGCGAAAGCAAAAACCGTGCCTCTCAAAAACAAAAACGTGTTTTTTCACGCAATTTTTTTGAACTTTTTTTCTTGATCGAACAGCTAAGAAAGACCGGTGAAAGCCGAAATGCAAAAAAAAAACCTTTAGAAAGCCGAAAACACGTGTAAAAAAATAAAAAAATAAAATCCAGAGGAAGCTACCGCACTCTCCGTCCACCCCAAATGGCCTTTGGGGAGGCTATCGAAATGGGGAATTTTTCCTAGAACGAAGCGGCACAGGCAGCTCTATCTCAGCCGCACCTGACAAGAGGGCCCCACCCAGGTCAAAACCGTCGTTGACTTGAGCCACGTTAGCAGCAGGTGGAGACACACCAGCCAGGGGGTTATTTCGTTCGGTATGCATTTTTTTTGTGGAGTGAAAGGAGCAGAAAAATTGATCGGGGGCAAAGTGAACCAACAACTTTATTTAGGGTAATAAAATTGATTTTTTTTTCTTTCAGTAACAACACTCAGTGAAGGGGGAGTTTGGCTTTTTTGCATCAGGCAACAAAGATGTCGAGCGCATAGAGGGCTCTTCTAGCCTTCATCGGAGGTGTTGTTGCAGGCTATGGATACCAAAATTACATTGGTCGACCATTTTATCATACAGTCCATTTGGATGTAGATATTCAGGTCTCGAATCGGTATTTGGCATTTGCCTAGCCCGAAAGCCGTTGTTTGGATGGTCGAGATATTCACGCCTAGAATCCAACCTCAATATCGAGCCAGCTTTTCCAACACTGACGTGTCGCTCCGCGAATTCGCAGCCCCCACGCTCGGTTTTCCGCGGTATTCGGTCCACGCCTCCCACCGCACCTCACTTACCGCTTGGGCAGGCACCAAAAGCAAAAAGGAGACGAGACTCATGGCTGGAACGAGAACCCCGCCGTCCTCTCCAGCTCCGAGTATCCCCTGCATTCTTATCCCGCCGCCCTCTCCAACTTCGTCGGTGTGGGAGCTCTTGCTGCTCGACCTGTGCTCCGCCCATCTGGGGACCCTCCTCATCCTTGCGCGAGCCCCCGCTCGCCGAGTGCATCGGACGCCTCGACGACGTGCACGAGTACCTCGCCACCAGGACCGACCCATGATCCATGCAGCAGTGACTCGAGAAAGGTCATCTCCATGGACATCGGAAACTCTATAACCGATGTCTTCGAGGGCACTGTCTAGTTCATGTACATTGCATAGGTGGGAGGACACTTGCGATGTCATGCCCCTGAGTTGCTCGGCAGAATGCCAACCCATTCAGCTCGGCGTGTTGTGACACTTGAACGACCCTGGCATGGAGGTGCGAGCACTCGGTGCGGATGGCAAGCAGGAGACACTCCTTTGTACGGTCGACGAGCCTGCTGGATGTGCCGTGGATGGCGCTGGCCAGGTTGCCGGGGACGCCGCCAAGCTCGTCCACGAACTGCAGGCGTACAGCTCATCACTGGCCTTCCAGTTGTCAGCGCGCCAACACCAGTACTGCATAGCAACATGTAACTCCATTTGCTCCTTTTCATCACGGCAACAGTAGTAAGTAACTATACCAATTAGGCAACTAATGAAGTGCAAAAGTATATGCAAGAACATAAGTGCAAGTATAATACAGTAGCTTGGTCTTGCTGCAGGTCTAGTAGTACTAGTAGTGGCCAGTTTAAAACTGATGCATGTTTGTATGTGTGCTTTAGAGAGAATAAGAAATCATGAATGTTATGAAAGTGAGATATTCTCTTTGTCCATCCAAACAGGAATTGGAATTGTTGCTTCCCTTAAATTCCAGGTGCCAAATACATGAACATCCAAACACTATATTTGGCATTGAAGCTCAATATCAATGTCTTAGATATTTGGCATTCGAGCCAATGCAATGCCAAGCCCTTCAGTATCTACATCCAAACAGAGCGATAAAGGAGGAAGTATGCAAGGCTGTGAGGGAGTTCTTGGGTGGAGGGGAGATTCCGGAAGGGTTTAATGACACTATCCTAGTACTGATCCCGAAGACAAAATCACCGAATTTGCTGACTCAATTCAGGCCCATTAATCTTTGTAATGTTCTTTACAAAATTGCAGCAAAGGTGCTTGCTAATAGGTTGAAAAAGAGTCTGCCGGTTATGATTTCTGAAGAGCAAAGTGTGTTTGTCCCAGGGAGACTGATTACAGATAATGTTCTTGTAGCCTATGAATGTGTGCACGCAATCAAGAAGCGGAGGAGCAAGAAACCCTTATGTGTGGTAAAGCTAGATATGATGAAAGCGTATGACCGAGTCGAGTGGAGTTTCCTTGAGAGCATGCTGCTCAAGTATGGTTTCTCTCATGCCTGGATAGCCATGGTGATGAGATGTGTTACCTCGGCAAGGTTTGCGATCAAGCTCAATGGGGACCTCTCCCTGGGTTTCTTGCCTTCTAGGGGCCTTAGACAAGGCGACCCCCTCTCGCCGTACCTTTTCCTGTTTTGTGTTGAGGGTTTTTCTATGCTACTTAAGAAAGCCCAACAAGATAGGGAGTTTCAGGGGGTGTCTTTTGGGCGCACTAGCCCCAATATTACACACCTCTTATTCGCTGACGATAGTATCATTTTTTTGGAAGCTTCTTTGGATAATCTAACATGTCTTCGTAATATTTTGCAAGTTTATGAGGATGCCTCGGGGCAGAAGGTGAATCTTCAAAAATCGTCTATATTCTTTGGCAAGAGCTGTAGTGGTGAGGACAAGCAGAGGCTTAAAAATACATTGGGTGTGCAGTCAGAAGCTCTCAATGAGAAATATTTGGGCTTGACCACTATGGTTGGGAGATCGAAAGATGGATGTTTTAAACATGTCAGAGAATCTGCTAGGGGCAAGGTGACTGGGTGGAAAGGACAGGGCTTGTCGAAGGCCGCCAGGGAGGTGCTAGCGAAGTCTGGCCTGCAATCAATGCCGACTTTCTGCATGAGTGTCTTCCAACTCTCCAAGAAAATGTGCCGGAACTTGAAATCTATCTCTTCGAAATTCTGGTGGGGAGCGGCCCAAGGCGAGCAAAAGGTCCATTGGGTGGCTTGGGACAAAATGTGTACTCGTAAACATGAGGGCGGCATGGGTTTCAGGGATTTTGAAATCTTCAATCAGGCTCTTCTAGCGAAACAGGTGTGGCGAATACTAACTGTACCAACCTCATTATGTGCGCGAGTTCTCAAAGCCCGATACTTTCCGGACATGGATATTATGTCTGCCACTTGCCCGAATGGAGGCTCATATACATGGCGTAGTCTGATGCATGGCAGGGACCTGCTTATGCATGGACTGATCTGGCGGGTTGGAGACAGAACTAGAATTAAAGCATATCATGATAACTGGATACCCCGACGCGGGTGCTTGGTACCACTGGGTGCTGAGTTCGACCCTAGTGCAACAAAAGTGGCTGGCTTACTTAATGATCAAGGGACAGGGTGGAACAAGGCGAAGCTTGAGAGGATTTTCTTTGCCTCAGATGCCTCGAACATAAAGCAGATAGTCATCAGGGGGGCGGGGACCGAGGACTACAGAGCCTGGAACTTCACCAAGTTGGGGTTGTTCACTATCAGGTCGGCGTATCACCTTGGTGTCTCGATGAAAAAAATGAGGCGTGCTCCTGCCTCAAGCTCGAGTTTTGTGGCAGATCACAAGAGTTTTATGCGGCTATGGGCAGCCAATGTACCGAACAACGTCAAAATCCACTCCTGGAGGATGATTTCAAACAGGCTGGCGGTTGGTGTGGAGCTACTACTCCGATGCATCAAACAGGGAGTTATTTGTGTAGCTTGCGGGCGAGAGGAATCACTGGCGCATCGTTTCTGGCACTGCCCCCACTCGACTCATTTCTGGGCGATCATGCGTGAGGAAGTTGGGGCACCTCTGCGAGAACCGCCGAGAGGGATAGCGTCTTTCAGGAGCATGCGATCATGGATCCTGGAGTTGCTAGCTGACGGCTCAGCGGAGGAAAGAGAGCTGATGATGATGGCCTGGTACGAGCTATGGCTAGCAAGGAACAATGCCAGGAAGACGAAGAAGATAGAGGAGCCGGCTACAATAACCAGCAGGGTGTTGTACCTAAGAGAGGAATGGAAATCTGTCCACGTGAAGGCTATGCAACAACCAGAGCAGCGAATTCTGCAAACTTGGAAGAAACCGCATGAAGGATGGGTGAAAGCGAATGCAGATGGAGCAATGGCGAAGAGCAAAGGGTCGGGATCAGGAGGTGTAGTTCTCAGGGACTGCCATGGTGAGTTTTTGGCAGGAACTTGCCATTTTTTCCGGCTGCCAAGGATCCTGAAGTGGCAGAGTTGCATGCGTGCCGCCGGGCCATATTGCTAGCTCAAGAGCTAAATGTGCAGAAACTCATCCCCGAGACGGATTCTAAGGAAGCGGTCCGAAAACTGCTCGACGTCAACAAAGATTTCTCTCACATTGGGCATCTAGTTCAGCAGATCAAAAAATTGCTTGAAGCTATCCAGGAGCACCATGTGGTTTGGGTGCGTAGGAGTGCAAATAAAATAGCACATGTCCTAGCTAGGGAGGGTTGCTGTAAATCTCTTTGTAAAACTTGGCTCCATGTACCCCCGAAGTGCGTTCGCTCTGAGGTTGCAGAAGAGATGAACTATGAATAAAAAGCAACTATTTCCCCTCTAAAAAAAGATAGAGTTCTTGTGCATTCAATGCACCCAGCATAAAAACTCATGTTATAAGTTGTAAAAAAATATATGAAATTATTCAGTATAACACACACACAGCATGCATCTAACATTCAATAAAGTATCAATTGCATACTCAACTCAGAGCTTGAGAGACATAAAAAACAAATTCAATAGTGGCAATGTTACACTAAAAAAGTGGCAATGGTAATGGCTCAATTCATAGCCAATTTAAATTAACCACTATTCATAGCTTAACTTGTCTTTATTTTTTAAGCCATGAGTTGAATTTATAACTTAAAATTTATGGCATAGTAGATACTCCCCCCGTTCCTAAATATTTGTTTTTCTAGAGATTTCAAATGGACTACCACATACGGATGTATATAGACATATTTTAGAGTATAAATTCACTCATTTTGCCCCGTATGTAGTCACTTATGGAAATGTCTAGAAAGACAAATATTTAGGAACGGAGGGAGTATATAACATGTACATATTTTATTTCCAAAAAGACAGAGACATTTTATCATAAACTAGCAAAAAGAGCCCATGCGTTGTAACGGGAGAGAAATCATAACACACGCTCTTAACCCAACAACCATCACTCAAGAACACAATAGGCCCATCTCCTTTATTTTTGCGAGGCATCATATTTGTGTTGCCGCTTATCCTCCTTCTCACCCTCGCGGGTGATTGCCTCGGTGTTCACACAAAACAAAACAAAAATGTGTTTGAATATGGTTAAGGCGTCTCTCTCTCCCTCTTTCTCCTCCCTCTCCCTCCCTCTCTCTCTCTCCCGCTTTCTCTCACTCTCGCGATGAGAAATCTGTTGTTTTCCCCTACGACATTTTTCATAGGTATGCATGTGTAGTATCGATGTTTTCTTTTCCTTATATTATTATAGTGGGGTGTTTATTTGCAATCCGGATCACCGCCGGTATGAAAGGAAAACGGATCTTATGCTATAAATTCTAAGTTTGCTCCTAAAATAATATTTTAAAAATATTTAACAGGTAAATTAACATCATATTTATATTACACACATTTTTCTAATAAAATTTCATATATAATATGTTAAAATCGAAGTTACGGTTTAAAAGATACGGATAATTTAGAAAATCATTTGTTTGACTTAAATATATTTCAAAACAATATTTAAAAATACTTAACAGGTAAAAGTAATCTCATATTCATATTCTACATATTTTTCTAATCAAATTTCATATATAACATGTTCAAATCGGAGTTACGGTTTAAAAGATATGGATGATTTAAAAAAACATTATTTGACTTAAATATGAATCGCAGATGAATTACCTAAAACATCAGGGTGGTTTTCAAAAAATGTAAAATAAGGGTTCGGGTGCCACTTAAATCTGGATTGCGAGTTGATTTCAACAAAACATAGGAGCTTTTGTGTAAAATATGAAAAAAAAACGTTTCGTTTTAACTAAAACAGGACCGTTGGGTAAATTCACTGAAATGGAGGGATTTTTCTGAAAAATGTCATGACGGACGAAATAAACCTAATTTACTTTATTATTACTAGCAAAAGAGTCCGTGCGTTGCAACGGGATAGAAAAACACACACACTCTTAACCCAATAACCACGACTTGAGACCTTGATACGTAGACGCTCTTTATTTTAAAATGGCATCATATTTGTGTTCCCGGCGGTGGTCTAATGCTCACACAACGAAAACACATTTGAATGTGGTCAGTCCTAAGGCGTCTCTTTCTCTCTCTCTCTCTCTCTCACACACACACACAAACACACACACGCGCGCGTGTTCGCACGCACACAATCACTGAGAATAAGATGAGAAAAATGTTGTTTTTCCCTACGAGGTTTTTCAGAGTTGTGCATGCGTGGTTATCAATGTTTTTTTCCTCTCAATCTGATTTTAATGTGTGTTTATTTGCAAT
Organism: Triticum aestivum; assembly: GCF_018294505.1. Classification (NCBI taxonomy): domain Eukaryota; kingdom Viridiplantae; phylum Streptophyta; class Magnoliopsida; order Poales; family Poaceae; genus Triticum; species Triticum aestivum. The sequence continues at coordinate 454,184,363 of NC_057804.1, forward strand.
TTGGAATGCCGCCAGTGCAGAAAAAAACCGGACCGTGCACTATAGATTAAGTTTGCATTCAAATTAATAGTTTAGAAATATTTAACAGCTAAAAGTAACAACATATTTGGATTCTACACATTTTTCTAATCAAATTTCGTATATAATATGTTAAAATCGAAGTTACGATTTAAAAGATATGGATAATTTTGTTTTAGATAAACTACGGATTGTTTAACCGAAAGGTTAGGGGGTTTTCTGTTAAAACAGAAAAAAATGATTCGTATGACTTAAATATGTACGGCGGGTTGATTACCTAAAAGCTCAGGGGGATTTCTGAGAAAACTAAAAAAACGGTTCGGTATGACTTAATGATGGACTGCGGGTTGATTTCAATAAACCGCAGGAACTTTTTTGCAAATAAGGGTGACGGACAATGAAAACCCACCGTGCTTTATTATTATTAGGTAGAGAGGTAGAGATAGGTAGAGATAGAGAGGTAGAGATTAGGTGGTAAAGATTTTGAACATCGGGCGTCGCACATAAATTTCAGGTGCACCGGATATACGTCAAAAAAATATTATAATCGTGTTGTTTGGATTTGTTTCTTTTACAGACAGACAAAAGCCCAGGTAAAGCCCATCCAGGTAAGATGCCGTGTAATTTCAAAAAAAAAAAGATGCCGTGTCCCTAAAAAAAAGGTAAGATGCCGTGACATTTTGTGTGCGGCCGTGCGGGTCGTAAGTTGGGCTTGGGTCGGTTGAAGGACCTTCCAAAACCGACCAGAGCCGCAACAAACACTATCGAACAGAAGCCGGAGGTCTGGCGATTCGACCCTCGAGAGGCGGCCGAACCGAGCAGACGCCATGGACCGCGAGTGGGGCTCCAAGCCCGGCAGCGGCGGCGCCGCCACCGCCCAGAATGAGGCCATTGACCGGCGGGAGCGCCTGCGCCGCCTCGCGCTCGAGACCATCGACCTCGCCAAGGACCCGTACTTCATGCGAAACCATCTCGGCAGGTAATCCCCCCGCCGCAAAACCCTAGATTCTTCGTCTTCTCGATTCGCATAGCTCTGCCTGCTGATTCCGCTCGTTTTTTCGTGTGTCAAGCTATGAGTGCAAGCTCTGCCTGACGCTCCACAACAACGAGGGGAACTACCTCGCGCACACGCAGGGGAAGCGGCACCAGACCAACCTCGCCAAGCGTGCCGCCCGCGAGGCCAAGGACGCGCCCGCGCAGCCCCAGCCAAACAAGCGCAAGCTCGCGCCCCGCAAGTCTGGTGCGTAAAGAATTACCTCCCTGTGTTTTTAATTTACCCGAGTAGTTTACTGGTAGAATTAAGGTTCTCCTAAGCTGACATGACTTCGCATTGTTCAACTATGTAGGGCCTGCTATTTTAGTTCTGCAGATGCCTGGTCTATGTTTTTTCTTTATCGATTTCAGTAATGTCATTGCGCTAGGTTTGTTCAGAGTACTTGGTGTGAGCCATACCGAGTTGCATATAACCTTGGATCTCTTTACTTCTGTAATGAACGAATTTGACGTTTTGAGCGAGGCAATGATATATCAGATCTCTTTGAAGATCTTGGTGGTATTTCAAGTTTCATCTCGATGTGAGTTTATAACGTTTATTTGGGTATTCAGTGTTGCAAGCACAATGGTTGAGGACTGTTGCAGGATGGATGTGTCAAATTTGCCCTGTCAACTAACAATCTTGTACCTTGCTTTGTGCTCTGATAATTTTAGGTATGAGAGTGGGACGGCCTAATTAGAGTGTTTTGTTGGATAACAGAATGTGAACATTAACTTCACAGTAGTAATCTTCATTTTTATCCACGGTTTAGGCGTGTCTTTAACTATTGATACATCAATAAGGCAGCAATGAAAAGTAAATACCCTGTTCCGATAATAAATATCCCTTGATTAGTTAAAGGGAGCCAAGTCTATAAAGTTGATCTTGGGTTGCTTTGTTGTCTTCAAATCTAGATAAAGATTACACACCTAAAACAGCCTTGAAAAGCCACTGTGGGCTTAAATATTAGTGATATGCTGTTTGGTGTTGCTTAACTAATGGTCATGTGCCATAAGCATTCATGCTCGGAACTCTGGATGCTTCTGATAACTTTCTGTGGTACAGCAGTTTCCAAAAGAAGTTTTTCACAGCGGAGACAAATCTATTGGAAGCTAGGCTTAATTTTGTTCTACTGATTCCCGAAATGTTCAAACATCAAGGCGTTGTTTTTTATTAGCTATTTAGACCCTTGTATTCTGTTTCAATTTGGTAGTACAGCTATGCTATTTTGTTTTCCGCACCTAATTGTGTTATCTTGGCAACTATCCTCACAAGTTATAACTATGTTTCTTTGCTTTGCAGTTAAGATTGGCAGACCTGGATATACAGTAACTAAACAGTATGATCCTGACACGAAGCAACACTCATTTCTCTTTGAGGTTAGTATTTATCGTGCTTGTACATCTTGTTCTCAGAGTTGGTCAATAGAGGATTTGTACATGATCAAATAAGTTGGTTTACCATCTTCCTGTATCTAGAGACACTGTTTTGTCATTTTTCATTCCATGTCATTTGTCATGTCATGTAGGCATCTGAATTACAAATGGCAAGGATCTTATAGTGATACCAGTTAAGTTAGGTTCGTTTCCAACTTTTAGTTTATTCATATACTAGTATGTTTCTACAGTTTTACTTGCCTCCCGTTGGCAAACCAATTTTACAATGCTATCTACTCCCCTCCATTCCTAAATATAAGTCTTTTTAGAGATTCCAATGCGGACTACATACGGAGCAAAATGAGTGAATCATACATTCTAAAATATGTCCATATACATCTGCATGTAGTTCGTATCTCTAAAAAGAGTTATATTTAAGAACGGAGGGAGTAGAAGTTTATCTTTTGATAAAGCAGCCTTACTGAAGAGTTAACACATTCAGAATAGTGACAAATAGCGACATAATCAGCCAGTTTCTCTTATCGATTTCTCTTGTTATGAGCATTTAAATAACCATGTACACTGGGGTAGTGGAGTGACAAATTTTGGCATTCTGTTTTCAGATCGAGTATCCTGAAATCGAAGATAATAGCAAGCCAAGGCACCGTTTCATGGCATCATATGAACAGGTATTAATGGGCCCTGGGCTAATCTGTGAGCATCATCAGTCTGATATATGTTGCTTTACTGTTAATAATCTTCCATTTGCTAATGTACTACTATTGTTTTACAGAAAATCCAATCTTGGGATAAGAGGTACCAATATCTGCTTTTTGCAGCGGAGCCCTACGAGGTCATTGGCTTTAAGGTGTATCTCTTGCAAAGCTCTGCTGCATCAGACCCATTAGCCAATGTGTATGTGTGTACTTATACTGTTTCTTATTTGCAGATTCCAAGCACAGAGATTGACAAATCAACAGACAAGTTTTTCTCGTATTGGGATCCGGACAAGAAGTCGTACATTGTGAGTTTTTCTATGCAGGTTTTTGCCGTTTCATTTAGCTGCCTTTAAAAACAATATTGTTTCACAAACTTTCACATTTTTTTTACAACAGCTACAACTATACTTCAAGCCAAGACCACCGGAAATTAACAGACAACCAGCAGCTCCTGGTACTGTCCCAAATGGGACAGGAGGCCCTCCTGGTGCTCCACCAAGGCCACCATCCCAGCCACAGGCTCTGCCGCCACCTCCACCGAATGCACCTATGGGAATGCCCCCTAGGATCCCGCCACCACCAATGAGCGGTCTTCAACCTCCACCCCCTCCACCTCCGCTTGCAAATGGTCCTCCGCGTTCAATACCACCTCCACCTCCTTCTGGTGGTCCAATGGCTAACTTTACTCCTGGAGCACCTCCGCCACGCCCTCCGATGCAAGGCTACCCTGGACCTCAGCAGTAGGTGATCTTAGTGCGGGCAAGAGAGATCAGGCTACAAATTTTGAACACTTGCTTTATCCAAACCAGTATGTTTGACATATGCGCTACATTGTTGTCTGAAATTTTACTGTACTGTAAGCAGATTAAATTATTTAAGTGCGCTTTCAAGCAAAGCATTTTATCTGTTTGTGTTGTCATCTCTTTGTAACTTCGTTTTTGGACGTTATCCCTTCGGCAGACGATTCTGTAATTGTCATATTCCTGGGCAAGTAGAGTGCTCTTCGAAGTATACTATCGTGGTAAATGTGATTTATGAGCATCATGTTCCAATCTGTTCATGAAGCGGTTCATGTTCTTGCTAATCTGTTTAGTTCTGATTTAGTGCATTTGTTTGGTTGTAACCAAAAGCACAAAGTGAAGCCGACTTTTTTGCTAAAAGCTACAAGATCATGTTGAGCCACAAAAATACTCAGCAAAGCGCTAGGAACTGCGCACTTTGTAGTGGTTTGAGAATCGGTGATTTCGTGGCATCTAAAGTTAGGTTCAGATAGTCGAGATCATTCGAAGTTATACGGATGACATCTAAAACGGCAAAATCAGTCACGCTTTGCAGTGGTTTGAGAACCAGTGATTTCGTGGTAGGATGTACTGTATAAAGTTAGGTTCAGATAGTTGAGGTTAATACATTCTGGATAGCTTTGGACAGCTTTGTGAGCTCTGGACAGCTCTGGACAGCTTTGCACTGGATACTTCTACAGGCTACTCGCTTTCCGAGGGGTTTTGACAACTTTTCACACCTGGGTTTGGGATGTGGTGATCCCCCTCAAGCACAGAATCTTCCTATGGCTTGCTTTCTCCCTCAAGCACAGAATCTTCCTATGGCTTGCTTTCCGTGGCCGCCTAAACACTAAGGATAACATGGTAAAGAAAGGCTGGTCGGAGGCTGCCCAGTTTGCACATTGTGACACTTGCCCTGCTGTTGAGTCAATCGATCACTTACTACTACGCTGTGCGCCCGCCAGCGTTCTTTGGGGCAAAATGGAGCTGGACGTTCTGGCTTGCTCGGCTACTAATGTTCTTTCTTTTGTGGAGCAAGCACAACACCAGATTGGCTTTAGGCACAAATGGAATGTGGCTTTCGCGGCTTGTGCTATTACCTTGTGGCGTGCTAGGAATGACAGAGTCTTCAACTCCAAAATCTGGTCTGTACAATACACATGTCTATATGCAGCAGACATGCTCCGTCTTTGGAGTTTCAGAACTCAAAACCAGCGCACCAGGGAGGTTCTCCAGGTTTGGAGACAAAAGCTGCTGCATAGCGTGTAGACGAATGATGTAACCCTTCTCCCCTCTATTCCTCTTTTCTTTTTTTAGACCTGCTTGTGTTTTGCACCTTGGTGCACCAAACAAGCTGTCCTTGTACTGATACCTGTTACTTCATCAGGCTCTGGCCTGTTTTGAAATATAAGATCGGCAGCCTGCCACCTTCTTTGTTTAAAAAAAAACATTCTGGATACTTAACAGTTATTCAATTCTTATGGTTCATTCTTCCGATTATGTAGGCTGCATAAACAGGCCAGGCCGACACGGGCCATATGCAAGATGTATTCAGATGATTACGCCAATGCGCCAGACAAATCAATCTCTGAAGCTTGTTTTGTTCTTGTATGTTCTCCAACGTCCAAGGGGGTAGCAACAAACAAAAACCCCTTGAATGTGAAATTTCCTAACCGGCTAAAAGAAAGTCTCACAGTGTACATTCAACACTTCATCCTCCGATGCTGGAGCTCTTGCAAGAATCAGAGCAGCTCCGGGGGTGCCGGTTTATACATCTACTCCGGTTACAGATAACTCAGGACAAGACCTTCCCTGGTGCGGTCAGTTCTGCTTCTCATGATCTACTCGGTGCAAAGTAGTGGCAGCATGACAACTAGAGCTGACTCCCCCGGTGGTTGGTCTGGAGAGTTAATCACAAGCAACCATGAGATAATTTGGTATTGTGGCATAAATTGTTGATGATGTCAGAGATGCATGTCATAACAGCAAGAGATACTTACAGCCCAACAAATACTTTAAACGCGTCATATGTTGCCCATTGCGCTCCGGTAAGAGTACCGACCATGATAATACGGAGTGGAAGGCCACGAGTGAAAAGGCCCCACAGCCCAATGGTTGTTATAGCCTGGAAGCTCAATTAATCGATTAAAACAGTTCAAAAATTGAATATTGATACCACGATTTAGTACCGCCTGACAGCCAGATGGGTGTAAGCTATATAGTTAACAGTTCTGAGCATTTTAATTATTTACTGGGATAGGACTTGCAACTTACATCTGCCACAGTGGCTCCCTTTGCATTGTTGAGAAAAGACACCAGGTTGTCTGCGGGATGAGAGATAGCAGCACATAAGACTCCAGCAATGTACCCCCCTGCAAAACTCACAGCTAGCTGGAGTGGTTTACTGCATTGATCTTTTGGTTTTGGGACAGCATGCTTGTACACCATCTCAACAATGGTCTCAAAACAAGCAAATTTCATCATAGTGTCTGCAATGTAATGGAGAAAATGATCAGGGAGCACACCTTAACATAAAGGCTATAAGATGGCATCAAAAACTGTTTCATAGTCATGTTGAACAATCGAGTACTTCATCCATAAGCACCGTATTCAACCAATTATCTTCCTTCCTTTGCAATTTGCTAACTAGTATCATGCTTCCCATATATTTTTCTGGACACCATGTGTCACGTTGCTACTATATAACTGCCATTTCATCAAACAAATCAGCTCACAATTGCCAGATGAGTATTGTTTGGGTTAAAACCGCACTGAGCTCTCTATTCCACATGTCATATTTCTCATCTGTTCTCTCTCTACTGATTTGTTTAGTAACATGGCAAAAGCGTGGCATCCACGTTAGCCGGAATCAGTTGTAAACTAGAGTGTGGGGGTTAAAAGGTCATCTTTTTTGCTGTGAGCCTGTGACAACTATAGATGATCTGGATTGCATATATTTCATAATAGAGGAAACAAATATAATCAACTAGGCTTTTCATGGTTGAGCAAGGGCTGCAAACTAGGTCTAAAATACAGAAATTAAGGAGTGTCAAACTTGTGAGTCTATGGAAAAGCAACAGTGATAAATGGCTAACTCAGTTTGGTGGGCATTCTGGAATCATGTTAGCCCCAACTCTATGTCCCATGAAATTTCTAGCCTTTAACACTCTAAAGAACTCCATACACAATAGTATGATCTCTAAAATTGTTTGTCTCGGAAACGAGCTAAACGAAGATTCTGGTATCAAAATGTTCAGCGGTACTACTATTGTTTGGCCATGTACCATTCAACCATTGGCATGCAAATACAGTAGGAAAATATAACTTGTAATGAATTCGACTCACAAGGAATTTGGCGGCCCCAAAGAGGAACTATTCCCTTGTAAAGCCTGAAATGAACACATAGCGTTAACGAGTGTTCTGCACTATCTTGAATACAACTAATCATAACATAATCAGTACAGGACATGCAGTATCCATACCCAAAGGCACCTTCGGACCGGACAAGCTTCGGAAGCCCATCGGTTAGGCATCGAGCGAATCCCGGCTGCGTCTGGATCCGAACCTTGACGGCTTCCATGGGGCAGAGAGCTAAATCTGCAATTACCTCAGCCGACGCCGATGCAGCGAGGTAGATGGCGGTCTTCAACCTGTCAGCATTCTCGGGACCAGCAATGTCCGAGTAGCACTTCTTAAAGTACTCGTAGAAACCAAACTTGCAGGCTCCCTGGCTACTATACCCAACCAGCGTGGCCATCCAGCCTTTGAAGAACCCACCGAGACCCTGCTCTTGGAGCAGCACACCGAAGCCAGACGAGATGTCCCTGTACTTGCTAGGGTCAACCTGCGAGAGCAATTCCCGTCAGACATTAGTACCAGGGGAGCGGGAAGCTTGGACAGGAGCAGCAAGGGAGCCCGTTTCTGTTTGAGAGACCTGCATATTGCACTTGACGAGGTCGAGCGGCGTGACTGCGAGGTGGGTGAGGCCAGTGCTGAGGACCCCGCCGAGGGCGCAGGTGGCGTAGAAGAGCGGCGTGTGCAGCTGCACCGGCGGCGCCGCATCCGCCTCCATCCTCCGCTCGGCCGCTCTGGCCCTCCGGTCGCGGACGGCGATCTCCCATCTCTTCCCCAGCTGCTCCGCGTTGGCGGCGAGCGAGGCCAGGAGGCGGTCGAGGGGCAGCGTGGCCGTGGGGCAGCCGACCTTGTCGCGGCTCGCCATCTGGGGACGTGAGCTGGAAGCTGGAGCTGGGCGCGGTACTCGGGAGGTCGTCGCGGTCGGAGACGCGCATGGTAGGGGGGGCAGCTGGGAGGGGGGTTCGGGCGAAGGCCGCGAGCTGAGCTGAGCTGCGCCGAGACCCGCCCTTGACCCTTGCTCTCCCGCACCGGCGGCTGGCCGAGACGCGAAGTGGTGTGCGGCGGCTGCTTTTCCGAGGGACGCCGACGCGAGATTTGGGTGCGGATTGGGTGGCGAGATGCTGCCGCCGCGCGCAGCGGGCGGGACGGACCCCACCGCCTGTCGGGAGGAAAAGATCCGACACGCGACGGGAAGTTGCGGTGTCTGATCGATCGACGGAGAGAATATGCCGCCCGCGGTACACGTACACTGCCACGGCGTCGTCGTCTACGTGCATCGCAGGTGCCACCTGCGTGCAATGGAAAAAGTCCATTTTAAACCTTGAACTCGTAGAGGTTCGGCGAAATGAACCCTCAAATCAAAATCCCGGTCGATTGCACCCTAAACTATGCAATTCCGGTCTAAATCGAACCTTCGGATTGTTTGGATGGCCGGGATTGGCGTCATCCGCAGAGGACTCACACCTGCTCAACGTTGGGCTGGCCCGCTTTTTTTTCTGTCAAGAAACAAAAATTCGCAAAGGCGCTACACCTTGCTCCCTGTTTAGCCGGCCCGCTTCATATTTTCCGTTAGAAAACAAAACATAAGCTCACGGTGTGGCACTGGTGTTGTTTGATCGATGCAACGGCAATCCCTGTGTGACGCTCGTTTTTTTTTGAGGGGTCCCTGTGCGACGCTCGTCTGCGTCAAGACGGTGTGGCTTCGCGAAGCTTCGCCTCGCAACAGCCCCGTTTGGGCTGGCCCAGACTTGTCCGCTGCTGCCTCTCTGTTATCTCTGTTTTCTGTTTCTGTTTCTTTTCCTTTTTCTGTTTCTTTTCTTTTTTCTGTTTCTGTTTATTTTTTTCCTATATTTTTATTTTTATTTCTATTGTTTCGATTTTATTATAATATACAAAGTTCGTTGCATGTTACAAAAATGTTCATTGGTATATTAAGGAAATGTTCATGGTTCTTTACAAAAGTTCATCATCCATTACAAAACTGTTCAACATTTATTAGAAATTGTTCAATGAATATGTAATCACAGTGTTTTTGAAATTTATTAAGGTCATATTACACAAATGTTCAATGTGTATTAAAAAATTGTTCAACATATATTACATAATGTTCAATGCGTATTCAAAATTTGTTCAGAGGATATATTCGTATGTCTAAAAAAATATTCATGTTTAAAAAAAATTCTTCAGAATGTTTTTGTTCCATTTTTTGGTAACTTTTTAGAGAAATGTTTGGGATTTCAAAAAAATAGTTCTGTTTAAAAAATTCAATTTTAAAAATGTCGTGTGCTCTAATTTAAAAAATGTTTGTGTTTTCATAAAAAATCAGGAGTTTAAAAGTTATTCCCGTTAAAAATTATTTGCAAATTTTCAAAAACGTTCATGTTTTAAAATTTTGTTTGGGAGTTTTAAAAAATGTGCATGTCCCAAAAGTTTATTTGAATTTTCCAAATTTATTAGGGTAAATCTGTTCACGAATTTGAAAAGTGGTCGCTTTTCATAAAACACTCAAGTTCTTTTAAAATGTTTTGCATTTGAAATTTTAAAAAATATCCGAATATTTTTTATTGAAAAACTATTCGAATCTGGTGATGATTCTTATTGTTTTGTGCTTCTGGAAAACAAGTTTGCTCACCCGCAAAAAAAGAAAAAGAAAAACAAATTTGCTTGCTAGCTCAACTGGTTGCAACCGCACCTGTAGCTGCAAGCTCGCGCGAGTTCCGCTTTTGCGTACTTTTTTTTTTAGCAAAACAGGAAGCCCGTATTTTTTTCAACTTATACAACCGCAACTGGTACTACTTGATTTGGTGTTGGTTCGTAACTTGTCAAGCCCGTATTTATTTTTAGCGTTACACAAGCTCGCTCGAGTTCCGCATGTGCGTACTTTTTTTTGAGCAAACAGAAAAACAAATGGGCTGGCGCCCTGGTAAACATTGGCGCTCCTTGGCCCACCAGCTAGACAAATCCCGGTTGACACTTGCCAGGGTTTAATTTAGACCGGAATTGCATAGTTTAAGGTGCAATCGACCGAAATTTTGACTTCAGGGTTCATTTCGCCAAACCTCTACGAATTTAGGATTTAAAATGGACTTTTTCCGCGTGCAATCGACGAAGAGGAGTATGCTTGGCGCGGTACACTGGCCGGCGCCGTCTGCGTGCATCGCCGGCATGGATACTGTGATCATGCCTCACGTGGTTTGATTGCTGTTAGTGTTTCAGACCCGGTGACGGTGATGGACTGATGGTTGACATGTTGGCAATTAGCAACCACACGAAATACCGATTAGAGTCCAGCTATAACGCCTCTGTCATAAGTACTCCCTCATTTGAATTATCAAAACATCATATATTTATATATTTAAAAACAGAGGGAGTACGCCTTATCGATATGCCAACTCGCCCGTACCAATATCTTATCGACTGAAGCACACGTACATGACGCTGAGCTTTATCTATCGGTGGATTGTGCCTGTTTAGACGCTCCTCGTGTCGCGGGGCACCTCCCGCCCATCCCCGCGTCATCGTCGCTGGCCCGCCCCCACGTCCCCGCCATTGGAGGGCCGGCTGGCGAAGCCGTGTCAGGCCATAGGATGGTGGCGGCGGGTCCGTTTCTCCTCCTCATCGCCCAGCTGCCCTTCGCCTCCACGTTCCGGTCCCGGACAGCACCGGCGGTCTCCCTCGGCAGCCTCTTTCCCGCTACGCAGGCAGCACCGGGGCCTCCCATCTCAAGCGCAACATACCCTTCCTCCCGAGATCCGATCTGCGCGTCTTCATCCAGCTGCCCCTCCCCGGCCGGCAAGACCGATGTTGCGGCTTGGCCGTGGAGTGAAGGTATCCTCCGCATCCCTCTCCCTCCCATTGGGCGTAGCCTAGCTCGCTGCTGGTGCCGCGACTGGTTGGGGTGGACGCGGGTGCTGTGGCCGGTCATGGGTCTTCCTCGTCTAGGAGACCCTTGTCTCCGGCAGCACCCACCTCCCTTGTGCTTCAGTGATGGCTCTTGCGTGGTGATTGTTGAGGCAATGGTGGTTGATTCCCCGGCGGCGGCTGCCTTTCACGGCGCGCCGACCTGGTGTTGTGGTGTTCGTGCGGCGCCTCATAGTGGGAATTTGCTGGCGCTCCCTCGGCCCCAGCGGCCTTTGGACCCGAGTTCCCCAGTGTCGGTGGCTTGCCGGTGTCCTCTGGTGATGCAGCACCGGCCACATGATCCGGTAGCTGCGTCTCTTCCAGCTCATTCGGTCGTCGACATCCCGACGGCTATAGCCTTGACATCTCGGAATGCGTTCTTCCAGTCCTTGCTTGCCAGCGTCGCTTGTCCCTATTGCTTCCCCCGCGTTGTTTCTCTCTACCTCATCGCACTATCGACGTTGTACCTCCGCGCCTCGCTTAGTGCCAGATCCATTATTGTGTGTCTGGTGGCGCCAGGTGTCACCTTCGCCGGCCTACCCCCTCTAGATTTGGTGGCTCCGGCCAACAACGGCTTCCCCATAGCAATTTTTGGATTCGGTGGCTATGGGATTGCTCAGAATCAGGCCAGAGAGAAATCTCTAAAGGAAATATGCCCTAGAGGCAATAATAAAGTTGTTATTTATATTTCCTTATATCATGATAAACGTTTCTTATTCATGCTAAAATTGTATTAACCAGAAACTTAGTACATTTGTGAATACATAGACAAAACATAGTGTCCCTAGTATGCCTCTACTTGACTAGCTCGTTAATCAAAGATGGTTATGTTTCCTAACCATAGACATGTGTTGTCATTTGATGAACGAGATCACATCTTTAGGAGAATGATGTGATGGATAAGACCCATCCGCTAGCTTAGCATTATGATCGTTACAGTTTTATTGCCACTACTTTCTTCATGACTTATACATGTTCCTCTGACTATGAGATTATGCAACTCCTGAATACCGGAGGAACACCTTGTATGCTATCAAACGTTACAACGTAACTGGGTGATTATAAAGATGCTCTACAGGTGTCTCCGAAGGTGTTTGTTGGGTTGGCATAGATCAAGATTAGGATCTATCACTCTGTGTATCGGAGAGGTATCTCGGGGCCCTCTCGGTAATGCTCATCACTATAAGCCTTGCAAGCAATGTGACTAATAAGTTAGTTGCGGGATGAAGCATTATGGAACGAGGAAAGAGACTTACCTGTAACGAGATTGAACTAGGTATGATGATACCGACGATCGAATCTCGGATAAGTAACATACCAATGACAAAGGGAACAACATATGTTGTTATGCGGTTTGACCGATAAAGATCTTCATAGAATATGTAGGAGCCAATATGAGCATCCAGGTTCCGCTATTGGTTATTGATCGGAGATGTGTCTAGATCATGTCTACATAGTTCTCGAACCGGTAGGGTCCGCACGCTTAACGTTCGATGATGATTTATATTATGAGTTATGTGTTTTTGATGACCGAAGATTGTTTGGAGTCCCGGATGAGACCACAGACGTGACGAGGAGTCTCGAAATGGTCGAGACATAAAGATTGATATATTGGAAGACTATGTTTGGATACCAGAAAGGTTTCGGAAGAGTTCAGGCATTTTTCAAGGAACCGAGGGGTTACCGGAACCCCCTAGGGAAGTTATGGGCCTAGATGGGCCATAAGGGAGTAGGAGAGGGAAGGCCACAAGGTGGCGCGTGCCCCTCCCCTTTGCAGTCTGAATTGGACTAGAGAGAGGGGGCGCGACCCCCTCTTTCCTTCCCCTCTCCCTCTCCTTCCCTCCTTCCCCCTCTTGGATTAGGAAAAGAAGGGGGGGATTCCTACTAGGTTTGCAGTTCTAGTAGGACTCCCCCCTTGGCGTGCCTCCCCCTTGGCCGGCTCCCTCCTCCTCCCTCCTTTATATACGGGGGCAAGGGGCACACCAAAGCACAACATCAAGTTCTCTTAACCGTGTGTGGTGCCCCCCTCCACAGTTACACACCTCGGTCATATCATCATAGTGCTTAGGCGAAGCCCTGCGTCGGTAACATCATCAACACAGCCGCCATGCCATCGCGCTGATAGAACTCTCCCTTGTCCTCAACTGGATCAAGAGCTCGAGGGACATCATCGGGCTGAACGCGTGCTGAACGCGGAGGTGCCGTACGTTCGGTGCTTGGATCGGTTGGATCGTGAAGACGTTCGACTACATCAACCGCATTAACTAAATGCTTCCGCTTTCGGTCTACGAGGGTACGTGGACACACTCTCCCCTCTCGTTGCTATGCATCTCCTAGATAGATCTTGTGTGATTATAGGAAAATTTTGAATTACTACGTTCCCCAATAGTGGTATCAGAGCCAGGTCTATGCGTAGAAGTTATATGCACGAGTAGGTCACAAAGAGTTGTGGGCGATAATAGTCATACTGCTTACCACCAATGTCTTAATTTAATTCGGCGGTATTGTTGGATGAAGCGGCCCGGACCGACATTACATGACCATGTTCATGAGACTGGTTCTACCGACGTGCTTTTGCACATAGGTGGCTGGCGGGTGTCTGTTTCTCGAACTTTAGTTCAATCGAGTTTGACTATGGCCGGTCCTTGTTGAAGGTTAAAACAACACACTTGACGAAAAATCGTTGTGGTTTTCACGCGTAGGTAAGAATGGTTCTTGCTAGAAGCCTGTAGCAGCCACGTAAAACTTGCAATAACAAAGTAGAGGATGTCTAGCTTGTTTTTGCAGGGCTTGTTGTGATGTGATATGGTCAAGACATGATGTGATATAAATTGTTATATGAGATGATCAGGTTTTGTAACAGAGTTATCGGCAACTGACAGGAGCCATATGGTTGCTGCTTTATTGTATGAATGCAATTGCCATATAATTGCTTTACTTTATCACTAAGCGGTAGCGATAGTCGTAGTAACAATAGTTGGCGAGACGACAATGATGCTACGATGGAGATCAAGGTGTCAAGCCGGTGACAATGGAGATCATAACGATGCTTCAGTGATGGAGATCATGAGCACAAGATGATGATGGCCATATCATGTCACATATTTTTATTGCATGTGATGTTTATCTTTTATGATTCTTATTTTGCTTAGTACGGCGGTAGCATTATAAGATGATCCCTTACTAAAATTTCAAGGTATAAGTGTTCTCCCTAAGTATGCACCGTTGTGACAGTTCTTCGTGCCGAGCACCACGTGATGATCGGATGTGATAAGCTCTACATTCACATACAATGGGTGCAAGCTAGTTTTGCACATGCGGAATACTCGGGTTAAACTTGATGAGCCTAGCATATGCAGATATGGCCTCGGAACACTGGAGACCGAAAGGTCGAGCGTGAATCATATAGTAGATATGATCAACATAGAGATGTTCACCATTGAAAACTACTCCATCTCACATGATGACCAGACATGGTTTAGTTGATATGGATCACGTGATCATTTAGATGACTAGAGGGATGTCTATCTAAGTGGGAGTTCTTAAGTAATATGATTAACTGAACTTTAATTTATCATGAACTTAGTCCTGATAGTATTTTGCAAATTATGTTGTAGATCAATAGCTCGCATTGTAGCTTCCCTATGTTTCTTATATGTTCCTAGAGAAAACTAAGTTGAATGATGATAGTAGCAATGATGCAGACTGGGTCAGTGATCTGAGATTTATCCTCATTGTTGCATAGAAGAATTATGTCCTTGATGCACCGCTAGGTGACATATCCATTGTAGGAGTAGATGCAGATGTTATGAACGTTTGGCTAGCTCAATATGATAACTACTTGATAGTTTAGTGCACCATGCTTTACGGCTTAGAATCGGGACTTTAAAGACGTTTTGAACGTCATGGACCATATGAGATGTTCCATGGGTTGAAGTTAATATTTCAAGCAAATGCCCGAGTTGAGAGATATGAAGTCTCCAACAAGTTCTATAGCTAAAAGATGGAGGAGAATAGCTCAAGCAGTGAGAATGTGCTCAGATTTTCTGGGTACTACAGTCGCTTGAATCAAGTGGGAGTTAATCTTCCAGTTAAGATAGTGATTGACAGAGTTCTCTAGTCACCATCACCAAGTTACTGGAACTTCGTGATGAACTATAATATGCAAGGGATGACAAAATCGATTCCCGAGGTCTTCGTGATGCTGAAATCAACGAAGGTAGAAATCAAGAAAAAGCATCAAGTGTTGATGATTAAACAAGATCACTAGTTTCAAGAAAAGGGCAAAGGGAAATAAAGGGAACTTCAATAAGAATGACAAGCAAGTTGTCACTCCCGTGAAGAAGCCCAAAGTTGGACCAAGCCTAAAACTAAGTGCTTCTACTGCAAAGGAAATGGTCATTGGAAGCGGAACTACCCCAAACATTTGGCGGATAAGAAGGATGGCAAAGTGAACAAAGGTATATGTGATATACTTGTTATTGATGTGTACCTTACTAGTGCTCATAGTAGCCCCTGGGTATTTGATACCTGTTCGGTTGCTAAGATTAGTAACTCGAAATAGGAGTTGCAGAATAAATAGAGACTAGTTGAGGGTGAAGTGACGATGTATGTTGGAAGTGGTTCCAAGATTGATATGATCATCATCGCACACCCCCTATACTTTCGGGATTAGAGTTGAACCTAAATAAATGTTATTTGGTGTTTGCGTTATTGCATGAATATGATTAGATCTTGTTTATTGCAATACAGTTATTCATTTAAGACAGAGAAAAATTGTTATTCTATTTACATGAATAAAACCTTCTATGGTCATACACTCAATGTTGATGGTTTATTGAATCTCGATCGTAGTGATACACATATTCATAATATTGATGCAAAAAGATGCAAAGTTGATAATGATAGTGCAACATACTTATGGCACTACCGTTTAGGTCATACTAGTATAAAGCGCATGAAGAAACTCCATACTGATGGGCTTTTGGAATCACTTGATTATGATTCATTTGATACTTGCAAACCGTGCCTTATGGGCAAGATGACTAAGACTCCGTTCTCCGAAACAATGGAACGAGCTAATGACTTACTGAAAATAATACATACCAATGTATGCAGTCCGATGAGTGTTGAGGCTCATGGCAGGTATCATTATTTTCTGACCTTCACAGATGATTTGAGCAGATATGGGTATATCTACTTAATGAAACACAAGTCTGAAACATTTGAAAAGTTCAAAGAATTTCAGAGTGAAGTGGAGAATCATTGTAACAAGAAAAGTTTCTATGATCTGATCGTGGAGGTGAATATTTGAGTTACGAGTTTGGCCTTCATTTAAAACAATGTGGAATAGTTTCACAACTCACGTCACCTAGAACACCATAGCGTAATGGTGTGTCCGAGCGTTGTAACCGTAGTTTCTTGGATATGGTGCGATCTATGATGTCTCTTACCGATTTACCACTATATTTTTTGGGATTATGCATTAGAGACAGCTGCATTCACGGTAAACAGGGCACCGTCAAAACCCGTTGAGACGACACCGTATGAACTGTGGTTTGGCAACAAACCTAAGCTGTCGTTTCTTAAAGTTTGGGGATGCGATGCTTATGTCAAAAGGCTTCAGCCTGATAACCTCGAACCCAAATCGGAGAAGTGTGTCTTCATAGGATACCCAAAGGAAACTATTGGGCACACCTTCTATCACAGATCTGAAGGCAAGATATTCGTTGCTAAGAATGGATCCTTTCTAGAGAAGGAGTTTCTCTCGAAAGAAGTGAGTGGAAGGAAAGTAGAACTTGATGAGGTAATTGTAGCTTCTCCCGAATTGGAAAGTAGTTCATCATAGAAATCAGTTTTAGTGATTCCTACACCAATTATTGAAGAAGCTAATGATAATGATCATGAAACTTCAGATCAAGTTACTACCGAACCTCGTAGGTCAACCAGAGTACGGTCCGCACCAGAGTGGTATGGTAATCCTATTCTGGAAATCATGTTACTAGACCATGATGAACCTATGAACTATGAGGAAGCGATGATGAGCCCAGATTCTGCGAAATGGCTTGAGGCCATGAAATCTGAGATGGGATCCATTTATGAGAACAAAGTGTGGACTTTGGAGGACTTGCACGATGATCGGCAAGCCATAGAAAATAAATGGATCTTCAAGAAGATGACTGAGCTGACGGTAATGTTATTGTCTACAAAGCTTGACTTGTTGCGAAAGGTTTTTGACAAGTTCAAGGAGGTGACTACAATGAGACCTTCTCACCTGTAGTGATGCTTAAGTCTGTCCGAATCATGTTAGCAATTGCCGCATTTTATGATTATGAAATCTGGCAAATGGATGTCAAAACTGCATCCCTTAATGGATTTCTTAAAGGAGAGTTATATATGATGCAAACAAAAGGTTTTGTCGATCCAAAAGGTGCTAACAAAGTGTGCAAGCTCCAGCGATCCATTTATGGACTGGTGCAAGCTTCTCAGAGTTGGAATATACACTTTGATAATGTGATCAAAGCATATGGTTTTATACATACTTTTGGAGAAGCCTGTATTTACAAGAAAGTGAGTGGGAGCACTACAACCTTTTTGATAAGTATATGTGAATGATATATTGTTGATGAGAAATGATGTAGAATTTTTTGGAAAGCATAAAGGAGAGTTTGAAAGGAGATTTTCAAAGAAAGACCTTGGTGAAGCTGCTTACATATTGGGCATCAAGATCTATAGAGATAGATCAAGACGCTTGATAAGAATTTTCAATGAGTACATACCTTGACAAGACTTTGAAAGAGTTCAAAATGGATCAGTCAAAGAAGGAGTTCTTGCCTGTATTACAAGGTGTAAAGTTGAGTAAGACTCAAAGCCCGACCACGGCAGAAGATAGAAAGAGAATGCAAGTCATTCCCTATGCCTCAGTCATAGGTTCTATAAAGTATGTCATGCTATGTACCAGACCAGTCATGTGCCTTGCTATGAGTTTGGCAAGGGGGTACGATAGTGATCCAGGAGTGGATCACTGTATAGCGGTCAAAGTTATCCTTAGTTACCTAAGAGGACTAAGGAAGTATTTTCTTGGTTATGGAGGTGATAAAGAGGTCGTCGTAAAGAGTTACATCGATGTAAGCTTTACACCAACCCAGATGACTCTGAGTCTCAATCTGGATACATATTGAAAGTGGGAGCAATTAGCTAGAGTAGCTCCATGCAGAGCATTGTAGACATAGGAAATTTGCAAAATACATACAACTTTGAATTTAGCAGACCCGTTGACTAAACTTCTCTCACAAGCAAAACATGATCACACGTTAGTACTCTTTGGGTGTTAATCACATAGTGATGTGAACTAGATTATTGATTCTAGTAAACCCTTTTGGTTGTTGGTCACATGGCGATGTGAACTATGGGTGTTAATCACATACAGATGTGAACTATTGGTGTTGAATCAGATTGCGATGTGAACTAGATTATTGACTCTAGTGCAAGTGGGAGACTGAAGGAAATATGCCCTAGAGGCAATAATAAAGTTGTTATTTATATTTCCTTATATCATGATAAACATTCATGATTCATGCTAGAATTGTATTAACCGAAAACTTAGTACATGTGTGAATACATAGACAAAATATAGTGTCCCTAGTATGCCTCTACTTACTAGCTCGTTAATCAAAGATGGTTATGTTTCCTAACCATAGACATGTGTTGTCATTTGATGAACGGGATCACATCATTAGGAGAATGATGTGATGGACAAGACCCATCCGTTAGCTTAGCATTATGATCGTTACAGTTTCATTGCTACTGCTTTCTTCATGACTTATACATGTTCCTTAGACTATGAGATTATGCAACTCCGAATACCGGAGGAACACCTTATGTGATATCAAACGTCATAACGTAACTGGGTGATTATAAAGATGCTCTACAGGTGTCTCCGAAGGTGTTCGTTGGGTTGGCATAGATCGAGATTAGGATTTGTCACTCCATGTATTGAAGAGGTATCTCTGGGCCCTGTCGGTAATGCTCATCACTATAAGCCTTGCAAACAATGTGACTAATAAGTTAGTTGCAGGAGGAAGCATTATGGAGCGACTAAAGAGACTTGCCAGTAACAAGATTGAACTAGGTATGATGATACCGACGATCGAATATCGGGCAAGTAACGTACCGATGAAAAAGGGAACAACGTATGTTGTTATGCGGTTTGACCAATAAAGATCTTCGTAGAATATATAGGAGCCAATATGAGCATCCAGGTTCCGCTATTGGTTATTGACCGGAGATGTGTCTCGATCATGTATACATAGTTCTTGAACCTGTAGGTCCGCACACTTACACTACAAAAAAACGACACATCCGTGACATTTTGGGCAGAACGAATTTTTTTCTGTCATACATATGACACTTCTATGACGATAATTGTGACAAAACCCGGTATCATCATAGATGTGGTGGGCTCCTACTTCTATGACAAAAAATCATGACAGAAAATGGGCTTTTTGTCCTGGGCGGGCCGGAGACGCAGCTGCATGACATTCTTTGGGCCGTCCATGACGAAAAAACCCGTGGTAGAAGCGAGGGGGAGGAAAATTTCGGGGAGTTCCTGGTTACGGTGGGAGGTCGGGGGCCAAGTGATGCGCGTTTCTCTTGTACACGTACGCGCGTGTGGGTGAGGCGTTGGCTCTAACTGAACCCTAGAGAGGCATTGTGCTCTAATTGAACCCAAGCGATTGCACTGCAGGCTACGCGTTACTGAACCCGAGCGATCGATCGATGGCTGTTAACTGAACACGATCAAGCGATTCCTTCGCTACTGCTTCTAACTGAAGCCGATCGATTGGATGAACAGTGAGCGTTGCGGGAGGGGGGGGGGGTGGATGAACTTGAGCGGTGGCGTTGCCTCTGGATGAACAGGACCCTGTGGTGTGGTGGAGGGTTGGATGAACAGTAGATGGTGGAGGGGTGCCTGTGGAGGGGTGGTTGAACAGGACCCCGTGGTGTGGAGGGCTGGATGAACAGTAGACGGTGGACGGGTGGTTGAACAGTAGCCGGTGGAGTAGCGCGCGGTGGAGGCTGGATGAACATGAGCCCGTGGAGGCTGGAGGAGGTCGACGGTAGCCTGCGGAGGCTGGAGGAGGTCGACGGTGGAGATGAACAGTATCCCGTGGAGTCCCGTTTTGCGGTACGCCACACCCCTCCCAATGAACAGGACCCCCGTTTCGACTGTAGCGCTCCAACACAAGTCCGTTTCGTCTGTTTTGCGGTATGCCACACCCCTCCCTATCAACAGGACCCCTGTTTCGACCGTAGGAGGTCCGTTTCCTTCGTTTTGCGGTACGCCACACCCCTCCCGATCAACAGGACCCCCGTTTCGACCATAGGAGGTCCGTTTCCTCCGTTTTGCGGTACGCCACACCCCTCCCGATCAATAGGACCCCGTTCCGAATGTAGGAGGTCCGTTTCCTTCATTGTGCGGTACGCCAGGCCTCGTTTCCGTCGCTTGTTCCGTCCAAGCCCTCCCGATGAACATGACGACGCATTCCGTTCCGACCCAGCCGGTTGGCTCCCACGCATTCTGTTGCCTCCCGATGAACACGACGCATTCCGTTGCCTCCCCATGAACACGACGCATTCCATTGTCTCCCCATGAACACAACGACGACGTTGTTTCTCTGTTCCGACCCAGCCATGTACACGAGCCCTCGCCATACGTATGCGCGAGTAGGCGTTCGAGACCCCGCCCGTATGTACACATATGTGGCCGTGTTTTCTTTCTTGCACCCTAGCTGCTGTACGTACGTGTACATGCTACGTGCGCCTCTACTACGATACGTGCGCGCCTCTACATCCACCAGTATGTATGTACGTACATGTTCACGACCAGAATGACAATGCTACGTACGCTTCGACCAGGTGGGTCCTGACTGTCAGGCACTTCCTTGCATGCGAAGATGTAGCTGGTGGGTCCCAGCAGTCAGGGGGGCGAATCGTTTTTTTGCCCGGACGCACTTCCTTGCATGCGAAGATGTAGCTGGTGAGTCCCAGCAGTCAGGGGGAAATGTTTTTTTTCACAAAATACAGTGGCCCGTCCGGTGGGTCCCCGCTGTCAGGTGGAGGAATAATTATTTTCCGCGTAATAAGGAGGCACTTCCTTGCTGCGGCCATGGACCTAGCTGTCAGCCTCTCCACGTACAGTCCACGTCTGATGGAAGACGTTCCTTGACCATGTTGACCACGCCGCACCGAGAGCACCAGGGCGGTGGACGATGGCGAGGCCTAGGATGGGGACGACGGGGAGCCGGGGAAGATGCGACAGTGGAAGCCCGCGCAGAGAGGAGTACGAGGGTTCACTGGTTCGGATGCGGTGTGAGGCTGCCGTCATCGCAGAATAACAGGGGGTGTGGGTGAGTAGAGGGATGGCCAGGCCAGCGGTGGGAGTAGTAGGGGGCGGTGAGGCCTCCGCCGCATCGCAGCCGGCCACGGGAGACAGGAGCACGAGGCACGATCGGCGCTGGTTTCGGCGGCTGGAGCAAGAAGACCAGAGGTTGAAGAAGCACTACGGCCATTGGATGGACATCGTATGGTCACTGGAGCTAGAATCGTGCATATTGACTAAGTTGACAAAGCCCTCCGTCCCCGTCAACTTAGTAGGCCCACAAGTCAGCCTGCCACTATACTAGGTCCCAGCTAACAGGGGGAGTATTCATTTCTTTGTGCATAATAAGGAGGCACTTCCTTGCGTGCGAAGATATAGCTGGTGGGTCCAAGCTGTCAGCTGCGGTAACATTTTTTTTGCGAAATACAGAGGCCCTTTCGGTGGGTCCCCGATGTCAGGTGGAGGAATCATTATTTTGCGCGTAATAAGGAGGCATTTCCTTGCGTGCGGCCGTGGACCCAGCTGTCAGCCTCTCCACGTACAGTCCACTTCAGATGCAGTCGGTTGTTGACCATGTTGACCAGGCCGCACCGATAGCACCAGGGCGGTGGACGACGGCGAGGCCTAGGAAGGGAATGACATGGAGGCAGGGAAGACTCGGCAGTTGTTTCCCACGCGGAGGGGAGTATGACTGTACGAGGGTTTACTGGTTCGTCCGCCCTCGCCGGAGAATAACAGCAGGTGTGGGTGAGTAGAGGGATGGCTAGGCCAGCGATGGGAGTACGGTGGGGCGGTGAGGCCTGCGCGGCAGCACAGCCGGCCGTGGGGAGGAGGGAGCAGGCAGTCCCGCCGACGCTTGTTTGAGCAGCTGGAGCAGGAAGAGCAGAGATTGAAGAAGCACGATGGCC
The DNA here is from genome assembly GCF_018294505.1 of Triticum aestivum. Taxonomy (NCBI): domain Eukaryota; kingdom Viridiplantae; phylum Streptophyta; class Magnoliopsida; order Poales; family Poaceae; genus Triticum; species Triticum aestivum. The sequence goes on from NC_057804.1 coordinate 454,206,831, forward strand.
GTTGGATGGACATCGTACGGTCACTTGAGCTAGAATCATTCATATTGACTAAGTTGACAAAGCCCTCCATCCCCGTCAACTTAGTATGCCCACAAGTCAGCCTCCCACCATGGTGGGTCCCAGCTAGCAGGGGGAAAATTCATTTTTCCGTGCGTAATAAGGAGGCACTTCCGGTGGGTCCGAGCTGATAGCGGGGGGAACGTTTTTTTCACGAAATACGGTGGTCCGTCCGGTGGGTCCCAGCAGTCAGGGGCAAACGTTTTTTTCATGAAATACGGTGGCCCGTCCGGTGGGTCCCAGCAGTCAGGGGGGAAACGTTTTTTCCGTGAAATACTGGTGGCCCGTCCGGTGGGTGTCGGTGTCAAAACCGGCGGATCTCGGGTAGGGGGTCCCGATCTGTGCGTGTTAGGCTGATGGTAATAGGAAGCGAGGGACACAATGTTTACCCAGGTTCGGGCCCTCTTGATGGAGGTAAAACCCTACTTCCTGCTTGATTAATATTGAAGATATGAGTAGTACAAGAGTAGATCTACCACGAGATGGTAGAGGCTAAACCCTAAGAGCTAGCTTATGATGGTATGATTGTAATTGTGATCGGCCTTCTAAGGACCAACCTCTCCGGTTTATATAGACACCGGAGAGGGCTAGGGTTTACATGGAGTCGGTTACAAGGAAGGAAACACAATATCCGGATTGCCAAGCTTGTCTTCCACGCAAAGGAGAGTCCCCTCCAGACACGGGCCGAAGTCTTGAGTCTTGTATCTTCACGCTTCAATAGTCTGGACGATGTATACAGTCCGGCTATCTGGATACCCCCTAATCCAGGACTCCCTCAGTAGCCCCTGAACCAGGCTTGAATGACGATGAGTCCGGCGCGCAGTCTTGTCTTCGGCATTGCAAGGCGGGTTCCTTCTCCGAATACTCCACAGTAACTATCAAACACTCAACCATGTCCGGATCCGCAAAATGATCTTCCCATACCGCCATAGAGAGAATGATATTTCACAAATGCAATCTGCTGACAACTTTTTTAGACAACGTGACATGTCATTACGGTCGGGTCATTATTCAAACCGTTTTCCTACAACCAGCCACAACGCATATTGCGAGGCGGTTTCCTTGACACGTCTTGTCAAAGCAGAGATCGTGTCCCCTTATCACGGGATTCTCATCAATACAGGTATGGGTAATCCCACCATGCCATCAATCGTGGTGCTTGGGAAGTAAGCGATTCTCAATGGGCAAGTGGGGAGGCGCACTGCTTTCGTCGCCTCTATAAAGGGATAAGAGTTCCTAATTTTTACCCACGCCTTCTTCCTCCTTCACCCACTCTTGCCCCCTAGAGCTCCAGCACCCTAGCCCAAGTCTTCTCCGCACAACTAAACATGTCCAGAGCAGGAGGCAAGTGGGTGGCTTCCACCGTGAAGGAGAAGCACATCACAAATCTTCGGGCGGCCGAATACTTGGCCGCAGACATAGCGCACCGGCTACCAGACGACGGGCAGGTCATTCCAACCCCAGGACCCCACGAGAGGGTCGTGTTTCTCGCCCACTTCGTCCGTGGACTGGGGTTTCCACTTCACCCCTTCGTCCACGGGCTCATGTTCTACTACGGGCTAGATTTCCACGATCTAGCCCCGAACTTCGTCCTCAACATCTCGACATTCATCGTCGTATGCGAGGCCTTCCTCCGCATCAAGCCTCATTTCGGCTTGTGGCCGCAAATCTTCTGCGTGAAGCCGAAGATTGTGAGCGGCCAGCAGGCGGAGTTCAGAGGAGCCATGGTGGGCAAGATGCCTAACGTCACCTGGCTTGATGGCTCCTTTGCGGAAACCGTGAAGGGGTGGCAGTCAGGGTGGTTCTACATCACCGAGCCGCGCGACGCCAACTGGGCGGCAGCCCCCGAGTTCCGATCCGGCACCCCCATGCGGCTCACCTCCTAGGAAAAGAAGGGCCTGTCCTGGGGCGAATCTACAGAGCTGACCGGACTCCAAACCTGCATCAAGAGCATGAAGGACAAGAACATCAAGCTTGTCAACGTGATCGAGGTCATGCTCGTTCACCGGATTCTTCCATGCCAAAGGCGGGCATTCAATCTGTGGGAGTTCGTCCCGGCCGAACATTAGATGCTTCAGAGGCTCTATGGCATGAAGCACAAAGACGCGTGGAAGGCGTTGTTCAAGGCCTCCGAAGTACCTCCTCCCACATCCGAGGACCGTGGGCTCCACGCCGCACGGCCTCCTAGCCAGGTGAGTTTTCAGGCTACCACCAGATTCGGTTCTTCCCTATATATTCATGGGGGAGCCTTAAGTAATTGTGCATATTTGTTCAGGATTATGTGGAGACAGCGGAGCAGATTGACTGTCCGGCTCCGCTGCAAGAAAGCCCAGCTGATGCTCTCCTGACGGAGATGCTGGTCCCGGTGCCCTACAAGGTGCCGGAGAAGAAGGCCGATAAGAAGGCCCTGGGGATCCGAAAGGGTCTCCGACGTAAGGTTGTGCCAGAAGCCTCGTCCGAAGACGACGAGGCACACTCCTTCCCCGAAGGGGAGGAAGAAGAAGATGGGACCACCCCACCCGGAGAGGGTGAGGGGCCCGAGAAGGCGGACCAGGGGGCCGGGAAAGGCCCTCGGTGCAAGGCCGTCATACCCACGTCGTCTGACGACGATGAGACAGATTCCTCCCGCGGAGGCGGGGGGAAGCAAGAAGAAACTCTACCTCCCCGCACTGGGGAGGAGAAAAAGAGGCAAGCCGCCCCGGAGGGGGAGGCTGGGTCGTCTAAGAAGGGAAAAGTGTCCCTTCCGGACTACTCCGCCACGGCCGCCCATAATGAGGAGGGTTGGCTGCCCAGGGGAAGCCCCGAGCGTGATCGTAAGTATCCGCACTCTGTTATGACCTCATTTCATAGTTTTTTTATAACGCCGAACATATATGCAGTCCGGCCAGGGTTCATCCTGAGGTATCTTCTTCGGATGGATCCCTGAGCGATTCAGAGATGAACTCGCTCCCGACGGCCACTACTCCTCAACCTGCGGATGACACGGAGGTGTTGTCCCGAAGGCTCCCAGAGCGGGGGGAGGTGACTCTGGAGACGCCCCAAGGCGGAATTCCAGATGTCAGACACGCGGGGTTTAAGATCCCCGCGGATCATACCGATGAGAGCCGCAGCAAGCCGAACTCTCATCCGGATACTATGCCGAAGCCTTCAATGGCTCCGGATGCTGGCAGACGGCCCCTCGCTAGGATAGTCTGCCGTCCCTGCCGATGACTTCCGTTACGCCAGAGGCGTCGGATAGTCTGCTGGAAGCGCTCCGCGGCGCTTCCATGGATGATGAGCACCGTACTCTTATGGGTGCGGTGATTCAGAAGGTTCTGTCTGCCAAGGGCGGACTGACTGAAGCATGTACCAGCCTCCTGACGGGCTTTGAGGTAAGTAATAAAAAATGTATGAAATTACTGTTGGGTTTCGTAGTAATTTCAAAAATTTTCCTACGCACACGCAAGATCATGTGATGCATAGCAACGAGGGGAGAGTGTTGTCTACGTACCCAACGCAGACCGACTGCGGAAGCGATGACACGACGTAGAGGAAGTACTCGTACGTCTTCACGATCCAACCGATCAAGCACCGAAACTACGGCACCTCCGAGTTTGAGCACACATTCAGCTCGATGACGATCCCCGGACTCCGATCCAGCAAAGTGTCGGGGAAGAGTTCCGTCAGCACGACGGCGTGGTGACGATCTTGACGAACTACAGCAGCAGGGCTTCTCCTAAACTCCGCTACAGTATTATCGAGGTATATGGTGGCAGGGGGCACCGCACACGGCTAAGGAATAGATCACGTGGATCAACTTGTTGTGTCTTTGGTGCTAGCCCTGCCCCTCTATTTATATGTTGAGCCCCGGGGTCGAAACTTGGAGCAAAAGCCTCCTCAAAGTCGGTTTTGCCCGAAAGGCAAGAGTCCCACTCGGACTCCAGGACCAAACGCCACAATCCTTGGCGTCTGGCCCAGACGCCATGGGCCTCGGCGTCTGGCCCAGGGCCAGACGCCAGGGTCTCCGGCGTTTGGCCCCCTGGCCTCCGCAAGACTCCTTTTTGCACCGACCTAAAACCTCATGGGCTTGACCCCTTGGCCTAACCATATCATCCAATATATGAATCTTTACGTCTCGACCATTTCGAGACTCCTCGTCATGTCCCCGATCTCATCCGGGACTCCAAACTCCTTCGGTACATCAAAACATGTAAACTCATAATATAACTGTCATCGTAACCTTAAGCGTGCGGACCCTACGGGTTCGAGAACAATGTAGACATGACCGAGACACGTCTCCAGTCAATAACCAATAGCGGGACCTGGATGCCCATATTGGCTCCTACATATTCTACGAAGATCTTTATCGGTCAGACCGCATAACAACATACGTTGTTCCCTTTATCATCGGTATGTTACTTGCCCGAGATTCGATCGTCGGTATCCAATACCTAGTTCAATCTCGTTACCGGCAAGTCTCTTTACTCGTTCCGTAATACATCATCTCACAACTAACATATTAGTTGTAATGCTTGCAAGGCTTATGTGATGTGTATTACCGAGAGGGCCCAGAGATATCATGATTATAAGGAAATAAATAATAACTTTATTATTGCCTCTAGGGCATATTTCCTTCAATTACCACCCGATAGGTAGTAGCCCCTGATACTCTGTTTGGTGTTCGGAAGGAAAAGCCAAACGGAGGGTCAACTATAATCCGCAGGAGTCTAATAAATGTTCATGTGAATTAGCAGGCTGTGCTGCTTGCCGCTGCTGCCCGCACAGCCGAGGTTGCCGAACTAAAGCGGGACCTGGAGCAGGCGCAGGAAGAGATTGACCTCACGAAGAGGCAGCTCGAAGAGAACAAGGGTAAGTGATTCCCCGCTCTTATGTATTTAAGGATAGACAAAATTAGTTAGTCTAACGCCAAAGCGTCGTGACTGTGTAATAGGGGCCACCGCCAAAGTGGCATCCCTGAAGAAAGCGCTGTCCAAGGCCGAAGAAAAAGCGGCCTTGGAATGCAAGGAGCGCGAAAAGCAAAGTGCTAGAGTGGGCGAGGTACAGCAAGAGCTCCGGGACCTCGGCAAGAAGTTCGAGTCCGTGGAGCATGATCTGAAGATGAAAGAGGCCTAGCTTGCGAAGGCCCTTTTGAATATGAAAGACGCCAAGGCCGAAGCCGAGAAGGCACATCAGGAAATCCAGGAGGCCAAAAAGATAGCGGCGGGTAAGAAATTCTTTATGCAAAGCAAACATGTGGAGGAGGCGTTTCTTTTACTTACCAGAATTCGGAGCTCTCCAGGGGCATTCGTAGATCTTCCATGCAGCGTATCAGATGCCGCGGAGTTCTGCCATGCCCAAGAGGGGAGCTCAACGGAGAAGCTGTTCTGGTCCTAGTATGTTGGGGCCGAACACCCAATGCCTCTGAGTGACCAACTGAAGCAGTTGGTCGAACTCCACAGGGCGGCCGAAGTGGCTATGAAAGATTTCATAGTCCGGATGTGGCCTGGTGAGCCCCTGCCGGCTAGCTACTTCGGCCTGATCAAGAGGATGGTGAATGCATGTCCGCGGCTCGAAGTCATCAAGCGATCTGTTTGCATTGAGGGTGCCCGCCGGGCCTTTGCCCGCGCGAAGGTGCACTAGGGCAAGCTGGATGCTGAGAAGCTGGTGAAGGACGGTCTGCCAGAGGGCAAGGAGCATTGCCATCCCGAGAAGTACTATGATGGCGTTATGAAGGGCGCTCGTCTTGTGGCCGATGAGTGTACCAAGGACAAGATCTTTGACTAAATGTACCTCTGCCATTGTTGTAATTTAAAGACGAAGTTACTTGTGCTATGTAGCACTCTTTGATTTAAAATATTACCTTCTGTGCGGCTGTTTATAAAATTCTAAAAGTAGGCCACTCGTCGGCTTCCGCCCCACGTAACTAGTACTGGGGTGTTCGTGGAAAACCCGGACACTCTTTATCCAAATGTTTGGTCCCTTAAGGAGGTGTCCGGCGCAGCGAACAAGGCAATCAGACTATGCGGCTTTATAACTTTCACTTAGCCATAGAAGTCTACAATTTTAAATTTCGGCGAAGCCCCTAGAATCCGGAAGGCCGAATTGGGGCGCTATATACGCCTAGATCGGACGAAGCCGATTTATCACCTAAAGCGGAAAAATCTTTAAGGATTTTAAGACCTCTCGAACAGCGACCAGCTGTCGCCACATCATGTCGGTCAGTTTTCGGCTTTCTCTACTAAGGTGCTCGTCCGGAAGAACCGGGACACAATCGCAGTAGTTCTCCCTGCGCTACCTTAGCCGATATAACAGAACATAAGGTACCAAAACAAGGGAGCCGGGCTAACCCAACTGTAGACCCAAGACATGATTCGGAGCTGATGCATATAGTGCTATAAGTTCGGGGTGCCGCACTATTGAAAGTGTTCGGACTTGTCTTGCCGTATTTTGGGGCGCCATAAGAAGCCCCTGGCAAACTGACCGTACCAAGGTGTACGGATGCAATATCGAATAAACATATATAAGAAAAAAAATGCTCAAATAAGAATAATAAGCTGATGCTATATATGATCTCCCATTGATGAGTAATACGTTTAAGCGTATGTTTACAATGGATGCATTAAGCGGAGATAAATAGGACTATTTGACATGTCCTATCCAGGGGCAGGCCATGTACAGATAGATAAAACAGGTATGACGATCATAAATAGATTCCACCTGGGTATTTCCTTCTGTGCGCAACGCCTGTCGCCCCCTTGGTCTTCTCCCCTGTATAGGTCCGTCAATCCTGCTCTTCTGAAGGGGCTGCACTAAAGCAATGTCCTGAAAGGTAAAAGGGAAAGATTATGAAGGTATGTTGCGGTGATATCGCACTGTTAACTGAGTTACTGATGCGCCTCCGCCTGTGCCCATGGTATTTTGAGTGCGTAATTGTGTACGCGTGGCACGAATGCTGCTTTAATGGGGTTTGAGTGGAGGCCGGACTGCTAGTCGCGCTCTTGGCGTGCCTGATGATCCTGTTGCGGGGTGCTCCGGACTCGCTTGACGGTGCTTGAGGTTGTTGCCGCATTGTACTTCTGCCGCGAGGGCTGCAGTATGCTCTTCTGTACAGAGAGAACGTTCCATGTTTCCGTTGACTGTTATGACCCCACGCGGGCCTGACATCTTGAGCTTGAGGTATGCTTAGTGTGGTACCGCATTGAATCTAGCAAATGCGGTTCGTCCGAGCAGTGCGTGGTAACCACTACGGAAAGGGACGATATCAAAGATTAACTCTTCGCTTCGGAAGTTGTCTGGAGATCCGAAGACCACTTCCAATGTTATGGAGCCCGTACAGCGGGCCACTACTCCAGGAATTACACCTTTAAAGGTGGTCTTGGTGGGCTTAATCCTTGAGGGATCGATGCCCATTTTGCGCACTGTATCCTGATAAAGCAGGTTCAGGCTACTGCCGCCGTCCATAAGGACTCACGTGAGGTGGAATCCGTCGATGATTGGATCTAAGACCAATGCGGCTGAGCTGCCGTGACAGATGCTAGTAGGATGATACCTACGATCAAAGGTGATCGGACAAGCTGACCATGGGTTGAACTTGGGGGCGACTGGCTCCATCGCGTAGACGTCCCGTAGTGCTCGCTTCCGTTCCCGCTTGGGGATGTGAGTGGCGTAGATCATGTTGACCGTTTTCACCTGTTGGGGGGGGGGGATTTCTTTTGTCCCCCCGTGTTCGGACGCCGGGGCTCCTCATCGTCGTTGTTGTGCAGCCCCTTGTCCTTGTTTTCAGCGTTTATTTTGCCCGCCTGTTTGAATACCCAGCAGTCTCTGTTGGTGTGGTTGGCTGGTTTGTCCGGGGTGCCACGAATTTGGCATGAGCGCTCCAGTATATGGTCCAGACTGGACGGTCCCTGATTGTTTCTTTTGAACGGCTTCTCCCGCTAACCAGACTTGGATCCGCTGAATCCGGCATTTACTGCCGTGTCTTCAGTGTTGTCGCCGTTGTTCCGTCGCTTATGTCTATTGCGTCGTGGCTTGCCGTTATTGTCGCAGACATCCAAAGTGCCGGAATGTGGCGTGGTGCCGTTGTGAGCCAACCAGCTGTCCTCGCCTGCGCAAAAGCGGGTCATTAGTGTTGTGAGAGCTGCCATGGACTTGGGTTTTTCCTGGCCAAGGTGTCGAGCAAGCCACTCGTCACGGATATTATGCTTAAAAGCCGCCAGGGCTTCGGCGTCCGGATAGTCGACTATTTGGTTCTTTTTAGTTAGGAACCGAGTCTAGAATTTCTTGGCTGACTCTCCGGGCTGTTGAGTAATGTGGCTCAGGTCATCAGCGTCCGGTGGTTGCACATATGTGCCCTGGAAGTTGTCGAGGAATGCGCCTTCCAGGTTTTCCCAACTACCATTGGAATTTGTTGGTAGGCTGTTTAGCCAGTGCCGGGCTGGTCCTTTGAGCTTAAGGGAAAGATACTTGATGGCGTGTAGATCGTCTCCGCGGGCCATGTGAATGTGGAGTAGGAAATCTTCGATCCATACCGTGGGGTCTGTTGTGCCATCGTATGATTCGATGTTTACTGGTTTGAACCCTTCTGGGAATTCATGATCCATCACTTTGTCAGTGAAGCAGAGGGGGTGTGAGGCGCCTCTGTGCCGGGCTATGTGGCTATGCAGTTCGAATTGGTATGGGTTGCTGTGTTCGGCCCGGCCAGACTTGTTGATAATGTATCCGGCGTGACGGTCATCATCGCGCGCTGGGGCGCGCCCCCGCGATCCGTAGATCGATCTTGGCTGTCCTGCTTTGTTTTCCAGTATATCTTGCAGGTCTTGCTTGTTGCCCCGGGCCGTAGTGTATTGGCGTGGGGGTGCGGGCTGGTATTCGGGCTGATATCCCGTTTTATCCCGGCCACGGGGTGGCCGGTCAGCCGTTTGGCGCTCGAGTCCGTATTTCTCGGCTGCCAGGACTTCAGTCCATCTATCTGTGAGCAGGTCTTGATCAGCCTGGAGTTGTTGCTGCTTCTTCTTTAGGCTCCTTGCAGTGGCAATAAGCCGGCGTTTGAAGCGCTCCTGCTCCATGGGATCCTCAAGCACACCGAACTCGTCGTCGCCGAGGCTAATCTAGTCTTCGGAGGGGGGCATATAGTTGTCCTCCTCTGGGTATCCGTCAGTCGCCTGTTCATCTGGGCTGACCTGCTCATCCTCCTGTTCGGCCTACTTGAAGGCGGGCTGGTCAGGGTTGTATTCCTCTTCGGCACCGTCCGGATTGCTTTCCTCTCCGGGGCCGGTATTACTGTGGCGGGGCTTGGAGTGGCACCGACGCCGCCCATGCTTTGCTTTTCTCCCTGAGGGGTTATCCTCCGTTGCCTCGTCGCCATTGGTTTCCTTTGGAGTGTCCACCATGTATATATCGTATAAGGAGGTGGCCGTCTACCGCCCTATGAGCGGTGGCTCCTGTAATTCTCCTACATCGTCGTCCATACCGTCGATGTCTTCGAAGTCGAAGTCAAGCAGGTCGGTTAGATCATCGACCGTGGCAATGAAGTGGGTGGTGGGTGGGTAGCGAATTCCTTCGTCGCCTGCTTCCCACTTAAGCCGGACATAGTTCGGCCCAGAGCCTCCTGACAAAGAGAGAGACTTTAATGAGTTCAGCATATCACCAAAGGGCGAGTGCTGGAAGATGTCCGCAGCGGTAAACTCCATTATCGGAGCCCAACCTGGCTCGGCCGGCTCGAGGGTATGCGGACCGGAACCAACAACCGGATACGAGTCCCGGGGCCCGGGGTTACAGGCTTCCACAGAGATGAGACCTGTATTCGGCTCCATCATCGATGAGTGTGCGGCCTGCGGGCGGGGTCCACCCCTCCATCCTTAGGCAACGCAACCTGCTCTGGATTTACATCCGGGGCTACTGCAGGGGTGATATCCCAAGCATCGTCCGACAGAAGGTCTAAGCCGTGCCCATCGTAACTGTTCGTTGCTCCTGGCTCAGGCCGAAATCCGTCGAAGATCAAGTCTCCGCGAATATCCGCCGTGTAGTTCAAGTTTCCGAACCTGACCTGATGGCCAGGGGCGTAGCTGTCGATCTGCTCCAGATGGCCAAGCGAATTGGCCCGCAGTGTAAAGCCGCCGAACACAAAGATCTGTCCGGGGAGAAAAGTCTCCCCCTGGACCGTGTTATTGACGATTGAAGGCGCCATCAAGCCCTACAGCGACGACACAAAGGAACTCTCAATGAAAGCACCAATGTCGGTGTCAAAACCGGCGGATCTTGGGTAGGGGTCCCGATCTGTGCGTCTTAGGCTGATGGTAATAGGAAGCGAGGGACACAATGTTTACCCAGGTTCGGGCCCTCTCGATGGAGGTAAAACCCTACTTCCTGCTTGATTAATATTGAAGAGATGAGTAGTACAAGAGTAGATCTACCATGAGATCGTAGAGGCTAAACCCTAAGAGCTAGCCTATGATGGTATGATTGTAATTGTGATCGGCCTTCTAAGGACCAACCTCTCCAGTTTATATGGACACAGGAGAGGGATAGGGTTTACATGGAGTCGGTTACAAGGAAGGAAACACAATATCCGGATCGCCAAGCTTGTCTTCCACGCAAAGAAGAGTCCCTTCCGGACACGGGCCGAAGTCTTGAGTCTTGTATCTTCACGCTTCAGTAGTCCGGACGATGTATACAGTCCGGCTGTACGGATACCCCCTAATTAAGGACTCCCTCAATGGGTCCCTGCTGTCAGGTGGAGGAATAATTATTTTGCACGTAATAAGGAGGCACTTCCTTGCGGCTGCCGTGGACCCAACTGTCAGCCCTTCCGATGGAAGTCGGTCGTTGACCATATTGACCACGCCGCACCGAGAGCACCACGGCGGTGGACGACAGTGAGGCCTAGGAAGGGGACGACATGGAGCCGGGGAAGATGCGGCAGTGGATGCCCACGCGGAGAGGAGTACGAGGGTTCACTGGTTCGGCTGCGGTGTGAGGCTGCCGTCGCCGCAGAATAACAGGGGGAGTGGGTGAGTGGAGGGATGGCCTGGCCAGTAGTGGGAGTAGTATGGGGATGGTGAGGCCTCCGCGGCAGCACAGCCGGCCACGGGAGGCAGGAGCATGCGGCACAACCGGCGCTGCTTTGGGCGGCTGGGGCAAGAAGACCAGAGGTTGAAGAAGCACTATAGCCGTTGGATGGACATCGTTGACCATGCCGCGCCGAGAGCACCAGGGCGGTGGACGACGGTGAGGCCTACGAAGGGAACGACATGGAGCCAGGGAAGACACGACAGTGGCTGCCCACGCGGTGGAGAGTACGAGGGTTGACTGGTTCGGCTGCCGTCGCCAGAAAATAACAGGAGGTGTGGGAGAGTAGAGGGATACACAGGCCAGGGATGCGAGTATGATGGGGCTGTGAGGCCTGCCCGGCAGCACTGCCGGCCACGGGAGGCAGGAGCAGGCGGTTCCGACGGCGCTGGTTTGGGCGGCTGGGGCGGGAAGATCAGAGACTGAAGAAGCACGATTGCCGTTAGATTGACATCTAGTGGTCTGACGCTGGTAGAGTCGATTGTTGACTAAGTTTCTTTTTGAGAAACCTTGCGTACGCATGAACTTAGTAGGCCCACAAGTCAGCCTCCAAATCTGTGGTAGACAACATAAAGCCCATTTGCTATTTTTTATAATTTGCAGCCCATTTGCTAATTCTTAAGTAATTTATTACAGCCCATTTTCTGCCCAGGACCACGGTCAAAAAGTTCAACCTTATTTTGCATATTTCGGTGGAGTCCGAACTATTGTAATCCCGAAATGATAAACATTTTTTAAGAACTTATTGATTTGCCAAAAAATCGTTTTGTTTTTGTAAGCAAATAAGACGTGGGACAATTGAGTTGGTTTAAGGGAAAACCAGTGGTAAAAAAATCAGCGCTGGGTGGGAAAATACAACAAAAATAAGGATGTAAATATGAAAAGGGAATTTCATGTGTTTTCAATATAATGATACGTGTATATGAACTAGTAAAACTATAGGTAGAGATTAGAAAACGGATGTAGGACATGCGTTTCAAGAGGAAAATAGAACTGGGCTGTGTGTTTGATTCAGTAAAAAAACTGCGTGCGGATGTTGTAAGACAAAATATAACTAACATTGGCGGGCCAGAGGCCAGTAGATACCTGCTGGATCTTTGTGCCCCGTTGTCGTCATGGGCTGGGCCTGTTAAAAACAAAACCAACCCTGGGCAGTCTACAGCCCAGTTGAAACTTGCTCGACCTGAAAAAACAATATACGTGCTCAATAAACGAGAGAATTCTGCAAGTACAGACTGATAACTGGGATGCAACACGGATATTGTTTTTTTATCATGATAATAAGTGCATGCACTTGTTTCGAAAAAATTGGAGAACTGGGAATTCGAACGGCGGATGCTTATGCTACCCATCAAATAAAAATCAGGTGCCTGAAAATTTGTTTCGAAACAAATGATTCAGCTTTATATCCACGCCGACCCTTGGCATGATGGTTGGAAGCAAATGCAAGTTCATACCAAAAGATCATTAACAACAATACCAACTTGCGGACGACAAGGTAGTACAACTACCAATACCAAACTAACTTATAATCTTTTTACTCCTGGCCCTAGTGTTCGTCTGGTAGAAAATCTTGCAGAGGACTAGTTCCCGCTCCTTCTCTTGCTCCAGGTCCCCGAGGTGGTACTGGTGCATCACCCAGTTGGTCCTCTGCTGGTCGAAGTTTTTGTTGGTGTGCAGCACTAGAACCATTTTTGATGCCCGTCTTCCGGCCGTTGACCATCACCGGCAAGGTATTGCCGGTCTTGTGCCACATCGCGTGCATGCTGCACTCCGACTGTATCTTGTGACGCGTCCACGTGCCCCTTTTGAACGCCCTGGAATTGCTCTAGAAGAAATGCTTCCTTAGGCCACTCAGTGTGATACCTGCAGTGTTGTGGAATACAGGTTTTAGTGTACCTAGTTGGCATTTTCATAACATCTTTGGCATGTTGCAGTCACTTGTTTCACTTTTTATTAACTGTCAAATTGTAATTGCTTCACCAGGTCTGCGTCTAAAAATAAAAATAGAGCTATAAACAAAGGAATATGTCTGTGCAAGTAGACGGCCGATCGGTGTCTTACCTGGAAGTTTCTCAGGTTGGGTGTAGCATATGCCGTGCTCGCTGTCGATGGTTGGTATGAACAAATCGATGAGAGACTGAAATCTCGCGCTGTCAGCACTCACTTTGGCCTCAAGGTGCTCGATCAGCTCCTGATTCGTGGGATCGAACTTGACGCCAGCCGACAGCACCGACCAATCCTTCTTCGACTTGCATCGGTAATTCCAGTTATATGGTACTCAATGTATGATCAATCGACTGTTTTAAGTGAATGATGAAAGATTTCGACAGATAAGTGGTACTCCAAATCTGAAGTCCAGAATACCCAAACACGCCGCCGGGATTCTTGTGTCACCTCACGCGCAGCGCGTTGTCACATCAATTCAATGTGTGGACATGATGAATAATTTGACCGACGTATACTAGTACTGCTACTGTACTACTTACTAGTCGTATTTAGTGTCACAATTTATACATAGGTTTAACTAACAAGTACACACTTGAAGCCTAACTGATATATATATATATATATATATATATATATATATATATATATATATATATATATATATATATATATGGCTTCTGCACAACGTCTCCATCATCATTATCAGTACATCCTACGCAGGTGAGTTAGGATGCACTTGATCCCAGGAAGGTATCTATCCTTCAAACCAGAGGAGTGCTTCAAACTAACAACAGTACATAATATCCAACAAAAGAGGGTCGTGCTACAGCAGCAGAATACATGGCTCAGTCTAGATATCAGCACGAATCAAGTTGTGCATATTTGCTGTTGGCATGAACCACATCGCCGCATGTCGGGTTTGCAAAAGCCATCCATCGCATGGAAGCTTGATGCCTTTCACACACTGAAGATTATCTGGCAACAAGCTGTGTCGACGAATCTCTGGATATGGTGATTCATGAAACCCATGGTATGATGTGTAAACACAGCCCCCCTCGCGAATGGAAGTTGCATAGCACAGTAATCATCGCCGGTGATATGATCGATGATTGGTTGGATGATCGGATAATTGAGCCCGAGGAACAAGGAGTGGTTGCCGAGGCTGTAAACCCGCCTCCAGTTGAATACGCCTGGCCCAACGGAGCTGGGATCTTTCTCGAACACGAAGCAGCCATAGCCATCAATGTCACGAACGCCCCATGCATTGTACTGCATGTGGTTTGATGTAATGGTTTGGTCAATTTGGTACGTGCGAATGAGCATCAAATGACCGCCGTCAGCTGAACGAGCGATAAACCACCACCCATCGGCTGGTATGATTCCAGGTCCTGGAATCATGAAGGCCAGCGCATTTGCGTCTGCTGCAACAATTCAAATTGGAGACCAAAAGGACAAAAATAAACAATCATGTTCAGAGTATGTGTGGAATTAAGATTATTATAACAGTGACACATATCATAGACAGAGAATTGCAATGCCGTGGTCATAATCATACCCCAAGTTAAAAAAATAAGCCAATGGCTTTCATATTCTAGCAATATGTCATGGTTCAAACATCATGTAACAATGAGAGGAAAACAGCTATGACAGAGCCTACTCATATTCTACCATAGCACTCACTACTACTGTTCTCATATCAACTCTAAGCAATAACATGTGTTGTTATAAAAATCTTGTAAACGAGAGTAACATATAGCAATCATGATGTTATGCTCATAATATGTATTCTAACAATCATTAGATGCCAATTGTTCTCATATCAACTCTAACAATAACATGTGTGGTCATAAAAATCTAGGAAATGAGAGGAACATATAGCAATGATGTGGTTATAGACATGCTATGCATTCTAAATTTGTAACAAATGAACAGGCAGTCGTATTCATAAGGTAAAGATGAGATGAGATAGAACAATTACACGACGATAGATTCCACCAGTATAGGCAGCCAATCTGCGTGTCGACTGCGTAAACGATGCCATCATGCACTATAGCATCAGACAGAAATGTTGCCTCAACAGGATTGATGATCATCCATAACCATGTATGGCAACCGGATTCCAGATAGACTAATCCCATGTTGAACAAGGCAATGAGCTTGTAATCCATGTAGTCTTCTGATGGTGTGGGCACTTCGCAGATTACAACTTTCTGCAAATAGAGGTCGAGCCAAAAGCTTGACACGTCTCATGCGTAGTAGGCAGGAGTGTCCGGCGGGCCGCGAGGCTCGATGGCGGCGGTATCCAACGATGGAAGGGTGATCTCTCGCTGGGTGTAGATATCCATGAGACGCCACGGACTACTGGTGTGGTGGATGAGGACGATCCAGTTGGCCTTCATGCCCGCCCAGTAGTGGCCGCGCATGAAGGACAGGTGGATGGGTAGTGGTAGCATGTCGAGGGGCACCACGGCAACCTCCGTAGGATCGTCAAGTCGGTGTCTGGGCCACCTGCGAGGATCGAGCATCAGCAATCAGGGTGTCTTGAAAAGAGCCGGCCAGTTGCAGACGAGTAGATGGTACAAAGACACCGAGCATGCGGCCAGACGGACGGTGCTGAGTAGGTCCATACGACTATAGATCTACTCCAAGAGAACATCGGGGAAGGAATTCCAATCATGGCTCTGCGTGTCAGTCGGTTCCGCCATTGGGGTTTTCGGTGCCTGTGAGCTAGCGGGGAAGTGGATTCGGGCGGGCGAGCAAAGAAGCTTCTCCTCATGTGGCCGAGTAGTGAGCGGGGGGATATGGTACGCGCGAGCTACCAAGGAAGATGGCGCAGGCGGGCGAGCAGTGAGCGGGGGTAAATGGTGTGCGGCCGACGATGGGGAAGAGAGGAGGAAGAAGAGTGGAAGACGGGGAAGAAAGTGCATTAAATCTCAATTCTACTAGTACTACTACCAGGATATACCGTCCTTCGGAGTGTAAATAGTTACACCGATGACATGTGGGTCTACCACAAGAGGGCCCATATGTCAGTTAATGGAGGACAGAGGTGCGTAGGCGTATTTGCGGAAGCGTGCTCTACTGGCAAACATGATGGCAGTACTGGGTAAGGCTGATTTAGTAACACCAACACGCTGGTTCAGCTTATTAATTACGTGTCCCATCTGCTGCAGCGTGTATTGTCACTTCACTGCGAAGACTAGTTGAATAGTTCTCTCTGACCGAGATGGGGAATAATGGATCGCGAGGACTTCCTTTCTATAGTATCCCTATGCCTCTACGCTCACTTCACTCATTTTGCTCCGTACCTAGTCACTTGTTGAAATCTGTAGAAAGACAAATACTCCGTATTTGGGAACAGAGGGAGGCTTTTACTCCGTACTATTTGGGAACAGAGGGAGTATCACCATATGGAGGGAACAGAGGAAGCTTGAAATATGAACATGTCAATGGGAGGGAGTAAGCCCCATGCATGCATGCATGCATGCAACATGCAACACTCACACGTACACATGGACGCACGCAACACTCACGCACCCATGCGGCACACAGCACACGACGCAACACACACGCTCACGCTCAAGTGCTCAACCTACTCCCTACGTCCGTGAAAGACTGTACATTTAGAGATTTACACATTGACCAGGGCATAATTAACGCCCAAAAGTAGCAGACTTATGTGTGCATGCGACCATTGAGATAAGAAGATTAAATGAAGGTCGTTGCATGCTGTAATTAAGGATAGACATGTAGCCTATACCTACAGCACAAGTTGGTGCATTAGTCAATCAATATCGATTTAGATTAAAGGCTAAATGCATTGGAAGTGTAGATGTACATCATGTACTACACTCTTTGTTTTATAGCCGATGTACACTCTTTGTTGGAAGACTGAGGGAGGACACGTGCATGCACTCACATACACAGCCAGGGCGGTTCGCGCGCAAGGGTTGGACTCGTGTCGCGCCTGCGTAAAGTTTTGTTTAACTGATTTCTTTGCTCTGCCAACTGACAGGTGGGACCCAGAAACCAGGTGACAATTTAACCAGTCAACAAAGTGCCACGTCGACTATGTGGCCGGTCAGTAGGGTGCAATACGGTGCTCTACGATGAGCTAGTGATCGTATAATCGCCGCAAAACTATATATAGTGACCGTAAAGAGCGTATTGTTACATATGTTGACCGCCAGTGTATTTTTCTCGTTTCAAATTAAGCCATATTAATCGGAAAGGATGTAGTATGGACTACTACTAGTACTAGTACTTCTTTGATGTGTCCTGTCAACTCACTGAACGAGGAGAAGCTTGCTTACTACGCCTCTCCCTCGCCCACGCACGCGATGGTTCACAGGACAAGGAGAGGGTTTTGACTACAGCGCCCTCTCCCTCTCCCTCGCCCTCGCCCTCGCCATCACGGTGGATGTGCAGCAGTTCAATCGGTGTCAGATTGCCAGAAGCATATTGTACTGTAGTATCATCATTGTTGGACCTTCCGAAGAGGCGAAGAGCCAAGTGCAAGGTTCACACGAGTACGAACTGTTGAACCTCCCGAAGAGGCAAATAGCCAAGCGCAAGGTTTTATAGGAGTTGTCGTCCTAGTAGGAGTGTACTACAACTATAGCGAACGATGCTACTGTATGATGCCGCCACGTCACGTATATCCAAAGCTGTGCCACCTTTTTTTCTCAAAGAGCATGTTGGAGCCCGTGCAACAACCACACAAGTTGCACGTACACATAACACATTTACTAGTAATAAATTCTAAAGGACAAATGCCAGTATGCCACACAAGTTCATCTCCAATTCATGTGATAAATTTGTGCACGACTAGTCTACATATATTCACAGCGCTACCGTTCACAATTACCGTACTCCACTTACACGTTATAGATGGGCTACATGTCCTCCTCCAGGTTCCAGTCCCAGGTGTTCTTCATGGATGGCACGATCCATAGCGGTGGGCAACGGGAATCATTGTTGCAGCTTTCTAGTCCGGTTCCACACGATGGAGACTCATCCAAGCTGAAGCGGCATAAATCAGGGATAGCGTGTCCCAGCATGTCGTTCATCCGGCGGTGCGCACTGAAGACACAACCATGCTTCATGAATGGCAGGCCTTCCGTGTCGTGCACGGAAGGTGGCATCCGCTTCACAATGGGGTAGCTGTCCCCGATGAAAAGCGAGTACTCTCCAAGAGTGTTCCTCGGCACCCACGTAGCATCACGGGGGTCGAACTCGGCGCCGTTCATCTGGTACACGCGGCATCCCAGATCTGGACACATGGTGACGTACATAGTCAAGGTCCATGCATAATAATGTTGTGCTCAAATATGGCGGTCAGTAATACTGTGCAGCAAATAGTACTACTCCGGTATAGAGGAAGTAAAATAACCGGCTTATTATATATAGCCACTCTTGGCTACATGGATGAGATAGTAAGACATGGAAAAACAAAAATGGTGGCAGCTAGTGGGTTCAAGTCTTCAAGGGCCTAGCTAGCTATACGCGTCCTCCAAGGTAAAAAGTACTCCTACTAGTACTACTAAGTTACTACTAGTACAACAATGAAAGAGAAGGCGAGAGGGTTAAAAAATGGAATACCTGGGTAGATGGTGACGGTCCGATCGTGGTAGATTGTGTGACCATGTTGCACATCAGTGGTACCATGGGTAACGACTGCTAAGATAGTTGATCCCAATATGCCAAAGTCAGCTACAAGGTTCCAGGTTAGACCGAATCGCGGATGCAAATGCACATCCAGGATCGGCGATCTTATTTTGATCGGGGGATGACTGGTCCCTGCAAAATAATGGAGTACCGTTAGGGATGCAAATGATGGTTTGTGCATTCCGTTTGTAATCTCCCGTACCGTAGGATGGCAACCAGATGAAACAAGTCCCCTGGCTTGTCACCGTGAAGATGCGGCCTAGATGGCGCATGGCGTCTTCGAACGTGTAGGGGTACAAATCTGCCGCCGCCAACATGCGCCAGCCTCTGCCGTTACTGCCTCTTGCATTGATGGCAATCCTTATGTCGAACACCGCGATGAGATAGTAATCGTCGTAGCCGCGTCGCTTTGTCGGCGGGTCCGCAATTGCTATCTTCTTCAATCTCATGTAGGCATCATCATACGTATTCAAGCCCAGCCAGTCCGGAAGGCCGATCCCAATGGTGGAGAAGGGGTCTACGGAACGGCCGCACTGCTGTGGATGTTGTGCAAAATGATGGTGGTATCCGGCCGGAGGTATGCAAGCCAATCTTCGTTGGCACCGACCCAGACCTATATATAAGACGGTGGGCAGCGGAGAAATTACGGGATGGAAATGGAATAACTAAGTACTACATGATCAAACTCCATTACTGACCTGCTCATCGGACAAAATCCGACTACCTCTCAACGTCGGCAACTCTAGCGGAGTCAACGTGCAACCATGGCCAGGGAGCGGTGGACTGTTCGAAGGATTGTCCCATAGAAGAACCTTCTCCTCGAGGACGCATGGAAGACCAACAAGCATGGCCTTTTCCCAAGCCTGTTTAAGCACCGTCTTGAAAAGTTGGTGCAGGAAGCACCGAGTCTTGCGGCGGTGAGGACGTCAGAGCAGCGTGCGATTTCTCCTAGAGGATCGTCGTCCAAGGTCTCCCAGCCCCGACGAGGAGGAGAACCGCCTGGCAAATCCATGGAGCAGCGACGAACTGCCTTCTCTTCGGGGGAGGGGAACTGGCGAGGAGGAGATAAGAGCATAGTAACCGCACGGGCCTCGTCCCTTCCAACTGTAGATCGTTCCTTAGCGAAGGGGTGAGGCTATTATTTACTACTAGTACTAGCACTATGGGACGTTATGGGATTGCATTATACTGTAAATAATAGCACTAGTAAGAAATTTTTGGCACTAGGTAGTAGTTTTTGGCATGGATTAAGAAATTTTGGGTATGTTTTTGCTATTTTTTGTACACGCCAACTAGTGTCAAAAAACGTCTTAAATTATGTGACAGAGGAGTACGTACTCGTACTGTAGCAGTACTAGTACTACTTTCTCAACTAGTAGTGAGATGTACTGTACTTTCTAGTATAGTGCACCAGTTTTGAACTCTTGAATCTCAGGACCAAGGAGCTACAGTTGGAAGTGGAGGGTACTACTGTTCTCTAGAACCATCGCTGTACTATCAATGCAGGGAAAGTACACCTGCGTAGTGGCCTAGTGGGTACTCTCGGTGCTCTATTCAGCCGCTCCTCTCATGTAGCTGGCCTACTCAGCCGCTCCTCTCACGCACACACTAGCAGCCTGTTTATCATCGACAATTACTACGGGGGCAGAACATTTGAGTTATTTGATACAGCGAGACTAGGCTTTTCGCTTCCATTTGTGGAGGTGTAATGGATCTCGTCGAACTTTGTTAGTAGTTCCTTCTTTATGAATGAGATGAGGCAAAGCTTTTGCCTCCGTTTCAAAAAAACACGTCAAGAGGAATTTCTTTTATAGAACCGATAATGGAGTGAAGTCCACACGTGCAATGCCACAAGCTACAGAGTAGTAGTAGAGCACTTTACGTACAGAGCCATATTGCACAGTTCCCAATGCCCCGCCAGGCTTTTGCGGCTCCTCGGGCTTAATTGGGAGGGGCTAGTTTAAATATGCTACTAGCTGATGAGGAAGCTGCAAGGAAGGTGCGGCTAGGGTGAGCACGCGAGCCACGAGATGGTGGGAAGGAAAACCGTTCACGTGGCTAGGCTATCCAGTGCACCCAGATTATGGTGCCGCACGTCCGTTTGACTTCAAACTCAAACTACCCGTGTAAAATATTGGCTCGTAGCAAAGTTACTATTTAAAAAAAGGTCGTCGTGCGTTCGGCCGGGATCGAACCCACAAGACGAGGTATACACTCCCGCGACCACTAGTAGTACTCGTTGGAGTACAACGCAACCTAGAATCGCCTTTTGTCGCTAGTAGTACATTGTTCCTTACAAGAAACCCCTATTAATGCAAGAAACCACTAATAATGCCAAGAAACTAGTACCACTTGCATACGTGGCAGACTTAAGATAAGACTACCTTATCAACCATTTTACATGCTCTTACCAACAAAAATCCTCGAGTGACCTCCTACCTCCGGCCCGTCCACCTAGTCATCCTCAGCCATGGGACGCAGCTACCGCCGCCGGCAGAAGGTGAGGTCAAAACCGCTGGCGGTGCGGAGCCCATGTTGCGGCAGCCTGGATGCCAGCTCCGTCCGGCGCTCGCGACCGCTAGCTAGCTAATATAGCTCCGTCCAGCTGCTTGTCTACAAGGTTTGCTAGCTAGATTGGCACGGCAGCGCGGCGGCTTGCTCGCGCGCGCCACGCTTAGGCCAGCCATCTGGCTCGAGCGAAGGCCAGCGCGTCGGCTTGCTCACTCGTGAGTCACGCTCGGGCCAGCCTGCCAACCCATGCCGAGGCCAGCGCGGCGTCCGGCCCGTCCGGCGGAGCGGTAGCCAACTCGCTCATCACCGGCGCCACCAACGAACACGCATCAGTACTATTTGAAGTAATGTTCAGGAAAAATAATGATTTGAGGGGGAATAACAGGATAGAAGGTCAGATGTGGGTCCCTCGTGTCAACGGTCAAACAAAATGTGTTGGTTTAAGCTACCTCGTCAGCACGGACGTGTGGGCCAACCCTGTCATAAATGGGTTTAAACGAACCTAATCGGTAGGAGTACTAGGTAGTAGTTTTTGGCGTGGATTATGAAATTTTGGGTATGTTTTTGCTATTTTTTGTACAATAGATTCTTCCTAGGGCTGGTTGAAAGTGGTAGTTTTTTGTTAAATACTCTACATATTGTAAGTAGGAGTGAAAGTTAAGCTTTGTAAGCCAATAAGCAAGGCTAGTTACATAGTGCCTATGTGTACATGATTGAAAGTAAATATCAACCATGAGTGACTAATATCTTGATGGAAAACTCGAAACTATGGAATACTAGAAAAAAATGCATGGTTGGAAATACTAGCAATGTTCATGTCCTTGCAACGAATCATAATTAGAATAATACTTATTCACAAACTTGGTACAAAACACTCTAATTTTGATATACATATGTCACTAGAGATATTTATGTTTCAATTAGAATATATTCCTTGGGCTGTTTTGGTGAGGTCAGAGAGGGATGTGGTTGGTTTTAAGATACTAGTTATGGGTTTTTCTGCAAATTGGTAGACAGGTGGGATGTTGGTGAGAAACGGCAACAACTTAGCTCACAATCGTTAGATGTAGATCTAATGGTCAGAAACGATGGATGGCAGACACACCAGCATCACTAACTTAGTCTTGTGTAGGAGTACTAGCAAGATCGTGCATTGCACGGAACATCAAGATGCATTTTTTATAAAACACTTGTTGTGATTGACCCTTGCGGGAGTAATCCCATGTGTAAAAACTAATGATATCTCGAGAAATATGAGATAAGGTGAAGAGGAGTGGGGTGTGGTGGTGGTTGGTGGTCGGACTGAGCGGAGGCATGGGGATTGACGACGCCGGCAGCAGCCACCAGGCCAGTTTGTTCCAGAGGCTTCCTTTCTTAATTGCTCAACAATGAGGTTTGTTGGAGATAAGGATGAACGAGGGAAGGCCTTGTCTGCAAATGTGGAGAGGGGTGCGGGTATCTTTTAGTTTAATTTCCATCCATCAGATATAGATCGGACGGTCTATATTGCAAGATGGCACACATACCATCATCACCAACTCAATTTTTTATAAGAGAAGAAATATAAGTATGGAGATACAAATGTATTATCGACTTGCTTCCGTAAACTAGCATCTACATTCTATTCAACGCCTCGGCATGTGGGGCCTTAGCACAATGACTTCTCGACTATGTAAAACAAAGATTTTCCCGTCACCGACAAGGAGGGGGTGACGGCGGCGCGCTTTTTGGCTTGCTCTAGTCCTAGTAGTCATACTAGGTGGTCTAAGCACGTGTATATTTATTCTTTTTCACATCTCGTGTTCGCCGTACTGCCATGACTGTTGATGAATAGACGGTAAGTTATTCATGGGGAAACCCTTGTTGATCGTGTTTGCGAGAGAGAGAGACAGTGTGCATGTGTGATATGTTAGAGACTGAGGCAATGATAACATATTCTTTGTGTCTATGTGTGTGGAGGATAGAGAGAGGCATGTACATGGGGCTTTGTGTTGTGTAACATGGAGACACATATACATAATTAGAGAGTGAGTGTGTGAGATACACATGCGGACATGGGGAGAGATGAGGATCCAGATAAATGGGTGTTTGTGCGTGTCTGTGTGTGTTTGTGCACATGTTTGTGTGTGAGAGGGAGAGATTGTATGTGGAGTAGAGAGACCACTGATGATGTAAACCTAGTATAAGGGAAGGGGGAATGGTGTGACATGTGTAGTAGCGGAATAACACGAGTGCGGGCGGGGGAGCAGACTATTTGGAAGAGACATCGAGTGTGTGTGTGGGAGAGGGGTGTGAGAGCGAGAGAAAGAGAGAGCTAGCAACAGAGGGAGAGAGAGAGGAAGAGAGGGGGCAAGAGGGGTCGTTTGTGTCCATAAATGGCGTATAGATAGGGAGACAATGTTGATGTTGTCCGAAATTGGCCTATGAACGGAGACGCAAGGGAAGCGAGTCATCGTGTGTGTGACAGGGACTTCATGAGAGATCTAGAATAGATGGTGTAGAGAACAATGTACGAAATAGAGAATGATTATACATTAGGGAGCTATGCAAAGAGTCACGACATATATGTATACAGGGAAGGAGCTGGGGTGGGTCCGCATGTGGGAGAGATAGAAAGAGGAGAGTGGTGCACAAGGAGACAAAGTGTGCTTGTTTGTAGTGGGGGTGGTGTGTGAGGTGAGTGCGCGAGAACGACATAACTAGGGAGATAGACGTTTGGGGGCGACATTTTGTGTGTATGGGAAATATACACTCTACATAGTGCGTGTGCTTGGGTAAGAGAGATAGCGGGAGACCTAGAGAGTGAGGGAAGAGATGTGTGCATGCCCGAGAGACAAAGTGATAGAGACCTATGTTGGGGTCCGGACTTTACAAGAGAGAGGGGTGTTAATGTGCTCGTGTGTTGGTGTTTGGGGGAGAGAACGACTTCTCTATGTGTGTGTGTGTGTGTGGTGGTGGTGGGGGGGGGTTGACTTCAGATAAAGAGTGAGGTGTCTATATTTGAGGGACTTTAGTGTAATTGAGATATTGTGCACTCATGGTTGATCAATTTGTTTCACAGTTTGTACTATGAGATAACGATACTTGTGAACATGCGTGATATACCTTGATGTACCAGAATTACAAACCTAAGATTGGAATTTTGGAATTTGACTCCATCATTAGCTTTTGTAATTCATTTAAACGGAGGTACATTTTTTAAGCTGGGATTTCGTGATTTCAAGTTCATATATCAAACCTAGAGATATACACATACGGGCATGTTCAAACTTTATAATCATCCACTTTATTCATACACATACACATTTTTGCTTTTGTCATCATATTTAGGATAAACACATTTGGAATTTCATTTGAATTGGACCGTATGATGGTATTTGCTTGTAGTAGCTCAATGATCCATATTTGAATTGAATGGACAATCTAAGTTTCGAGTTGGAGACATTGATTTACAAAACTTGCACAAATTTTTTGCGTGCAAAACAAACAAATTGTCGGCCATGATATCATAGACGGCCGTACGAGAGCAGAATACTTATAATTTTAGGCGCCAAAAGCTTGCAAACTTCCCGCTCACATCGAAATATCACGCGCCCGAAAGTTTAGCCCTGCGATATTCCTGTTTTACCCCTGCCACATGAACGGAAAAGGGGCTGCTTTGGTAACTCCATTGTTTTCCCCTTTTGCCCCCAACATTCTTCCCCAGAGCCCCTCCCCTTCCCCTCCCCGACCCCCCAATCACGGCAAGCCGCCGAACCTAGTCCTCCGCCGAAGCGGTGGACCTCACACCCCGCCGGATCTACCTTCCGCACCTTGGAACCCCCAACTGCCAACTCACCACTTCACCGGAGCCGCTTCAGCGACTGGCTTGTCCACCGCTCCAGATCTCCTTGACTGCCATCATGGTCCACCGCACCGGATCTGCTTAACCGGCACCCTCGTCCACCACAGTGTAGGCCCTTCATTGACTCCCTCATCCGCCCCTTCGCTGGCCCTTCATACAATCCCTCGTCCACTGCAACAGATCCGCCTCACCGAAAGCACTGTACAACACGCCCGCCGAAGCCTTCGTCCACTGCACCGGACCCGCTCCACGGACGCCATATTCAACTCCACCGGCCCTGCTTTACCGATGCCGCAGCCTCATCAGGTTATTTCGATTTGTACTCCTTCGGTTTTTCTCTTTATCGTGCAACTGTTCACTTACCACAGATGAGCTTTCTTGTATCTCGACAGGCGCCGCAACCGTAGCACCGTAGCCGCTTCAGCAACGGCGACAACCGGCCCAAACTCAACCGCAACACGAGCACCATCGACGGTCCTTAGCTATCAAGTATGACAACGGTACCCATACATCGCCGAGAATCAGGTACTATTATCCAACGGCCGGCGCCTACATTCACTTTCCTAGCATAAGCACCGCACCTTTGAATTTCTTCAGGGCATCATTCAATTTTTCATGAGACGCGTTATTCTGCTTGCACCTGTAGGGCCATACTTCTGGCAGTGAACATGTTACATGTGCTAAATTACATACCAGTGCACATATAGTTAATATGCTTTAGTTTTGTTCTGATGCCACCTGTTGGTTCCATCAGACTGCTTAATGTTCTCTATGCTTAATTACACATCAGCAAACTAGCATGTGGTTCCACTGCTTTTTGTTCGTTTTACCCTACATTTTCTGATGCTAGCTATTACATCACTGCTCCGAGCCTCTGTTCATTACTTGTTTGTGTGTTCTTGATCTTCCCAAGTTGCATGACTAATTTGATGCTTCTATTAATTATGGAGTTGCCAACCCCATCAAATAAAATATTTGTTCTTTTGGGGCTGGCACCTCGAACAAGCATAAAAATAGAGGGAAGCATATATATTGTCGTGTATGCACACACCCTTCTTTCATTAGTTTAGATGAACCATTGATGATCAATTCGGACCAGTGCATGCGATTAAAATTAATTTTACCTAAATAGATGGTGTAGAATAAACTACAACAACTAGATTTGCAACCACGGGATGCTGACGATATCTTCAAAGAACATTGCAACAGCAGCTAGGCTTCACAGCAACATATGGTAAGCCAGTGTGTTTTAGTACATGTGAAATGTAATGCGAGTGGGCTGCTTTCTTGGCTTGTGCCCTCAATGTGTAATCCTACCGAATTACAAATAGTTCAGTTGTCTGCTTTGCTGTATTGCTTGATTCGAATGCTTGTTTGTTGTTACGCTATACCTGAGTTGGCCAATATGTCAGCAGTGCCTGCTGTACTATTGTAAAGAAATGCATGCCTATTTCATTTGAGTCCTTAACTTTTCCTCTCAACTTCATCACAAGACTGTCTTCGTAGTTTATATGAGGCCACACTATTAAGTGCTTTCTCAGATTATTTCAACTGCTTAGATGCCTTGGCAACTTAAATATAGCGGTTGTACACTCCCTTTCAACTAGGGATGTCAACTGGGTCCCGTTTAATCCCGATTAAAGTCCACTAGTGGTATGATAGTTCAAAAGTGTTTTTGTTTTTTGAGGAAAATGAACTAGGGACGTAGCAAAAACTAACTAGATGGGACTGGAGGATGTCATTTATTTGCCACTTACATCCCTAGTTTCATCTTACCATTTTAATTTCTTTTCAGCTGATGCTGCTTCGAACCATTTAAATATAGTTTGCCATGCTCGGCAATAATTCGTCCGTCGTTTACCATGTAAGCTTACTGCCTGGATCATACGATAACTATCTCTTACTTCTGTCCAGCGGAAACCTTTCAGGATGCCGTTCACACTAGGACACAATGTACAACCCCAGAATCTATTTGTGGAAGCAGTGCGCCATCCATGTTACCAGATGGTAGTAGTTCAAAGGCAACACCGCCGGAGAGCAGTCTGAGCACATATATTATAGTGCTTGAGGCTCTACTAGAGGCAGAAAGAGATGGTGTGGCTGCCATGAATGAGGTAATCTTTATCTTGAGGCTGGAAATTACGGAATTAGCGGCACGCATTATGCAAGAAACCCAAGAATTGGAGGAAGTAAGAATGTTGCATTTGAAGACGGAGGAGGTCCTGCTGTTTCTGCTATCTAAAGCCCAAGGTAATTCCGGTTCTTCTTTAGAAACCAGTTGAAATTGTCATTAGATTATTATACTTGCATGTTGTGTCATGTCTCTGAATGGATTATGTTGCAAGACCCCCTATGTTGTCCATGTGTGTAATGGTCCGAATTTTTAGGCGAGGTAATCCTCAGTACATGTATGATTGACATAAGGTGAATTGTTTTTCGTGTGAGCATATTGTATTGGATGAAATAACTATTTGACTCAGAGTGTATCCAACCTACTGAATTCGAAGATCACGACATTTCTAAATCAAAATCATATATAAAGGTGGAATAAATCTTTGTTGTGGTTTTGAAGAAATAAATAACAAAACGTATAATTATCTGTGGATATTCGTAATCGAATACAAATTGGATTTGAATTTAGTTTGCCAGGTCCCAGGGCAAACGTGAATGCTAATTCTCCCAAGTTTCGAACGAAGCGGCTAAACACCCACTATAATTTGTGGGCTTCCCGAAGCAAGTGTTTGCGAGATGGAAATTACTGTCTACCCCTGACACTTGACATCCTTATCGACCGGATTTACACTGCTGTCGATAGGGGTAGACTAGTAACTTCAATCATACGTGACACGACGACCTCTAAGCCCATTCAGACACGGTGGGCGCCAAACGTGGGCGGCAAAACACATTTGATTCAAGCTCGTCCGAAAGACATGTATCTCTTCCTCCATTTCCCCATTCATACATGGTGGGCGACAAAACGAACTCTCCTTGTCCGAAATCGATGTAGGCTAATATTTTAAATAGGGGCAGATGTGTAACTTCCATCAGACATGACACAACTGCCCTACCCGTCAGCCCCGTTCATACACCGTGGGCGCCAACCGTGGGCGGCAAAACACCCTCTCCTTGCCCGAAATAGTTACCAGCAAATATTTGGGAGATGCGAGATTACCGTCCTATCCCCAACCGATGCGATGTCCAAATTTTAAACGGGGGATAAGTTTGTAACTTTCCCCCATTTCAGAGAAGCGCGTCCCAAAGTTTGAGATCCCCCCTCCCCTCCATTTCGCCATTCATACACCATCGGCGGCACGACAACCTCCGCACTGCGGCCAGCCTCCTCCGTCCGCCACCCCATCCTCCACCTTGTCGGAGCCGCTACCCCTACCCCGTCGTCCACTGCAAGAGATGGACGTCTCTCATCCACGGCGCTGGACCAGGATCCTTTCATCGCCTCCTCTCACTTCATCGGTGCCGTCGTCCACCTTGCCGTTGCCGCTCCTACGGCCGCCTCGTCCACGACAACATGATATATCCCCCGACCCGGCCGTCTGCCGTCTAAAGTCTTCTTCCCCGCTGCCGATAGCCATCGCACCCGCAGCACCCTCAACGTATCAGCATAGGCCTACACGACGTCGCAAGAGAGGTGGTACTCTTCCATATGTGCTTAAGTTATTGATCTCACCCGGAAAATAGATCATAATTTGTTTACTGTACTTTTCTTGGCCGTACCAAATCGTAGTGGCTAGTTGAAAGCAAACATTGGTTGCGAAGTAGCTTTGTCCGGTTTGCACCTTCAGATCCGCCATGGCACGGGCACTATACTCGTAAAGCTTATGGTTTCCCCCCTTTATATTCACTACCATCATCGTAGGTGCTTCGTGTCGTGCTAGCACTGCTCCTCAAGACCTCAACCCAAAGCTTACGTGTTGAAATATGAATCTGATATGATGCTCATATCACTAAAACAGAGAATGTTTAATTGGTCACCTAATGTTCCTATATTCGTTTAGAAAAGCATGTGCGCCACCCACTGGTCCAGCTAGTTCCACTTTCCTGATTTTTCTCTTGATGCTTAGGGTTTTCCCCTTTTATCTATTATACTATGATCTGCGTAGGTGCTTTCTGTCGTACTAGCATTACTCCACCCTTCAAGCTAAACAACACAACACTCAGAATTCGAAAGCTTAGTTGTTCAAATGTGATTGTGATATGATACTGATATTAGTTAATCGACACATTTAATTGGTTAGCTAAAGGTCCCACTTGAGTTTCCAAATGCATGTCGCGACATATAGAGAGACAACATAATTGCATTTGTTTATCACTTGTTGACCGTACTTTCTTGTCCATACGAAATCTTAGTTGTTATTTCAAAGCAAACATCGATTGCTAACTACCCTTTGCGAGGTTTGCAGCTTCAGATCTGCCATCCCACTGCCACGGTCAACACTGTACTCATCATGCTTATGTTTTCCCCATTTTATGATGACCACAATCAGCCTACATGGTTCGTGTCATAATAGCACTGCTCCACCCATCGATCTAAACAAGCTTAGTTGTACAAATTCATATCTGATATTATTGCTGATATTAGTAAAACTGAGAGATGTTTATTTGGTTAGCTAAACGTTCCTACTTTAGTTTCGAAATGCATGTGAGCCACATATGGAGAGACTGGAAAGAATAGTTTTTCTCTGTGCACTCTGGTTCATCATGGGTGGCCAACCGACATTGTATTGAAACACTTGTAATATCTTCAATCTGCTTGCTCTTCTGCTCTTCTTTAAGATGATACTCTTCTCCTGCGGTCGACTGGTCAGGTCGAGTTGTTCTCCCTTAGTATATTTTGAATCTATCGGGTCAGGTCGACTTGTTCTTCTTTACTATATGTTGAAGCTATCATCTGCGAAGTGTCATCACTTCTGGAGCTCTCATATTTTGAGTATTAGGCCACATTATATTAATGCACACAACAAATTACAGCATGCATGGCATCTTTTAAAAGAATTGCAGAGATAGCACAAAGGGGTTTACAGGGAGGCAGTATTGGATTAGAATCACTTCTGCATTACAAAGAAAATCTCACTTGTTTTTATGTTTTCATGCATGTCAGATATTGAATATTATCAAAATGAATATGAGAATGGGCGCACGAGAGGAATATTGCGGAATGATCCACTGGCTAACAAACTTGGCATGGTGGAGGATGGCCTATCTTATTCACCCATCAAGGTGCTTGCTCTAACTTTGCAAAGTTGTATTGGTCGCACATATTTTGCATCTGACCTCTTGCATTACTTCTACTTTGTTACATCATCTACTTAGTTTAAGCATCATACATGAGTATATGCCATAACTATCCATTTTCTGTACCTATTCCATGTGTCGTCACACTATGTTTTCCAATCAAATGTTGTTCTTTCGTAATAGATGTCCAAAAGGAAGAGGGTGAGTGCAGATCCTCAAGGAGTACAAACTAGGTATTTGGAAAAGGTAGTGGTACCTGTTAAATCAGATAGATCAGTAGCCACAAAAAACACATGCCCAACTATACCACACTTTACCCCTACTCCAGTGGCCAAACCCCTATTAGAACTGCTGGGAGCCCAGTGTCAGGTACTATCTATGATATCAATTCAAAATTTGAACTCCTAAATTTCTGCTTGTGCCTTACCTTCTCTCTTGTATGAAAACTAATTTCAGATGAATCTCCTTGCTCAAAGGATCATACAGTCTCAAAACAATAATGGGCTCTGCATTTCTCTTGTCAGTACCTCTCTCCCTTTTGCCTTGTAACGATGTACTTAATTAATTGCAATTTGATTATGTATCATCAGTCTGCACCTGAGCTTCATTATCCTCTGTTTCTTCCAATATTATTTGATCTATATTTACTCTTTGCAAAATGTAGAATAATGGCAACGCTTATAAAGAATTTTCTTCGGGGAATTTATTGAATTATCCTTCCATCAACATGGTTAAGGGCTTTTTCCAGCCCATGTTAACATGTAATGTAAGTTCATCCTTCTCAAGCCTTCAAACTTTGTTCTAGTATAGATTTGGATAGGCATCATTTCCTCCACTTCTGTTTGCTTTGCTGTTTACATCTGATTGGATGTTTGCAACAACTACCAGTTTCAAATTGTAGTTGTAAAAACATGTTACGTGTCTCCTTGTTTCTCTTTCAGAGTCGTATCTCTTACGCCAGGCAGAACTTTAGGGAAGATAGTGAGCCAAACCATCTTGAGGATAGCGAGATGACCCCAAGGTCCTGTCTTGATGAAGACAGTGAGTTGAAGCTACTCACCAGCAGGTGTGAGACAACCTCTGTGCAGTCGCTGCCTCAATCAGTTCAACTTCTTCAGTCTCAACTTAAAACGGAAAGGCTTGCTTCAGCTCAGCTCTGACTTGAAGTCAAAGATGCAATGAAGATGTCAAAGGACTGCCGTGCGCACCATCATGCCTTAAATCTAGTGTTGATGCATCTATCGTTGACACAACTGAGGTCTACTCAGCTTCTTCAGCTGTTTGGGGGGCCCGACCTGGCCAGTCCTAGTGCCTTCTGACGTGCTCTCGGTTTTGTATATTCTTTTGTCGGCGCGTTTATTTGCACTAGTGGCGAACTTTGATGCCTAGTGGATGTAATATGTGTGATAGCCGTGATAGCCTAGCGTAAGTTGCTTGCTTATTTATTTCCTTGTTGTCTTGTTTATTTGTTTGCTTGTAGTCATTGCAGTTCTTTTTCCGTGGTTTGCTAGTGGCTGCAATAACCTATTTTTTAAAACTAGGTCACAATAACCATGGGCTAATATTTACTGTAGTGACACTGGGCCTCCTACGGGCCGTAGAAACAGTGGGCCTTCTACAGGCCGTAGAAAAAGTGGGCCTTCTACGGGCCTTAGAAACAATGGGCCTTATACGGGCCGTAGAAACAATGGGCCTTCTACGGGACGTATCATCAATGGGCCTTATATGGGCAGTATGATCGATTGGCCAAACATGGGCCAATAACAAGCTGCATTATGGCCGTAAACGGGCTAGAGTTGGAATTGTCCATTCATGGGTCGACCATAACGGGCCATCGTTAATAGGCAGTAATTCATGACGCTATGAAAATGGCCCAACGTGTTAATGGACCACAAACGGGCCGACTGTAACCACGGGCTGAATTTGGACCACAAGCAAAAAATGACAGTAACGGGCCGTAAGTAAACGAATGTTGGAAATGAGCCCAAGAATAAAATGGGCTCTGAGAAGGCCAAAAGATAACATGAGCTGGAAACGGCCCAGCGGAATAACGGGCTGTTAATGGGTATAAAGTGACACACTGTTCATTACGGGGCAGTTTCACCACGGGCCGTTAATGGGTGTAAAGTGATACACTGTTCATTACGGGCCAGTTTCACCATGAGCTGTTAATAGGCCAAGAGTTACATAGGGCCTCGTATGGGCCGAAAGACATCATGGGCCATACATGGGCCAGAAGTGAAAATGGGCTAGAATCATATTGGGTGGCCCAGATGACGCTACTGGTCCTAATTCGGATAGGGCGTAACGGGTAGCGGGCTGTAAATGTGCTATATGCGAACATGCCATTAATAGGCTTTACATGGGCCGGCCCACCACCTTTTAACCAAGTCAAACGGGCCAGCCTTTTGATAGGAATGGGCCTCTATTGGGCCGTGCCACGTGTCGACGTATCATAGGCGCCTTCTGTCCAATGAGTGGATGACATCTGTCCCAACGATGAGCCGACACGTGTTTCCTCCAGCCAATGATGATTTTACACGTGGAAAATCCCCATTGGCCGGGGCTGTTAACAGGTTATCGGATCCAAAACCCGACCCGATAGCTTAACAGCGTTCCATTACGGTGGTTGCCACGTGTCGGTCACCCTTGACGAAAGCACTTCTGTGACGCGGGATTTATCGTCATGGAAGTGGACACTTGCGTGATGATAATTTTGGTAATGTCATGGAACACTTCTACGACAACACAAGTATGACTATCTTGATTCGGTCATAAAGTCGTCATGGATGTACATGCATGACAGAAAATGCGACCTACTGTGACATACACGTATCATCATGGAAGTGTATTTTTTTGTAGTGTTAACTTTCGATGATGATTTGTATTATGAGTTATGTCTTTTTGATGACCGAAGATTGTTCGGAGTCCCGGATGAGATCACAGATGTGACAAGGAATCTCGAAATGGCCAAGACATAAATATTGATATATTGGAAGACTATGTTTGGACATCGAAAAGGTTTCGGAAGAGTTCGGGCATTTTTTGGGGAACCGAGGGGTTATCGGAACCCCCCGGGGAAGTTATGGGCCTAGATGGGCCATAAGGGAGTAGGAGAGGGAAGGCCACAAGGTGGCGGATGCCCCTCCCCTGTGCAGTCTGAATTGGACTAGGGAGAGGGGGCGCAGCCCCCTCTTTATTCCCCTCTCCCTCTCCTTCCCTCCTTTTCCCTCTTGGATTAGGACAAGAAGGGGGGGGGGGGAGATTCCTACTAGGTTTGGAGTCCTAGTAGGACTCCCCCCTTGGCGCACCTCCCCCTTGGTCGGCCTCCTCCTCCTCCCTCCTTTATATACAGGGGCAGGGGCACCCCAAAGCACAACATCAACTTCTCTTAACCATGTGTGGTGCCCCCTCCACAGTTACACACCTCGGTCATATCGTCGTAGTGCTTAGGCGAAGCCCTGTGCCGGTAAATTTATTAACACTGTCTCCATGCTGTCATGCTGATGGAACTCTCCCTCGCCCTCAACTGGATCAAGAACTCGAGGGACGTCATCGGGCTGAACATGGAGGTGCCGTACGTTCGGTGCTTGGATCGGTTGGATCGTGAAGACGTTCGACTACATCAACCGCGTTAACTAAATGCTTCCGCTTTCGATCTACGAGGGTACATGGACACACTCTCTCCTCTTGTTGCTATGCATCTTCTAGATAGCTCTTGCATGATCGTTGGAAAAGTTTGAATTACTACATTCCCCAACAATCTCTGCTCGGCTTGCTAGTGCTGGCAGCGGTGACGCTCACGGGCGTCGTTTTCCTTCTTGGAGGCGTGATACGTCTCCGTCGTACCTACTTTTCATAATGCTTTTGCTCTTGTTTTGGACTCTAATTTGCATGATTTGAATGAAACTAACCTGGACTGATGTTGTTTTCAGCAGAGCTACCATGGTGTTGTTTTTGTGTCGAAATGAAAGTTCTCGGATTTGGACGAAACTTTTTGGAGATTTATTTCAGAATAAATAAAAAATACTGGAACCAAGAACCATCGAAGGGGGGCCCCTCGCTGAACACAAGACACCAAGGCGCGTCTGTCGGTGTTCTGGATACGGGGGTACCCAGACTTGCCTGCCTGCGGCCCACTGTGTGGCTCCATCGACGGCCTGGTATGGCCCAGCTTCAGCATCGACAACTCAAGACCCTCGTGAGGGGCCAAGCCTCGTGAGGCGGACGACGCCAAGACCTCCAAGGGGATCGGCCTCCTCATGCTGGCTCCCGAGGGGCGGAGGCTTCTATGCAGGGTGCACCTCACGAGACTCACCTGACGTGAGCCATGACGACCAAGGCCAGGCGGGTGCCAGCGGGCACAGAGTACCAGTTTCCTCTTTGGTGCAAGGAGGCAAGCAGTAGGTGCAGAGTCCCGAGGGATCAGCCAAAGGTTTCCATTCTGGTGCACCAAGACCAAGACCGTCAGGACGGAGGTCATCGCCGAGCCCACCGCAGCGTCACGACCAGATGCTTTTCACAGGCGAAGACCACTTTAGTCAGGGTAGGATGTACTTCCTGTCGCCCTCCAAATCTTGCCGTTGTGGGATCCCTTCCCGCCAACATTTGGGAAGACGACCAAGGAAACTATAAATAGGACTTAGCCACCACCATAGAGGGGGATCGGATCCATTCTCACCGGACTACCTCGCCAGCTCTCTTGAGCTCAAGAACACCTCACCTCCTGAGGCTAGTTCATCCACTGTACTAGTTCATCCTCAGCCCCTTGAGGCAATCCACCAAAACGCTAGAGTAGGGTATTACACTTCAAGGTGGCCTGAACCAGGATAAACTGATGTGTCTCCCTGTCCCTTTGAGCTCGACACGCTAGGCTTAGAAGATCGCTAGTAGGCAGGCTGGGTAGGTTGAGATCTCCGCATGCACCCTAGAGTTCAAACCTATCAAGGGTTTGCGGAACCTGAAATCCGACATTTGGCACGCCAGGTAGGGGTGCATCGGATCCTCTCTCCCGTCGATCGATCCACTGCTAATCTGACACCATGGTAGACGCCTCGAGAGCCCATGTTGAGCAGTGGGTTATCCGGACCTCCTCAATAGCACATGCCGACGAGGAAGACCTCCACTTCGCTCTGCTCGCAGCCCGCACTCCACCTGGGGCCGCCGGCCGCGGGAGGCGTGGGCCGCAGCCCTCTCCTCTGGTGCCGCGCCGCAACCGCGCCATTGCGCGTTCTTCAAGCTACAACGCAACAACAAGACCACACACTCGCGGGGAGCAGGCGAACATGTGAGCTGCGGTCATCGTGGCTGGAGAACTGCTGAGGTGCAGGCTGGCGGAAAGGGGCCGCGACACCCTGCTCAAGCGAGTTGCCGAGCTGCTGGACCCAACATGCAGGGGCGCAACACCGTTCTGCACTCTGCCCACGTCGCAGGCCGTGGCAGGGGCGCGCGCTCACCCTCGCCACTCCTGCGCGCCCCCTCCCAGGGCTCTTGAAGAGCCTCTTGGCGTCGACCTACCTCATGGTCTGGTCCGCACTGCTTCGACCACCTTGGGGTGGGGCAACCCCAAGCAACCTCCCTTGGGGCCGTGCTGGGGCACCGGCCCTCGGTCACTAGGACCGGATGACGACCGTAGAAGGCGGAAGCATGAGGCAGCCAGACAGCGACTCAGGCACGGCCAATCCAAAAGCCTACGTGCCCATCACGGTGGACCCAAGGTACGTGCCGGAAGAAGGCCTGCTAGCTCTTGAGCATTGCGTTGGTTTTCCCTTGAAGAGGAAAGGGTGATGGAACAAAGTAGCATAAGTATTTCCCTGAATTTGTGAGAACCAAGGTATCAATCCAGTAGGAGACTCCTCAAAAGTATCACGCACCTACACAAACAAACAAGAACCTCGCAACCAACGCGATAAAGGGGTTGTCAATCCCTTCACGGTAACCTACGAAAATGAGATCTGATAGAGATAATAATATAAGATAAATATTTTTGGTATTTTTATGATATAGATTGGAAAGTAAAAGATGCAAATAAAAGTAGATGGAAAACTTATATGATAAAAGGTAGACCTGGGGGCCATAGGTTTCACTAGTGGCTTCTCTCAAGATAGCACAAGTATTACGGTGGGTGAACAAATTACTGTCGAGCAATTGATAGAAAAGTGCATAGTTATGAGAATATGTAGGCATGATCATGTATATAGGCATCACGTCCGCAACAAGTAGATCAAAACAATTCTGCATCTACTACTATTACTCCACACATTGACTGACTCCTGCCTGCATCTAGAGTATTAAGTTCATAAGAACAGAGTAACGCATTAAGAAAGATG
The DNA here is from genome assembly GCF_018294505.1 of Triticum aestivum. Lineage (NCBI taxonomy): Eukaryota > Viridiplantae > Streptophyta > Magnoliopsida > Poales > Poaceae > Triticum > Triticum aestivum. Next base: position 454,243,485 of record NC_057804.1, read on the forward strand.
ACATGATGTAGAGGGATAAATTCATGCAATATGATATAAACCCCATCTTTTTTATCCTCGATGGTAACAATACAATACGTGCCTTGCTGCCCCTGCTGTCACTGGGAAAGGACACCGCAAGATTGAACCGAAAAGCACTTCTCCCATTGCAAGAAAGACCAATCTAGTAGGCCAAACCAAACTGATAATTCAAAGAGACTTGCAAAGATAACCAATCACACATAAAAGAATTCAGAGGAGATTCAAATATTTCTCATAGATAAACTTGATCACATAAACCCACAATTCATCGGATCTCGACAAACAACAACAACAAAGCCTTTAGTCCCAAGCAAGTTGGGGTAGGCTAGAGGTGAAACCCATAAGATCTCGCAACCAACTCATGGCTCTGGCACATGGATAGCAAGCTTCCATGCACCCCTGTCCCTAGCTAGCTCTTCGGTGATACCCCAATCCTTCAGGTCTCTCTTAACAGACTCCTCCCATGTCAAATTCGGTCTACCCCGCCCTCTCTTGACATACTCCGCACGCTTTAGCCATCCGCTATGCACTGCAAAAAAGAGTTACATCAAATAGATCTCCAAGAAGATCAAGGAGAACTTTGTATTGAGATTCAAAGAGAGAGAAGAAGACATCTAGCTAATAACTATGGACCCGAAGGTCTGTGGTAAACTACTCACAACTCATCGTAGAGGCCTCGGAGATGATGTAGAGGCCCTCCGTGGTTGATTCCCCCTCCGGCGGAGCGCCGACGAAGGCTCCCAGATGGGATCTCGCGGATACAGAAGGTTGCGGCGGTGGAATTAGGTTTTCGTGGTGCTCCTGGATGTTTTCAGGGTACGGGAGTATATATAGGCGAAGGAAGTACGTCGGTGGAGCAACGAGGGGCCCACGAGTGTGGGTGGGGCGCCCACCCCCTTAGGGCGCGCCGGGCTGTTGGAAATATGCCCTAGAGGCAATAATAAAATGGTTATTATTATATTTCCTTGTTCATGATAATTGTCTATTGTTCTTGCTATAATTGTATTACTGGAAACCGTAATACATGTGTGAATACATAGAGCACAACATGTCCCTAGTGAGCCTCTAGTTGACTAGCTCGTTGCTACCTCTTGAGCACTGCGTTGGATTTCCCCGAAGAGGAGAGGATGATACAGTAAAGTAGCATAAGTATTTCCCTCAGTTTTTGAGAACCAAGGTATCAATCCACTAGGAGACCACACACAAGTCCCTCGTACCTACACAAAACGATAGCAACTCGCAACCAACGCTTAGGGGTTGTCAATCCCTTCACGGTCACTTACGAGAGTGAGATCTGATAGAGATAATATTTTTGGTATTTTTGATAGATAGATGCAAAGTAAAAAGTAAAGGCAAAGTAAAAACAAAGCGAGTAAATAAAGTGATATAGATTGATATGATGAGAATAGACCCGGGGGCCATATGTTTCACTAGTGGCTTCTCTCAAGAGCATAAGTATTCTATGGTGGGTGAACAAATTACTGTTGAGCAATTGATAGAATTGAGCATAGTTATGAGTATATCTAGGCAATGATCATGTATATAGGCATCACGTCCAAAACAAGTAGATCGAAACGATTCTGCATCTACTACTAGCTATGGACCCGAAGGTCTGAAGTAAAGTACTCACACTTCATCGGAGGGGCTATGGTGATGATGTAGAAGCCCTCCGTGGTGGATGCCCCCTCCGGCAGAGCTCCGGAACAGGCCCCAAGATGGGATCTCGTGGATACAGAAGGTTGCGGCGGTGGAATTAGGTTTTTGGCTCTTGTTCTAATCGTTCGGGGATATGTAGGTATATATAGGAGGAAGGAGTACGTCGGTGGAGCTCCGAGGGGCCCACGAGGTAGGGGGGCGCGCCCAGGGGGGGCGCCCTCCACCCTCGTGACCTCCTCGGAAGCTTCTTGGAGTAGGTTCCAAGTCTCCTGGATCACGTTCGGTTGGAAAATCACGATCCTGAAGGTTTCATTCCGTTTGGACTCTGTTTGATATTCTGTTTCTTCGAAATACTAAAAAAAGGCAAAAAACAGCAATTCTGGGCTAGGCCTCCGGTTAATAGGTTAGTCCCAAAAGTAATATAAAAGTGGAAAATAAAGCCCATTATAGTCCAAAACAGTAGATAAAGTAGCATGGAGCAATCAAAAATTATAGATACGTTGGAGACGTATCAGGCATCCCCAAGCTTAATTCCTGCTCGTCCTCGAGTAGGTAAATGATAAAAAAGAATTTTTGATGTGGAGTGATACTTTGGCATAATTTCAATGTAAATCTTCTTAATTGTTATATGAATATTCAGATTCGAAAGATTCAAGACAAAAGTTCACATTGACACAAAAATAATAATACTTCAAGCATACTAATCAAAGCAATCATGTCTTCTCAAAATAACATGGCAAAAGAAAGTTCATCCCTACAAAATCATATAGTTAGGCTATGCTTCATTTTCGTCACACAAAGATGTTCCCAACTTCTATACCCCCGATGACAAGACAAGCAATTGTTTCATACTTAAATAATCTCAAACTTTTTCAACCTTCACGCAATACATGAGCGTGAGCCATGGATATAGCACTATGGGTGGAATAGAATATGATGATGGGGATTGTGTGGAGAAGACAAAAAAGGAGAAAGTCTCACGTTGACGAGGATTAATCAACGGGCTATGGAGATGCCCATCAATTGATGTCAACATGAGGAGTCAGGATTGCCATGCAACGGATGCACTAGAGCTATGAATGCTCAACAAAAAAAAACTAGTGGGTGTGCATCCAACTTGCTTGCTAATGAAGACCTAGGGCATTTGAGGAAGCCCATCATAGGAATATACAAGCCAAGTTCTATAATGAAAAAAATTCCCACTAGTATAAAAAAGACAACTTATGAGACTCACTACATGAAGAACATGGTGCTACTTTGAAGCACAATATATGAGACTCACTACATGAAGAACAAGGTGCTACTTTGAAGCACAAGTGTGGAGAAAGAGATCGTAGCATTGCCCCCTTTTTTGGGCCTTTCTTTTTTCTTTTTCTTTTTGGCCTTTCTCTTTTTTTTATTTGGGCCTTTCTTTTTTTTCTTTTTGGCCTTTCCCTTTTTTTTATTTGGGCAATGCTCTAATAATGAATGATCATCACACTTCTATTGATTACAACATAAGGATTACAAATCGAAACTTAGAACAAGATATGACTCTATATGAATGCCTCTGGCGGTGTACCAGGATGGTGCAATGAATCAAGAGTGACATGTATGAAAAATAATTCATGGTGGCTTTGCCACAAATACGATGTCAACTACATGATCATGCAATGGCAATATGACAAAAGTAATGCATGTCATGATGATGATGGTGGAAGTTGCATGGCAATATATCTTGGAATGGGTATGGAAATGCCATGATAGGTAGGTATGGTGGCTGTTTTGACGAAGATATAAGGAGGTTTATGTGTGATAGATCATATCGTATCACGGGGTTTGGATGCACCAGCGAAGTTTGCACCAACTCTCAATGTGAGAAAGGGCAATGCACGGTACCGAAGAGGCTAGCAAAGGTGGAAAGGTGAGAGTGCGTATAATCCATGGACTCAACATTAGTCAAAAGAACTCATATACTTATTGCAAAAATTTAGAAGTCATCTAAAATTCAAGTACTACGCGCATGCTCCTAGGGGGATAGATTGGTAGGAAAAGACCATCGCTCGTCCCCGACCGCCACTCATAAGGATGCACAAGCCAGGTACACTTCATGTTTCAAATTTGTTACACAACTTTAACAATACGTGCATGCTACGGGACTTGCAAACTTCAACACAAGTATTTCTCAAATTCATAATCACCCAACTAGCACAACTTTGATATTATCACCTCCATATCTCAAAACAATTATCAAGCATCAAACTTATCTTAGTATTCAATTCACTCGAAAGAAAGTTTCACATATCTTGAACACCAAGTATATTAACATTAAGCAAATTACCATGTTATTAAAGACTCTCAAAATAATCTAAGTGAAGCATGAGAGATCAAATAGTTTCTTTAAAACAAATCCACCACCGTGCTCTAAAAGATCTAAGTGAAGTACTAGAGCAAAAATTATCACGCTAAAAAAATATATAAGTGATGCACTATGAGCAAAACTATCAAGCTCAAAAGATATAAGCAAAGCACATAGAGTATTCTAACAAATTCCAATTCATGTATGGCTTTCTAAAAATATGTGTACAGCAAGGATGATTGTGTTAGACTAACAAGTAAAGACACAAATAATACAAGACGCTCCAAGCAAAACACATATCATGTTGGTGAATAAAAATATAGCTCCAAATAAATTACCGATGGAAGTGGACGAAAGAGGGGATGCCTTCCGGGGCATCCCCAAGCTTTGACTTTTTGATGTCCTTGGATTATCTTGGGGGTTCCATGGGCATCCCCAAGCTTATGCTCTTGCCACTCCTTGTTCCATAATCCATCAAAAGAATTCACCCAAAACTTGAAAACTTCACAACACAAAACTCAACAGAAATCTCATGAGCTCCGTTAGAGAAAGAAAACAAAAGACTACTTCAAGGTACTGTAATGAATTCATTCTTTATTTATATTGGTGTTAAACCTACTGTATTCCAACTTCTCTATGGTTTATAAACTAATTTACTAGCCATAGATTCATCAAAATAAGCAAACAACACATGAAAAACAGAATCTGTCAAAAACAGAATAGTCTGTAGCAATGTGTAACTAACGCAAACTTCTGGAACTCTAAAAATTCTACCAAAATAGGAAGCCCTGGAAAATTTGTTTATTGATAAGAAACAAAAAGAATCAACGCAAAATCACTTTCCTGTGATTTATCATAACTAAATTCGTGCGCGCAAAGTTTCTGTTTTTCAGCAAAATCAAATCAACTATCATCGTAGGTTATCCTATAGGTTCTACTTGGCACAGACACTAATTAAAAGATAAAACCACATCCAAACAGAAGCTAGATGGATTATTTATTCCTAAACAGAAGAAAAAACAAGAAACACAAAATAAAATTGGGTTGCCTCCCAACAAGCGCTATCGTTTAACGCCCCTAGCTAGGCATAAAAGCAAGGATAGATCTAGGTATTGCCATCTTTGGTAGGCAATCCATAAGTGGCTCTCATGATAGATTCATATGGTAATTTTGTTTTCTTTCTAGGGAAGTGTTCCATGCCCTTCTTTAAGGGAAATTGGAATCAAATATTCCCTTCCTTCATATCAATAATTGCACCAATCGTTCTAAGGAAAGGTCTACCAAGAATAATAGGACATGAAGGATTGCAATCTATATCAAGAACGATAAAATCTACGGGCACATAATTCCTATTTGCAACAATAAGAACATCATTAATTCTTCCCATAGGTTTTTTAATAGTAGAATCCGCAAGATGCAAGTTTAGAGAGCAATCATCAAAATCACGGAAATCTAGCAAATCACATAAAGTTTTGGGAATAGTAGAGACACTAGCACCCAAATCACACAAAGCATGAAACTCAAAATCTTTAATTTTAATTTTAATAGTAGGTTCCCACTCATCATAGAGTTTTCTAGGGATCGAAACTTTCAACTCAAGTTTTCCTTCATAAGATTGCATCAAAGCATCAACAATATGTTCGGTAAAGGCCTTATTTTGACTATAAGCATGAGGAGAATCTAGAACGGATTGCAACAAGGAAATACAACCAATAAAAGAGAAATTTTCATAATTAAATTCCTTGAGATCCAAAATAGTGGGTTTAGCAACATCACGATTTTTATTTATTTCAATCCCACTTTCATCAATTTCATCATCAAGATCTAGAAACTTCGAATTCTTAAAACGCCTTCTAGGTAAAGGAAGATAATCTTCAGATTCATCAAGATTCATATTGCAAAACAAAGATTTAATGGGGGACACATCGATAACTTTTAGATCTTCATCTTGATTTTCATAGGGATTGGAAGAACACGCTTTAATAAAGGCATCTTTGGAAGCACGCATCCTAGTGGTTCTTTCCTTGCACTCATCAATGGAAATTCTCATGGATTTGAGAGACTCATTGAGATCATGCTTAGGAGGAATAGATCTAAGCTTTAAAGAATCAATTTCAAGAGAAATTCTATCAATGTTCCTAGCCAAATCATCAACTTTAAGCAATTTCTCTTCAAGCAAAGCATTAAAATTCTTTTGTGAATTCATAAACTCTTTAACACTATTCTCAAATTAAGAGGGCATCTTATTAAAATTTCCATAAGAGTTATTTTAGGAATTTCCATAATTATTAGAAGGATTACTAGGATAAGGCCTAGGATTAAAATTCCCTCTATAAGCGTTGTTTCCAAAACTATTCCTACCAACAAAATTCACATCCATAGATTCATTATTATTCTCAAGCAAGGTAGATAAAGGCATATCACTGGGATCAAGAGGAGTATTTTTAGGAGCAAACATCTTCATAAGTTCATCCATCTTTTCACTCAAAACATTGATTTCTTCTATAGCATGCACTTTCTTACTAGAAGATCTTTCGGTGTGCCATTGAGAATAATTAGCCATAATATTATAAAGCAATTTGGAAGCATACCCTAACGTAATTTCCATAAAAGTGCCTCCCGCGGCCGAATCTAAAAGATTTCTAGAAGCAAAATTCAATCCGACATAAAATTTTTGTATGATCATCCATAAATTCAAACCATGAGTAGGGCAATTGCGAAGCATTAATTTCATTCTTTCCCAAGATTGGGCAACATGCTCATGATCAAGTTGTTTAAAATTCATGATATCGTTCCTAAGAGTGATAATCTTAGCAGGAGGAAAATACTTAGAGATGAAAGCATCTTTGCACTTGTTCCAAGAATCAATACTATTTTTAGGCAAAGATGAAAACCAAATTTTAGCACGATCTCTAAGTGAAAACGGAAATAACTTCAATTTGACAATATTGTTATCTGTATCTTTCTTCTTTTGCATATCACACAAATCAACAAAATTGTTTAGATGAGTAGCGGCATCTTCACTAGGAAGGCCGGCGAATTGAAAAGTGGAAAATAAAGCCCATTATAGTCCAAAACAGTAGATAAAGTAGCATGGAGCAATAAAAAATTATAGATATGTTGGAGACGTATCACTCGTTGATCAATAGATGGTCATGGTTTCCTGACCATGGACATTAGATGTCATTGATAGCGGGTTCACATCATTAGGAGAATGATGTGATGGACAAGACCCAATCCTAAGCATAGCACAAGATCGTATAGTTCATTTGCTAAGAGCTTTTCTAATGTCAAGTATCGTTTCCTTAGACCATGAGATTGTGCAACTTCCGGATACCGTAGGAATGCTTTGGGTGTGCCAAATGTCACAACGTAGCTGGGTGGTTATAAAGGTGCACTACGGGTATCTCCAAAAGTGTCTGTTGGGTTGGCATGAATCGAGACTGGGATTTGTCACTCCGTGTGACGGAGAGGTATCGCTGGGCCCACTCGGTAATGCATCATCATAATGGGCTCAATGTGACTAAGTAGTTAGTCACGGGATCATTCATTACAGAACGAGTAAAGTGACTTGCCGGTAACGAGATTGAACGAGGTATTGGGATACCGACGATCCAATCTCGGGCAAGTAACATACCGGTTGACAAAGGGAATTGTATACGAGATTGCTTGAATCCTTGACATCGTGGTTCATCCGATGAGATCATCGTGGAACATGTGGGAGCCAACATGGGTATCCAGATCCCGCTGTTGGTTATTGGCCAGAGAGCTGTCTCGGTCATGTCTACATGATTTCCGAACCCGTAGGGTCTACACACTTAAGGTTCGATGACGCTAGGGTTATAGGGAAGTTTTGTATGTGGTTACCAAATGTTGTTCGGAGTCCCGGATGAGATCCCAGATGTCACGAGGAGTTCCGGAATGGTCCGGAGGTAAATAATAATATATAGGAAGTGAGGTTTTGATCATCGGAAGTATTACGGGTGTCACCAATAATGTACCGGGACCACTGGAAGGGTTCCGGGGGTCCACCAGGAGGGGCCATCAGCCCCGGAGGCTTGCATGGGCCAAGAGTGGGAAGGGACCAGCCCCTGAGTGGGCTGGTGCACCTCCCACCAAGGCCCAAGGCGCAGCAAAGAGGAGAGAGGGGAAACCCTAGGCGCAGATGGGCCTAAGGCCCACCCTAGGGCGCGCCCCCCTCTCTCCCCCTCTTGGCCGGCCCCTCCATCCCATCTAGGGCTGCCGCCCCCCTTAGGGGTGGGAACCCTAGAGGGGGCGCACCCTCCTCCCCTCCTCCTATATATAGTGGGGGTTTTGGGGCTGCCAAGGACACGAGTCTCCCTCTCTCTTGGCTTAGCCCTACCCCTCTCCCTCCTCGTCTCTCGCAGTGCTTGGCGAAGCCCTGCTGGAGTGCCATGCTCCTCCATCACCACCATGCCGTTTTGCTGCTGCTGGACGGAGTCTTCCCCAACCTCTCCCTGTCTCCTTGCTGGATCAAGGCACGTGAGACGTCACCGGGCTGCACGTGTGTTGAACGCGGAGGCACTGTTGTTCGGTGCTTAGATCGGATTCGGCCGCGATCTGAATCGCTTCGTGTACGACTCCACCAACCATGTTCTTGCAACGCTTCCGCATCACGATCTTCAAGGGTATGAAGATGCACTCCCCTCTCTTGTTGCTAGTTACTCCATAGATTGATCTTGGTGTTGCATAGAAAATTTTGAATTTCTGCTACGTTCCCCAACAGTGGTATCAGAGCTAGGTCTGTGCGTAGTTTCTATGCACGAGTAGAACACAAGTTGTTGTGGGCGTCGATTTTTTCAATTTACTTGCCACTACTAGTCTTATCTTGATTCGGCGGCATCGTGGGATGAAGCGGCCCGGACCGACCTTACACGTACGCTTACGTGAGACAGGTTCCACCGACTGACATGCACTAGTTGCATAAGGTGGCTAGCGGGTGTCTGTCTCTCCCACTTTAGTCGGATCGGATTCGATGAAAAGGGTCCTTATGAAGGGTAAATAGCAATTGGCATATCACGTTGTGGTTTTGGCGTAGGTAAGAAATGTTCTTGCTAGAAACCTATAGCAGCCACGTAAAAACTTGCAACAACAATTAGAGGACGTCTAACTTGTTTTTGCAGCATATTCCATGTGATGTGATATGGCCAAAGGATGTGATGAATGAAATATATGTGATGTATGATATTGATCATGTTCTTGTAATAGGAATCACGACTTGCATGTCGATGAGTTTGACAACCGGCAGGAGCCATAGGAGTTGTCTTAATTTATTGTATGACCTGCGTGTCATTGAATAACGCCATGTAATTACTTTACTTTATTGCTAAATCGTTAGACATAGTAGTAGAAGTAATGGTTGGCGAGACAACTTCATGAAGACACGATGATGGAGATCATGGTGTCATGCCGGTGACGATGATGATCATGGTGCCCCGAAGATGGAGATCAAAAGGAGCCAAATGATATTGGCCATATCATGTCACTATTTGATTGCATGAGATGTTTATCATGTTTTTGCATCTTATTTGCTTAGAACAATGGTAGCATAAATAAGATGATCCCTCATAAAATTTCAAGAAAGTGTTCCCCCTAACTATGCACCGTTGCGAAGGTTCGTTGTTTCAAAGCACCACGTGATGATCGGGTGTGATAGATTCTAACGTTCGCATACAATGGGTGTAAGCCAGATTTACACATGCAAAACACTTAGGTTGACTTGACGAGCCTAGCATGTACAAACATGGCCTCGGAACACAAGAAACCGAAAGGTCGAACATGAGTCGTATAGCAGATGCGATCAACATGAAGATGTTTCCGATGATGACTAGTCCGTCTCACGTGATGATCGGACACGACCTAGTTGACTCGGATCATGTATCACTTAGATGACTAGAGGGATGTCTATCTAAGTGGGAGTTCATTAAATAATCAGATGAACTTAATTATCATGAACATAGTCAAAAGGTATTTGCAAATTATGTCGTAGCCTACGCTTTAGTTCTACTGTTTAGATATGTTCCTAGAGAAAATTTAGTTGAGAGTTGATAGTAGCAAATTGTGCGGACTAGGTTCATAAACTGAGGATTGACCTTATTGCTGCACAGAAGGCTTATGTCCTTAATGCACCGCTCAGTGTGCTGTACCTCGAGCATCGTCTGTGGAAGTTGCGAACATCTGACATACATGTTTTGATGACTACATGATAGTTCAGTGCGTAATGTTAAACGGTTTAGAATTGAGGCACCGAAGACATTTTTGAAATGTCGCAGAACATATGAGATGTTCCAAGAGCTGAAATTGGGATTTTAGGCTCGTGTCCACATCAACAGGTATGAGACCTCTGAAAAGTTTCTTAAGCCTGCAAACTAAGGGAGAAAAGCTCAATCATTGAGCATGTGCTCAGATTGTCTGAGTACTACAATCGCTTGAATTGAGTGGGTGCTATCTTCCAGATGAGATAGTGATGGTTCTCCAAAGTCACTGCCAGCAAGCTACTAGATTTTCGTGATGAACTATAACATATCAGGGATAGATATGATGATCCTTGAGATATTCGTGACGTTTAACACCGCGAAAGTAGAAATAAAATAGGAGCATAAATTGTTGATGGTTAGTAAAACCACTAGTTTCAAGAAGGGCAAGGGCAAGAAGGGATACTTCATGAAACGCCAAATCAGTTGCTGCTCTAGTGAAGAAACCCAGGGTTGAACCCAAACCCGAGACTAAGTGCTTCTGTAATGAGGGAACGTTCACTGAAGCAGAACTACCCTAGATACTTGGTAGATGAGAAGGCTGGCAAGGTTGACAGAAGTATATTGGATGTACATTGTATTAATTGTGTACTTTACTAGTACTCCTAGTAGCACTAGGGTATTATATACCGGTTCAGTTGCTAAGTGTTAGTAACTCGAAATAAAAAGCTATGGAATAAACAGAGACTAGCCAAAGGTGAGACGACGATATGTGTTGGAAATGTTTCCAAGGTTGATGTGATCAAACATCATACGCTCCCTCTACCATCGGGATTGGTGCTAAACCTAAATAATTGTTATTTGGTGTTTGCGTTGAGCATAGACATGATTGTATTATTTTCATTGCAATATGCTTATTCATTTAAGGAGAATAATGGTTACTCTGTTTATTTGAATAATACCTTCAATGATCTTGCACCTAAAATGAATGGTTTATTGAATCTCGATCGTAGTGATGCACATGTTCATGCGAGAAGATATAAGATAGTAATAATAGTACCACTTACTTGTGGCACTGCCATTTGAGTCATATTGGTATAAAACGCATGAAGAAGCTCCATATTGATGGATCTTTGGACTCACTCGTTTTTGAAAAGTTTGAGAAATGCGAACCATGTCTATTGGTATGTACGCATGAAGAAACTCCATGCAGATGGATCGTTTGGACTCACTTGATTTTGAATCACTTGAGACATGCAAATCATACCACATGGGCAAGATGACTGAAAAGCCTCGTTTTCAGTAAGATGGAACAAGAAAGCAACTTGTTGGAAGTAATACATTTGATGTGTGCAATCCAATGAGTGCTGAGGCACGCAGTGAATAGCGTTATGCTCTTACTTCACAAATGATTTGAGTAGATGTTGAGTATATTTACTTGATGAAACACAAGTCTAAATTATTGAAAGGTTCAAGTAATTTTAGAGTGAAGTTGAAGATCATCGTGACAAGAGGATAAAATGTCTATGATATGATCATAGAGATGAATATCTGAGTTACGAGTTTGGCACACAATTAAGACATTGTGGAAATTGGTTCACAACTAATACCGCCTGGAACACCATAGTGTGATGGTGTGTCCGAACATCACAGCTGCACCCTATTGGATATGGTGCATACCATGATGTCTCTTATCAAATTACCACTATCGTTTATGGGTTAGGAATTAGAGACAACTGCATTCACTTTAAATAGGGCACCACGTATTCCATTGAGATGACACCGTATGAACTATGGTTTAGAGAAACCTGAGCTATCATTTCTTAAAAGTTTTGGGCTGCGTTGCTTATGTGGAAAGGTTTTAGTCTGATAAGCTCGAACCCAAAGCGGATAAATGCATCTTCATAGGACACCCAAAATAGTTGGGTATACCTCCTAATTCAGATCCGGAAGCAAAAGTGATTGTTTCTAGAAACGGGCCCTTTCTCAAGGAAAAGTTTCTCTCGAAAGAATTGAGTGGGAGGATGGTGGAGACTTGATGTGGTTATTGAACCGTCACTTCAACTAGTATGTAGCAGGGCACATGAAGTTGTTCCTGTGGCGCCTACACCAATTGAAGTGGAAGCTGATGATAGTGATCATGAAACTTCAGATCAAGTCACTACCAAACCTCGTAGGTCGACAAGGACGCGTACTACTTCAGAGTGGTACGTAATCCTGTCTTGGAGGTTATGTTGTTAGACAACAATGAACCTATGAGCTATGGAGAAGCGATGGTGGGCTCGGATTCCGACAAATGGCTCGAGGCCATAAAATCCGAGAGAGGATCCATGTATAAAACAAAGTGTAGACTTTGGAAGAACTACTTGATGGTCGTAAGGCTGTTGGGTACAGATGGATTTTAAAAGGGAAGACGGACAATGATGGTAAGTGTCACCATTAAGAAAGATCGACTTGTCGCTAAGATGTTTTCCGACAAGTTCAAGGAGTTGACTACGATGAGACTTCCTCACTTGTAGCGATGCTAAGAGTGTGTTGAAATTATATTAGCAGTTCGTGCATTATTTATGAAATCTTGCAGATAGGATGTCAAAACATTGTTTCCTTAATGATTTTCTTGAGGAAAGGTTGTATGTGATGCAACCAGAAGGTTTTGTCAATCCTAAAAGATGCTAACAAGTATGCAAAGCTCCAGCAATCCTTCTAAGGACTGGAGTAAGCATCTCGGAGTTGGAATATACGCTTTGATGAGATGATCAAAGATTTTGGGTTTATACAATGTTTATGAGAAACTTGTATTTCCAAAGAAGTGAGTGGGAGCACTATAGCATTTCTGATGAGTATATGTTGTTGACATATTGTTGATCGGAAATGATGTAGAATTTCTGGAAAGCATATAGGGTTATTTGAAAAGTGTTTTTCAATGGAAAACCTGGATTAAGCTACTTGAACATTGAGCATTAAGATCTATAAGGATAGATCAAAATCGCTTGATAGTACTTTCAAATGAGTACGCACCGTGACAAGATTTTGAAGGAGTTCAAAATAGATCGGCAAAGAAGGAGTTCTTGGCTGTGTTATAAGGTGTGAGTATTGAGTAAGACTCAAGACCTGACCACGGCAGAAGAGAGAGAAAGGACGAAGGTTGTCCCCTATGCTTTAGACGTAGGCTCTACAGTATGCTATGCTGTGTACCGCACCTGAAGTGTGCCTTGCCATGAAGTCAATCAAGGGATACAAGAGTGATCCAGGAATGGATCACATGACAGCCATCAAACTTATCCTCAGTAACTAGTGGACTAAGGAATTTTCTCGATTATGGAGGTGGTAAAAGAGTTCGTAGTAAAGGGTTACGCCGATGCAAACTTTGATACTAATCTGGATGACTCTGAGTAGTAGACCGGATTCGTATAGTAGAGCAGTTATTTGGAATAGTTCCAAATAGCGCGTGGTAGCTGCATCTAGGAGATGACATAGAGATTTGTAAAGCACACACGGATCTAAAAGATTCAGACTCGTTGACTAATAACCTCTCTCACAAGCGAGATATGATCAAACCCAATGGGTGTTGGATTCATTACAATCACTTAGTGATGTGAACTAGATTATTGACTCTAGTGCAAGTGGGAGACTGTTGGAAATATGCCCTAGAGGCAATAATAAAATGGTTATTATTATGTTTCCTTGTTCATGATAATTGTCTATTGTTCATGCTATAATTGTATTAACTGGAAACCGTAATACATGTGTGAATACATAGACCACAACATGTCCCTAGTGAGCCTCTAGTTGACTAGCTCGTTGATCAATAGATGGTCATGGTTTCCTGACCATGGACATTAGATGTCATTGATAGCGGGATCACATCATTAGGAGAATGATGTGATGGACAAGACCCAATCCTAAGCATAGCACAAGATCGTATAGTTCAAGAGCTTTTCTAATGTCAAGTATCATTTCCTTAGACCATGAGATTGTGCAACTCCCGGATACCGGAGGAATACTTTGGGTGTGCCAAACGTCACAACGTAACTGGGTGGTTATAAAGGTGCACTACGGGTATCTCCGAAAGTGTCTGTTGGGTTGGCATGAATCGAGACTGGGATTTGTCACTCCGTGTGACAGAGAGGTATCTCTGGGCCCACTCGGTAATGCATCATCATAATGAGCTCAATGTGACTAAGTAGTTAGTCACGGGATCATGCATTACAGAACGAGTAAAGTGACTTGCCGGTAACGAGATTGAACGAGGTATTGGGATACCGACGATCCAATCTTGGGCAAGTAACATACCGATTGACAAAGGGAATTGTATACGGGATTGCTTGAATCCTTGACATCGTGGTTCATCCGATGAGATCATCGTGGAACATGTGGGAGCCAACATGGGTATCCAGATCCCGCTGTTGGTTATTGGCCAGAGAGCTGTCTCGGTCATGTCTGCATGATTCCTGAACCCGTAGGGTCTACACGCTTAAGGTTCGATGACGCTAGGGTTATAGGGAAGTTTTGTATGTGGTTACCGAATGTTGTTTGGAGTCCTGGATGAGATCCCGGACGTCACGAGGAGTTCCGGAATGGTCCGGAGGTAAATAATAATATAGAGGAAGTGAGGTTTTGGTCACCGGAAGTATTAATTACGAGTGTCATCGGTAATGTACCGGGACCACCAGAAGGGTTCCGGGGGTCCACTGGGTGGGGCCATCAACCCCGAAGGCTAGCATGGGCCAAAAGTGGGAAGGTACCAGCCCCTGAGTGGGCTGGTGCACCTCCCACAAAGGCCCAAGGCGCAGCAAAGAGGAGAGAGGGGAAACCCTAGGTGCAGATGTGTCAGGACCCCGACTCGATGTCACATCGATCTAGCCGGTAACACCTCATATCACTTTGCGGCCTCACGCACGGTATCCCCACGGGTGTCGCCTTACCTTTGCCCGGGACCGTTTGCGCCTTTTGGCTCACGTATATGATAGTGTCGCTAGCATCCATATGTTAAGGAGCCCGGGCTGACATGACTAGTCGTAAACCCAAAGTGGCACAGACTTACAGGGACAGGCATCCATGACCCAGCTTCGAACGTGTCGGTCATCAGCAAGTGGGTCCGGGCTGTAGCACTGGGCTAGCAGGACTCCGGTAAACCGGGCTGTAGCGGGCTAACAAGACTCCGATACTCAAAGCGTGACATTTCCCCGAAGGGACAGACACAGGAACGAAGAAGGACACATGCCGACCAGCCTAAGTGTTCCAGAGCAGTAGCAAGCTACCATGGCTCAGCGGTAACACTAGGAGACATTTCCCGGTAAGAGAGGCTACTAAAGATAAACAACTAGATAGTCAGATCCCACACATACCAAGCATTTCAATCATACACACAATATGCTCGATATGTGCAAATACAACGAAGCATCACAACATGACTCTACGACACAAGTACTTTATTTAAGGCTCAGGGAGCCATACATAACATACACAGAGGAACGGGTCTCACGACCCGACCTTCAAGTCATACAGTCATACAAACCAGCAGCGGAAGTAACTTGTCTGAGTACAGACAACTAGTAAAATAAAAGAGGCTTGGAAAGCCTAGCTATACTACGTGGTCCTTCACAAGCTCAGGGTCACCACCTGGGCCTTTAGCCTACTCGTTGATGTCAATGTCTACATAGAACCCATCAGAAGGGGTTGCAGCGTCTTCTGTAAAAATGTAAATTATAGCAACATGAGTACAAAGGTACTCAGCAAGACTTACATCAGATCCTACATACATGCATATTATCAAGAAGGGTTGGTGGAGTTATTGCAGCAAGCCAGCTTTGACTCTTGGCTAGACTATCCTACGATACTCCAACTTGAAAAGGTTTTGCGCACACGAGTCCACTACTCACCAACTCAATACACTACCGAGGATCCGCCTCCGTCTTCCCACGGAAGAGCCATCCTCGGCACTCACACTTATCTTGAGGCTTTTAGCGATTTCCATTTACTTGTCTATGAACTGTATAGGCAACCAAGTAGTCCTTTACCGCGGACGCGGCTATTCGAATAGATCATGTTAACCCTGCAGGGGTGTACTTCTTCATACACGCTCTCACCACTTACCGCCGTTTACACGACATGTACTCGGCAACCTTCAAGCGGAAGCCCAACGTGGGTGTCGGCCACGACCTACCTAACCACCTAAGCCTCCA
The DNA here is from genome assembly GCF_018294505.1 of Triticum aestivum. Classification (NCBI taxonomy): domain Eukaryota; kingdom Viridiplantae; phylum Streptophyta; class Magnoliopsida; order Poales; family Poaceae; genus Triticum; species Triticum aestivum. Next base: position 454,259,900 of record NC_057804.1, read on the forward strand.
GTCCAGGTTTATCGCCTATCCAGGTTCCATCCGCAGGGAGTCCGGCCGAGGTTTCCCATACGGCCCCGAACGATGTGAACAGGGTTCCCGAGATACCTAACGGGTATTCGGTACACCCGGCCACGTACCTACCGCATCACAGCCCACCCCTACGGTCAGCGCTGTCCACGGCCTCCAGTAGGCTACAAACACCAGAAACTACTTGCAACTCCTGGACGGAGAACTAGGGTGAATAAGAAGCCGAGAGGGTCCATTGGTTTCGGGCCCAATGCATGGTAGTAGCTGATTCTTAAATCACACATACAGATCTCAGTGCTTAAGGTCGGCTTCAATGAAACAACCCACCATGTACTCCTACATGGCCTCTCATCGATACCTTTACCAAATCGTGTTCACCACACCACTCTCATTACCGACATAATCATTTCACTCTAGCCCATCACCCAGATGAACCAGACCTGAACCGACTCTAAGCATAGCAGGCATAGCAAGGTAGGAACAACACATACATATGGCTCAATCAACTCCTACACATGCTAGTGGGTTTCATCTAGTTACTGTGGCAATGACAGGTCATGCAGAGGAAATGGGTTCAACTACCGTAGCACACAGCAGTTTGAAACGCGTTGTCTTAATGCAGTAAAAGAGAGCAGGAGCGAGAACATGGGATTGTATCGATATGATCAAATGGTTGGTTGCTTGCCTGATGGTTCGATGCACTGATACGGTTCTTTGTTAGGGTAATCACGGTACTCCTCGGAGGCAGAACCTGTCGCAAAGGACACCGATACACAACCATCACCAAACAATGTGCAACAATATGATGCATGCATGAAACATGGCAATATGAGTGTGTTGGGCTAATGCAACTAAAACCAGAAGGGTTTGAACCAATTTGAATCAAAGATTCAAATTTCAAACTCAAACATGGCCTTTTAAAGTGCTTTTCTTTGTTCTGCTTAAAACATCAATTTAACTTGTTTTATCATGCATGAAAATAGTACAGATGGATAGATTGGATTTTTTTGATCATTTTTCATATATAATTTGTCCAATTTGGAGTTACAGAATAAAAGTTATGAATTTTTGAAGTTTAAATAATATTCTGGAATTTCCTGATTTAATTTAAATCCAGAAATATAAATATTGCGCCAGCATGACGTCAGCATGACGTCAGCGGTCAACTGCGGCTGGCTGGGGTCAAACCTGACGTGTGGGGTCCACACGTCAGTGACAGGGGGGGTTTAACAGGGTTAATTTAATCCTAATTAGGAATTAGTGGCGCTGGGGCCCACTGGTCAGGGTCAGGGGGGGTAGTTAGTTTAACTAATTCGGTTAGTGCTAATCCTAATTAGCTAACAGGGCTGGGCCC